>NC_030678.2:17335174-17657174 GCF_000004195.4 Xenopus tropicalis
GGTTCTGGGCCAACAACACTTTTTCATAAAGATTTGTTTTAATAAGCGACATTATACATTTGTTTAAACTGTGATACGCTAGCCACACACAGGGGCAGATAGGTCAAATCTGCTTTAGAACTGTATGCAGCTCAGAGGGAGTTATTTAAGTGCAGATCAAAGGGCAAAGTGCAAAAAAGGGCACAATCCACCATGATTTTTGCACTTTGCACCCTGCCCTGCACTTCTGTCAATTTTCACAGGTTTCTACTTTCCATAATGGAGCACTGAGTTCTGCTCTCCCCTCCCGTGAATACAGCTCTCCCTGTGCTCAGCAGCACTGTATTTATGTGGGATGTGTAAAGTCTGTAGCCGGGACTGGCAGGTTCTCAGACTGGAACCAACACAGGCCTTTACTGTGAGAGACAGTCATGGCACAAATATTGCACTGAACCATAAAGCCACTTTATTGCCGACTTCTCACAGGGAGAGTAGTGACAGACTGGGGTCAATGGAGCAGGAATCTGCAGTTTCACAGCTATACTTCTCTTTACTTCTCTATCACAGGCAGTGTCTTCCCTGATGCCTCCAGGGCCCCTGTCTCCTTAGAGCACCCAAGCCGTCTCTCTACAGCTCCACTAAATAGCCCTAATCCTACATGCTTTCAATAACTACCTGGCACACAATGGCCTTGGAGCTCTACCCCCAGTACTAACTCCTTGTGGGGACTCAAGCTGTCCTTGCTAGCTCTCCTGTCTGACTCCTAGAACGAACTAGTTACAATCTCCTACCTCTGTGTCTAGCCTGCCAAGAAACTGGTACCTATCATGTCTGTCTCAGTTGCGTCTGTCTCTCTGATGATGTTTCCGGGCCAAAAAGAGTGCTCTCCCCATGCACCTCATTAAATATGCTACTGAAGGGAACTCCTCCTACAGGCCAACCTTACTGTTGTTGTACTATCTAGTGGCCAAACCCAATATAACCTTAACTATACACATATTGAAATAAACTATTATTTCTCTTCCTTACAGGTGGTTGGGGGGGTGGCATGTAGACATCAACCCACCCCATACCCATCCTCTTACTTGCATACCATTCAGCAGTGAGGGTTGAAATGGAGCCCTGTACTTATTGTCAGTCCTGTGACAGTCAGTAAGGAGAAGTGGCAGCATGGTGGGTATAACTGCCACCTTGCATCACTGGGGTCCTAAGTTTGATTCCAACAATGGCACTGTCTTCAAGGAGTTTGTATGTTCTTCCCATGTCTGTATGGGTTTCCTCACATATTCCTTGTAGATTGTAAGCTCTTTTGGGCAGGGCTCTCTTCACCTCTTGTATCGGTTATTGATTGCTTTATATGTTACTCTGTATGTCCAATGTATTTAACCCACTTATTGTACAGCGCTGCGGGATATGTTGGCGCTTTATAAATAAATGTTAATAATAATAATGTTCCAAAAGCATACAGGCAGGTTCCTGTCTATTGATAATATTTGATCCTAGTGTATTGGAATGTGACATGGGCTTTATATTGTAAGCTCCACTGCTGAAGGGAATGATGTATAAGCCCTGTAAAATGCTATATAAAGACCAGAAAATAATGGATAAAATGACCAAACAAGGCTGACCAATGGTCAATTGCATGCATATAGACCATTGTCCTATTATGTCCTATATACTGTACAATAGATAGATAGATAGATAGATAGATAGATAGACAGACAGACAGACAGACAGACAGACAGACAGACAGACAGATAGATAGATAGATAGATAGATAGATGAATAATGTAGATAGATAGATAGATGATAGATAGATAGATAGACAGACAGACAGACAGACAGACAGACAGACAGATAGATAGATAGATAGATAGATAGATGAATAATGTAGATAGATAGATAGATGATAGATAGATAGATAGATAGACAGACAGACAGACAGACAGACAGACAGATAGATAGATAGATAGATAGATAGATAGATAGATAGATAGATAGATAGATGAATAATGTAGATAGATCGATAGATAGATGATAGATAGATAGATAGATAGATAGACAGACAGACAGATAGATAGATAGATAGATAGATAGATAGATAGATACATGAATAATGTAGATAGATCGATAGATGATAGATAGATAGATAGACAGACAGACAGATAGATAGATAGATGAATAATGTAGATAGATTGATAGATGATAGATAGATAGATAGATAGATAGATAGATAGATAGATGATAGATAGATAGATAGATAGATGATAGATAGATAGATAGATAGATAGATAGATGATAGATAGATAGATAGATAGATAGATAGATAGATAGATAGATAGATAGATAGATAGATAGATAAATAGATAGATAGATAGATAGATAGATAGACAGATAGATATATTGATAATAGATAGATACATAGATTAATAGATAGATAGATAGATAGATAGATAGATAAATAGATAGTGGATGAGTTCAGAGGACCTCTTGTCTCTTCCTATATGAATTTTGTGGCACTTCTGGCTATAGGAGGTCTTTATAGCTTTTGGCTATAGGTGACTGCCTGTTGATGTAAATGGACTGGGCAGTTACGTAAGTAGGAGGGGTGATGCGCAGATTCTCCATAATTGGGCAGAGAAATGGGTAAGTCTTGGGGCAGATCACGGTTTAAATGTGCGTTCAGGGACGGAACCTGAGGGTTTTTTACAAATTTATTGGCACCTACATTGCTGGTAATTACCTGCCAGGCCAATAAATACTATGAGTGGCCAAAGTGTTAGAAATATCTGACCCATTAGTTCATTCATCAGAAATCCTAAAAGGGGACATACTGTGTCCCTCGTCCCCATAGTTCTATTCATTTGGAATGAGATCTGAAGTTAAGCGCAGATTTTATCAATTTTATCAAAAGTCTCTTTCCAGCAGCCTCATTGTATTATTCTGGCGCAGGCGTGTATCATCCGAGAGAATAAATATTCCAAATATCGATTGGGAAGACTTCCCACAGAAGCATTCAATAAATTATGAAAAGTGCTGGAAACGCGTAACACTTGCTGCTTCACACGTCATGAACATTGCAGAACGAAGGGGAAGGCGAAACATTTTCCAGCAATTTTTAACTGAAAAAAAAAAAAAAGTTTTGACATTTCTGGGAAATGAACCACAAGCAATGTTTTTTTTTTTTATAAGTTTCTATCATTCTTTTCAATGTCTAAATGAACGACAGGAAAATAATTATTCTTTAACCCAGAAAAAAAAAATCATAAATAATAAAATGTTATAGTCTTTCAATAAACCCGAGAGTTCACAAGGTTGAAAGGAGGAGGAGGTTTTTTTCTTTTTCAGTTGCCATTAGAATGTAAGATTTACTATTCTGAAACATGCAACAGATGTGTAGTGAGTTTTATGTATCTGGCTTTTACTATTTGCTGGCCCAGCGCTGGCTTTACTGACAAGGAGCGACACTCAGTGTTTCCTATGGCAGTTAGTGGAGTGAGGAGGCCAGTAGATGGCGCTCTAGGATCAGGCATTTCATTTGCATCTATGTCAGTGCTGCCGCAGCAACACAATCTCCCTAAATCCTCTCTAATTCTACTTATATTATTTAGCAAATGAAATGGAATTTCAAATTCCTTCATAAATCAGTTCAATAAATGTTTATTAACAGCCGTGCTTCATCAGCCCCAGGATATGAGCTCCATACAAAGGCCCTAGAAGTGGCCAAGATAGGTCAGTGCTGAATGCAGGGGGGGGGGGGGGGGTACCTGTGCTGAAATAGCTCTATACAAGCATAAACCTATAGGCGCTGTGTACTCACCATACAAACCAATGAATATGTCACAGTCCTACCATATTGTTTAATGGATGTTGCTTAACTGTAACTCTCAGCTTGATCAAATCAATTGGCCGCCAGTGGTTCTTAAATCAAATGATTTATTTGCAGAAATGAAGAACAGATGTCTTGAAGGCCCTACATCAATGGTACTGTACAGACAGAACTGTTACAGAACAGTTACCTGATTTTGCCTTCTTTTAACTATTACCCAGTAGTATTCTCAGGATTTTTTTGCAACCCCCCGAAATTCATGCCAAATTCTGTGCGTGTATGCGCAATAAGCAATCAGTAATGTCACCCCAAGCATTTGCAGATGTGCGCGTAGTGATTTTGGCTTCAGATGGGCATTTGTGCGACGCCCTGATACACGCTACAGGATCCCCCCAGGAGCCAGTAATCAATACGCAGTTGGTCTACTTGAAAATATCCAACCTAAAGCATCAGGCTTAGAACAGGTTGTGACCATGCCCAGTTTGTAGCCACACCCCTAGATACCACACCTATTTTACCAAAACACACCTTAGATGTGCCCATGATGTGTAAGTATAATTACTACAGAAAATGGATATTGACCATATAAACTTTAATAATGGATAGTGAGCATATTAACCACAGTTGTGCCAGTATAATTACTACAGAATGCTTGTTTCGCTGCCACGCTGCTTGTTTCTCTCTGTCTCTACCTCCCTCTGCCTGGCTTAAACTCCTGTAAAAAAAACAAGATGGATTTGCGTTCCACAGTGGAATGCACCGTCATCTTGGTTTTTTTTTTCTTGAGGAGCAGGTGGAGTGGAAAGCTGGTTGAGAGGAACCGAAGACAAGTGGGGCAACGTGTGACATCTAATGACAATCTGGGAAAAAAGCTCCTAAATGGGAACCAACCAAAGTTTATTTAGATATTCAGCTCCGATGCCAATGTCTGCCATCACCGCATCACTTCACTTGAATAGATCATTCTCTTTCCTTTTCTACTGCAGTGAAAGCTGTGTTGTTGTGCAATGGTGGATTACTCTGCGCGATGTCAAAGCAAAGATTAATTCATTGTGTTAAAATGACGTTTGCTTAACCTGTAAATAAATCGAATGTACTTTTCTCAATTTAAAAATGCACATTTATATCATATTACCCATAATGCAGCACAGTGCCATCTGCGCGTGTAGGTGTAACTGGAACACATCAGGCAGGAAAATGACAGCTTAGTCACTTAATAAACACCCAGGGGATACAACTGCCATGATGGGCCGGTAGCAACAAACACACGGAGCTAAAGCACAGGCACGTGGCAAGGCAGAGGGCACAGAAACGCATAAATAGACTGGCACAGCAGCAGGCACTGAAACTGGCAAGGCTACAGGGGCGCACAGTATAATATAGAGAATAGAGATGTAGCGAACTGTTCGCCGGAGAACTAATTCGCACGAAAATCGGGTGTTCGCAAGTTCACAAGTTCGCAATTTTGGGTTCGCCTTAGCTGGAGCCAAATTTTGACCTCTCACCCCAGAGCCAGCAGATACATGGCAGCCAATCAGGCAGCTCTCCCTCCTGGACCACCCCCGGACCACTCCCTTCCATATAAAAACTGAAGCCCAGCAGCCATTTTACATTCTGCCTGTGTGTGCTTGATGAGTTAGCATAGGGAGAGAGCTGTGCAGGGGTTTGAGGGACAGTTTAGGTAGCTTTGCTGACTAGTAATATACTTTCTACTGCTCTGTATGTAGCTGCTGTGGGCAGCTGTCCTGCTGATCTCATCTGCTGTAACCCAATAGTCCTTGTAAGGACTGCTTTTATTTTCTGATTACTGTAACTCTTCTTTTCATTGTGTATTGCAGCTCCGTCTGTGTGTGTTGGAGACAGGTGTGCTGCTCATAGTAGTGCACTAAGCACCAACCACACATTCACATCATTTTTTTTTATTTGTGTTTTTTTACTTTGCTACTGTAATTTATAGAGCCCAGTGCTATTAGTCTAGCTCTGGGGGACTGGTGTGCTGCTCCTAGTAGTTCACCTCCAGCACCAACCAGAGATCACTTTTTTTTTATTATTAATTTTTTTTTTTTTTTAATTTAAGTTACTGTTCTCTAACATGTCCAGTGCTGTTTGCTGTTATTCATAGTAGTGCACCAAACACGTTACACATAGTAGTGCACCAAACACGTTACACATAGTAGTGACATTGCTTTGCAATAAAATCACCTGAGCGATGTTTTTCCACCAGCAATAATATATTCCGTATCCACTACTGCGGCGTTTTGTCTTTGCGTGTGAACCGGCCGTAACCTTTACACGACTTGATTGGCATGTAGACGCCGGACGTTTTAAAGCAGTTTATTACACAAGTTTAGAAATGTAGTGTGATTTCTGCCCTTTACAGCACAAAACGCAACGCTGTGTCAACAACGTATTTTTCAGAGACATTTTTGCCCTTGATCCCCCTCCTGCATGTCACTGTCCAGGTCGTGGCACCCTTTAAACAACTTTAAAATCAGTTTTCTGGCCAGAAATGGCTTTTCTAGGTTTTAAAGTTCGCCTTCCCATTGAAGTCTATGGGGTTCGCAAAGTTCGCACTTTTTGGCGGAAGTTCGCGAACGGGTTCGCGAACTTTTTTTGTGAGGTTCGCTACATCTCTAATAGAGAAATGAGAAGGGGGGACATGTTACACCATGCACGGGTAATCCGTTACTATCATTGTATCAATATGCCACTAAGGTCACTAAGTGCTGAGGAACAAGTCCGCAATGACAATATTCTCCCACTCAGGACATGAGAAAAGAACAGAACAATTGTCCTTTATGTCCATTGGAGGGCAGTATATGAGAGGGCTTATATATAACTTATAATAACTTTCATTTAATAAACCTTAGTAATAAGTTTACTTTGTGAAAATAGTGTTTTTTATGTTCCAGTCCCTAGGTGGCACTGCTAGGTAGGGGGTTCTAGAGCAGGTTCTCCTCTGTTGAAGGGAATGTCCCTATTGTAGATTGTAAGCCTTTTGGGCAGGGCTCTCTTCACCTCTTGTATCGGTTTATATGTTACTCTGTATGTCCAATGTATGAAACCCACTTATTGTACAGCGCTGCGGGATATGTTGGCACTTTATAAATAATTGTTATTATTAATAATAATAATAATAATAATATGGAGACTATATAATGGGGAAAGCAATATGCCCCTTCCACTTTGTCTGATGTGAGAAGAAAGAGAGACTGACACCAAGGAGCCTGAGGCTTACTACGTTACTAGCCAGGTAACCAATGTAAGTCAACAGTAAGGTTAGTTGCTGATCAGTGAAGCTCACTGTAAGGAGGAGTAAGGAAGAAGCCATTCCCCCGGTGGTACCTCTGCAGACAGGGAGGCAGTGAGGAGGGAAGCTAGAATTAGATAGGGCCTAGGACCGCCAATGCAGGCTTACAGAGGCAGGTAAGTAGGCAATGGCTGGGCCCAGTCACCTGGGAATCCTTCTTCTGTGTATTTATAATAATATAGTTACTTGTGTGACAACCATTACCTGGGAAACTGTACTGGCGACTGTGATTAAAGTTATTCCTGGGTTCAACATCGTGTGGACCTCCAATTGATTCTCCTCATAGTGTGCAACTCAGTTCTGTGATGGTGGTACGTACCTTTTGTGTCGGCATTGCAGCTCCCTAAGGCACGGCTTGGCAGACCTTCTCAGCTCAGGGCATTCTGGGAGGCCTAACATTTAACCTTCACCTTCACTCAAAATGAGGTTACAGATATAGGAAACCATTGGTAAAATGGAGTCATTCAGCCATAGTTATACCCAGGGCCGCAAACAATATTCACCCCAATTCTTACCCTAACTGTTTTTTAAGCTGGACTCTGGGCTGGAAATCATAGTGTATCAACAAGGTTAGGATTTCTGTCTAAGCACACTGGCAGAGAATATGTGGCACCTGGGTATAGGTAGGCCCAGACAGGTCAGGCAACTCTTGTTATAGGTCATACTAGGTGTGATAGATAGTTAGGGATAGCTAGTGAGCAGCTTCTGGCTCTAAAAATGATTGTAGAGGGATTATTATCCTGGGAGTACTGCTGTCCAGAGGGTTACCAGTGTACAGACCTAGGGATAGATAGGGAATCGCCTGGGTTCCACTGGGGGAAGTATAACCCTAAAGCTGGGGGTAACCCTTTGTGCCCTGCGGGGAGACCTGTGAGCTGTTAAATATCTGTGCTGTTGTACCTGTTATTACTCCCACGTGGCTCTGTAAAAAAAACCTGTTCAAGTTCAAGAATCACTGGCACCTATTTGGGCCTCCAATTCAATCGAGGGCTCACGCCTGAGAGAAGTCTCACACTGGGTGATATATGGTGTGGTTTTTGGTTAACATCAGCATCTAATTTACCATAAGCTTACAAGTACATGCTGCTTGATGGATCACTTTTTAATTAAATTGTTTAGAAAACTGTCAGTTTCTACTATTCTGCGCTTGTTGTTCAGTCCCAGCCCTGAGTTGGTTTCTGTACGGTGAATTCATGTATTTATTGTACATCAACGTACACATCTTATTGCCCTAACTGTAAAATGAAGCTTCCCTGGGATTTCCTAAAATTACGGAACTGGAGAAAATCCCTATTGCCTTCTGGGCAACAGTCATTTGATATGTACATAATGTAATTACAAATAGAATTCCAGTTTGGAAACTGTGTACTTACAGGAAATGTTATTGATTTAGATTTTATTTAGCTTTCTCTAACTGCAGGTTGTACTTTCTGTTATACATACGTTCAGCAAAGGCCAGAGAAATACAGCCTGTAACAGTTGAAGTTCTATTTCAGTTCATGAATAGAATTATTTTTTTTACTTTTACCCCCAACTGGAATCAGTGCAGTTCATTTAAAGAGAGAGAATGAGCTTTGTATATACAAGCCCCTCCCTTTCTTCAGTTGCTGCCTGTATCTAAGTCTTACAGATAACGAGGAGTTCATTGGCTTAACTGCATACAATATGCCTGGGGTGCCGGTACCCACTGTATCTCACTGCATACAATATGCCTGGGGTGCCCGCACCCACTGCATCTCACTGCATACAATATGCCTGGGGTGCCCGCACCCACTGCATCTCTCTGCATACAATATGTCTGGGGTGCCCATACCCACTGCATCTCACTGCATACAATATGCCTGGGGTGGCAGTACCCACTGCATCTCTCTGCATACAATATGCCTGGGGTGCCAGTACCCACTGCATCTCACTGCATACAATATGCCTGGGGTGCCCGCACCCACTGCATCTCACTGCATACAATATGCCAGGGGTGCCCGTACCCACTGCATCTCTCTGCATACAATGTGCCTGGGGTGGCAGTACCCACTGCATCTCACTGTATACAATATGCCAGGGGTGCCCGCACCCACTGCATCTCTCTGCATACAATATGTCTGGGGTGGCAGTACCCACTGCATCTCACTGTATACAATATGCCTGGGGTGCCCGCACCCACTGCATCTCACTGCATACAATATGCCTGGGGTGCCCGCACCCACTGCATCTCTCTGCATACAATATGTCTGGGGTGCCCATACCCACTGCATCTCACTGCATACAATATGCCTGGGGTGGCAGTACCCACTGCATCTCTCTGCATACAATATGCCTGGGGTGCCAGTACCCACTGCATCTCACTGCATACAATATGCCTGGGGTGCCCGCACCCACTGCATCTCACTGCATACAATATGCCAGGGGTGCCCGTACCCACTGCATCTCTCTGCATACAATGTGCCTGGGGTGGCAGTACCCACTGCATCTCACTGTATACAATATGCCAGGGGTGCCCGCACCCACTGCATCTCTCTGCATACAATATGTCTGGGGTGGCAGTACCCACTGCATCTCACTGTATACAATATGCCTGGGGTGCCCGCACCCACTGCATCTCACTGCATACAATATGCCTGGGGTGCCCGCACCCACTGCATCTCTCTGCATACAATATGTCTGGGGTGCCCATACCCACTGCATCTCACTGCATACAATATGCCTGGGGTGGCAGTACCCACTGCATCTCTCTGCATACAATATGCCTGGGGTGCCAGTACCCACTGCATCTCACTGCATACAATATGTCTGGGGTGCCCATACCCACTGCATCTCACTGCATACAATATGCCTGGGGTGGCAGTACCCACTGCATCTCTCTGCATACAATATGCCTGGGGTGCCAGTACCCACTGCATCTCACTGCATACAATATGCCTGGGGTGCCTGTACCCACTGCATCTCACTGCATACAATATGCCAGGGGTGCCCGTACCCACTGCATCTCTCTGCATACAATATGCCTGGGGTGCCAGTACCCACTGCATCTCACTGCATACAATATGCCTGGGGTGGCAGTACCCACTGCATCTCACTGCATACAATATGCCTGGGGTGGCAGTACCCACTGCATCTCACTGCATACAATATGCCTGGGGTGGCAGTACCCACTGCTTCTCACTGCATATAATATGCTTGTTTTTTAAATATAGACTTAATCTTGCTGCATATAATATGCGGGGAGGGGTGTCCATATTCACTGCATCATGCCGTATGTAATGTGCCTGGGATGTCAGTACTCACAACACATTTTCAATTTAAAAATTCAGAGGATAAAAGCTCCCACTATTTAGCACTCCACAAAAATATCCCCAATTCATTAGAATTAAGGGAACATCTGTAAACACAAATGGATGTAGAACCCCTATAATGTGAGCTCAGCTGGAATCTCACAGAAGTGCCTGGATAAATACTTTCACATCCTGAGCATTTTAGGCTGAAACAGCTTTCCCACCTGCGGTCTTGCTCAAATTTCCTAGGGGTAGGTCAGTCTATGTACGGCCCAGATTTAGCCTCTCCAAACACAAAATTCAGCCTCCGGCTATGGTAGAACTTAATCACATTAATCTTAGGACTCAATCACATTCACACACAGCAGGATCAGTTTATCTTCCTTGTACTTTTCTGGAGTTTGGAAGGAAAGCAGAGTACCCAGAGGAATCCCACACAAGCACAGGGAGAACATACACAATCCCAAGCTGCAATCAAATCCTGGACCTCAGTGCTGGTATTTATGTACCGATGTACTGAGAAAATAGTGCAGGATATTACTATAGAGAGAAATACAACAGGTGACACCTTCATTGGCTTAAAATTAGTATATTTCAAACTTTAAAGCCATCAAAGATGCATTCTTTCAGCCATGCTCACCAAAAAAAGCCAGGGATGCAGGAGGTAGCCAATATTTGAAAAATGTAGCCATGCAATGAGTGAATGAAGTTCTTGGAAGTATATTTGCATTTAGACATGGCAGGTTGGGGGGCGGGGTCGAAGATAAAAGAAGTCAGCATTGATCTAATTAGCAGTGTTGGTATAGGGAGAAGCATTTCCCCTAGGTAATCAAGGCTACACAGGAGGTGGGTGACCCTAAAAGTGGCCATACACGATAAGATCTGCTCGCTTGGTGAGGTCGCCAAGTGAGTGGAACTTCTCCCGATATCCCCACCTATGGGTGGGCGATATCGGACTAATTTGGTCGTTTTGCCCCAGGCCAATTAAAATGACAGGTATAGGCATCCATCGGTTTGGGGACCGCATCAACGAGCCAATGCGGTGCCCGATCCGACTAATTTTCAAACCTGCCTGGTCGAGATCTGTCCAATTTCAGGCAAGCACGTCGTTAATGCCCATACACGGGCCAATGAGCTGCCGAATCGGTCTAAGGAACTGATATCGGCAGCTAGAATCGGCCTGTTTATGGCCACCTTAAGGATTAAAGCTGTCTGTACATACATGGATTGACATTAGCTGCTAACTTGGCCACTCCAGATAATGTTGTAAGCTTATTGGCCTGTGTTCGGGACTAAAATGTGTGCTCGCCCAAACAAGAGCAAAAGGGAGTTGACAAGGTCTCTATAGAACAGGCACAAGGTCCCCCAAGTGCCCTCTCTCCAGATATGTTAGTTTAATAAGGGGGAAGACTAACCCATTGCAGCATAGTTAAGGGTCTCCATCCGCTTAATGGCTATATGGTTTTTTGGCATCAAATAATAATAATCTCAGTAAAGGTCTTGTTTAATGGTAGAAGAACATCAACAAGGCTCGGAAGGTACACCTCTAGGGTAAGCAAACCAGGTGTGCAGTGAGAGATTTTTGCCCAATATTCCTTCATTTGGAGGCAACCCCACAACAAGGGAAATAAATTTGTATTTGACAGTTTGTCATCAGTCCTACATCCCATATTAGATCAAGGGGTGTTATATAATGTAGGTTTGGCTAAAGTTGATCATTTCTCTCTTGGATAAAGGAAACCATATAGGTCGTAGGTATCGTCCAACTTGTCTGCATCAAATTAAAACATTACCTTCCCCTATATTCTTCTTGACCTTAATAGATACAGTTTGTGATGTTATCAGCTCTCTGTATATGTTGGGGGCAGGATGCCATAAACAGACAATACTGTCACTACTATGGTCATGGTCAGAGCACTAAACTGAGGGATGAAGAAGTGCTACAATTGCAAATACAGGTAGACAAAGAATAGAAAAGTTTGACTCTGAGCTGGTTAAATGTTGGGAGGCATCTCTATTAGACTGCCTTGTAGGTGATATGTTTACAACAAGGGCTAATACTGAAAGTCTGGCAGGTTCAACTGAAGATTAGCGTTAAACCATAAGTACAAGTGGAGAAGGAGCTAGTAAACCACCTATCATTGTCATAACCATAACTCGAATCTTCTGAGAGCAGGTAAGAACCAAGGGCTAATGTGGGATGTTGCTGGACTTCCTATAACAGGGGTAGGGAACCTATGGCTCGGGAGCCAGATGTGGCTCCTTTGATGGCTGCATCTGGCTCTCTGCCAAATCATAAATAAAAAAATAACGAGGGGCGTGGCCTGCGCTCAGCAGATAGAAGACGTGTTCTAAGCCTTAGAACACGTCTTCTAGCCGCCGAGCGCAGGCTATGCCCTCCTCCGCATCGCATCCGGTATCCTTGGCACCCACCCTACCTTGCCCCTGTGCTCGGCGGTTAGAAGACGTGTTCTAAGCCTTAGAACACGTCTTCCATCTGCCGAGCGCAGGCCACGCCCTCCTCTGCATCGCATCTGGCATCCTTGCGACCCACCCTACCTTGCCCCGCAGCATCCGCGGCCAAACATATTGTATGGCTCTCACGGAATTACATTTTAAAATATGTGGTGTTTATGGCTCTCTCAGCCAAAAAGGTTCCCGACCCCTGTCCTATAAGAACCATTATATATAACCTCAAGGGAGGACAGAACTGTTGAGCAGTAAAGGGATCTGGATTTGTTTAATAAATACTGGGCTATTGAGCTATTAAGGTCTGGACATCCTGGGACCATACCACTTTTTCAGCATCAATAGAAAGAATATTAATGGGAATGCCGTACGCTGACTGCCTTATTTCATTACCCCATTATGTCACTCTGTAAAAAATGGAGGCACTTATTGTCATTAATAAAAAGACAGCAAAAGAGAAAACAGTCAGAGAAATCTGCTTCTAGACTAATTCAAACTCATAGGGAAATTAATTAAATGGCTCCTTTACTTCACAGAATTTTGATCAAATGCATTACTCATGCCACCAAACGCTGTCGAATAAATGATATGGTCATTTGTTCAACTTGAATTTTTAGTTTAGATAGGACTTCAGTTTTTTCTGAGAAAGATTGTAACAGACATCATAGCAATAGCTCTCTGTCAAACTGAGTTCTCTCTGTCTTTTCATCTTGTTTTCATTACATCTGGGTACTTTATGTGAGTCGGATGCATCTTTTTACTATAGGCAAAATGCCACCCTGAATATAACAACATTGTCTTAGCTCACAGGGATTTACTGGTGCTAAAGTCACAGATATAAATATACAGGGATTATGATGAAAGAGAAAATAGGTTTCACTTGCAATGTAGACAGTCTTGAATTGCCAATTCATACAGTTCAGTAAGAACATTTTCTCATTAAAAAATAAAGAACCCCCCAGTCGGTGGAAGCTGGTCAAGCTTTACACAAACCTTGACCTTTTTTTTTGTTGGCGACCCAAATTAAGTTGCAAAATCAGCTTTTCTACCCAACTATTGGCTTAGAACCAGCTATGACCCCTGGGCAGCTATGTTCAATTGTAGGGAGGCATTTTACATTAGGACATCCTAAACAGCATAGGGCCATTTTGGGGTCTTGAACCCATAGTTCAAGAATTTTTGACCATGCTGCATGTCTGATCAGTAATTTATCCAGATACGAACAGTGCCGTTTAAAGAATGCATTGCATGGTCTGGAAGGCATTTCACATTAGTTAGAGGTACCACCATAAACAACATGGCTACTTATTTGGGGGTCTCGAACATAGTTTAAGAGTTTTTGACCTATAAAAGCACCATGCTGAACTTCAGTAATGCAGAGATGCCTAAAATGTAGTTGCAATCATGCATCAGAGCTGATCAAATAATAAGCCCTGCAACATGGAGATATGATAGGTCAACTATAAATAATTGAGCTGTAGGTTTTATTAAAATGTAGCTTTATTTTGCAGTCAGATGAAGTTTGAAGGCAGCTGACTAACAATAACGAACTTGGCCAAGCGTAATTTGGTAGCGGGATTAACCAAGCCTTACTGTGGTATCATTAAAGGGCAAGTAAAGATAAAATATATCCTTTGCTCAGCACTAAGATTCCTTTCACTTTTATATTATGGATATGTGCCTTTATTCTTCTCTCTGAATGGTACATGGACTGTTCTAGCCCTGACATCAGTGCCAGTTTGCTTTATTTAAATATTTATTGTTTTTTTTCCCCCACAACCATGTTTCTGTAATAGTGTTGATGGTTTGTATATATATATATATATATATATATATATATACAGTTTCCAGTGGCTGTATTAAATATAGTCTTATATCTTATTTAATTTAGTCAGTAATGAATTGTTCTGCATAATGCTGAGGACAGGAGACGCATGGAGTGATATTTGATAGAAACTCATCCAATATGAGAACCTTTTACCTAAATCATGAAGTCAATAATGGTGCAATCTCACGTCCCCCATCAATTTCTAAAGATGTAAAAAGCCAATTTTGCTAACTTAATGTAATTTAGCCATCAATAATGTTCCAGCAACAATGCACCATCATAATTAATTTCACAAACATCTATCGGTATAGCAAGTATACTTGTAGCGCACACACTGGTCTCTCAGAGTATTTCTGTAATGGGACCCTGAATTTAAATAATTTATCTAAAAGGGTTTTTTGCAAGATGGTGTTTCTGTTGAGCTGATTGCAGGGGAACCCTGCCCACAGGGTGCTTAGGACAGTAAGCTCAAGATATTAACTTTTCAAAGTGACAGGAAGCTCTTTAGTTGAAGACTTTAGTTATGGATTAGTACAGTGCATGTAGACTTTCCAACCTGCAGAATAGAAGGAAACTCTTGGGCCGAATCTTTTGCTCATAAAGGAAGATGGATAACAATATAAAATGAGCAATACCTACAGGCCACAGTCCATCCTCTTATAGTACTAAATATAACATTTTAGTATAGACAGGGTTACTGGTATGATTAAAATGTGTATGTGTCTTCTGTTGACAATATCATCTCCCAAAAGGGTGTTTTCACCTACAGACATTTCTTGGTTATAATGGTCAAGCTTTTTTCCATTACTCTTCTTTGTTAACATTTAAAGAATCTTTATAATAGTTCATACACAGAGCTCTTGGAATCATCATAAATCCCAAACTTCTGAAGAGTTACGAAAGTGAATGGTTGTCTCAGCAGATATTTATAGGTCTTATCCATTTTTTGGATCAGAAGTGGAATATTATAAACGTTGGCACATTTGGTTTAACCAGACAGTAACCAAAGGTTTTCCCAATGAATGGAGGCTCTCCTTGCCAATCTAATGTTGCTATTTACATGTATAAATGTTAAAGTATTTAGGTAATTCTTGGTAAGACCACCTTGTAACATTTCCAAGTACATGTTTTGTAATATTTTTTTAGATTTCTACTCTACCTGTGTGCAGTAGGGATGAGCAAACTTTATTGCCTGGTATAGTTTCATACCAAAATGTGTGGCTTTGCCAACTGTGAAAATCATCATCACTAGTATGCAGTCTTCTCCTAAATCTAATGAGTATGTAATCCAGGGGTCCCCAAACTTTCTTACTTGTGAGCCACATTCAAAATTAAAAAGACTTGGGGAGCAACACAAGCACCATAAAAGTTCATGGAGGAGCCAAATAAGGGCTGTGATTGGCTATTAGGCAGCCTCTATACACCCTATCAGCTTACAGGGGCTTTATTTGGTAGGAAATCTTGTTTTTATTCAACCAAAACTTGCCCCCAAGTCAGGAATTCAAAAATAACTCCCTGGTTTGGGGGCACTGAGAGCAACATCCAAGGGGTCAGGGAGCAACATGTTGCCCCTGAGCCACTGGTTGGGGATCACTAATGTAATCACTGAAATTATCAAAGAACATTGAAGAAGCAAGAGATAGGTTCTGTGCATACCTAGGGCACTAGATACAAAGGCAGAAGCAGATGATAATCAGCACCTTTTTTCTAATAGTTTTTATAACATAATTTTTCGTGTTCTTTCGTATTCATTTTAGGTTTGGTGTTTCCAATTTCATCCAAATGTTATTCTTATGGGACACTAAAGTCATTCTTTCCATAAAAATGGCACATCTTGAGTAGAGCTTTAAATATCCACGTACTGTATGTCAGTGCTGTGAAAATTTCCAAACTAAAGCCCAAACTAAGTTGGATCACAACCAAAAATTTGTAGTTATCCCCAAATGTTTTGCTACTGTATGAGAACGTATTGCTCTTCAGGATTTCAAAAGAATAAAGAAGGTCTTCCGAATCTAAATTGCGGTTATGTACTGGAAATGAAACATGGGAACCAATGGGGAACAATCAAGCTTCTGTTTTCATAATTGCCCTTTCGGAGGCTTGTTATTGTTACTAAACCCTCTTTATGAGTCATCACCTGTTTGAGAAATCTTACCATGACCAAATAGTTTCTTCCTACGGTTATTACCACCTCCTACACAGCTTAATCACTTTGGAAATGCTAATTAAAGGAAATTCTATCTGATCAGTTAACCGAAATGCTTTCCCTTTGAAGGCAATATGACTTGGCTTTAATGGGTTTTAAGTGTGATATTTATAAGCAGTGAAAGCTCTCCAAAACTTGATTTTTTGGTATTAATTTCTACTTTGTGTGCCCTGCAAGATTACCAACCTAAATGGAAGTAAGCAGTGAGTAATCAAAGCATAACAATGACATATGCTATGAACCATGCCTGGTGATGGAGGTGAATCTAGTCTTGTTAGGGTTGCCACCTTTGTGTGGGCCCCTTACTAAACCAAAAGAGTCAGGCCTATGGTGCAAAATGGGCAGGGGCTATGACACATTTGGGGGTGGAGCTGCTACACCATTGGATAAGGAGAGGGTGAATCAGCTAGAAGGCTATGCGAAAGAGGTATTGGGGCGGAAATTTGCAATACCTGGTGTTTTACCAGCTAGCCCGGTGAAATACCATCCAGGTGGCAACCTAGGTATTGTCTATATATGATTCTTATTCTGCAGCCTCAATGAAAGTATAATCCATTATCTTCTGCAATACTAAATACAGTCATCAAGACCCAGAAGGCCTTTATGCAGTTAAGGGTTTCCATGAAGGCTTGTCTACAATGGCTGTCTGGCACTAAAGTGGTTAAAGAAGGGTGCCTGGGACTGTGGGGAGGTGCTGGGAGCAGAGGGAACCCTGGGCCCGATTACGTGGGGGTGCAGAAATGGCAACTGGCACTAAAGAAGGGCTGGTATTTAAGTGGAAGTCACTTACCCTCCTCCTCTTTAAATGTCACAGGCACATGGAGTGCTGGTCAAGTCCTTGGCGCCATGTCTGGTCTCCTATAATGGCGACCGATCATCCCCGCCCTTTGCATTTCTCCTGGGGAGTTCGGCCAGTGTGTTCTTTGCACAGTGTTACTTGGCATCTTTTCTTTTTATGATATTATATTTTTTACAGAATGCTGCCGCAAGATTGCTAACAAGCCAACCCCGCCATTGCCACATAACACCAATCCTTTGCTCACTACACTGGCTACCCATAAAATGGAGAATCCTTTTCAAAATTGGCATGCTGACATTCAAATCCCTACATGACCTAGGCCCCGGGTACCTGAAGGACTTGTTGCAACGACGTCACACCTCCCACAATCTTAGATCAAATGGATCCAATAATCTGACCACCCCCAGAGTTCAACTGAAAACCTTTGGATCCAGAGCTTTCTGTCATGCTGCCCCTACCCCGTGGAATGCCTTGTCAAACGGGATCAAGACAGCTCCAACCCTGGACACGCTTAAATCAAAACTGAAAAGCCACCTGTTTAGTCTGGCATTTATGGCCACATAACTTTTCCTCTGCACACATAGATATGTATTGAGATGAGACAAGCTTATGCGCTTTGGGTCCTACTGGAGAAAAGCGCTTTACAAATGTTGTTGTTGTTGTTCATGGTACTTATTTACACATGTCGAATTGCATTATCTGTACTGCTATTTGAGGTGTTGTTTGTCACAGTTGCTGGTTGGTAATTGAGTTAGGTCTTTACCATTTGGGTCTTGTTAATAGGATTTCTCTGTACCTGCCCATTGCGGTGGCTGGGATCTGGGGTAATCTCTGTTTTGTTACAACATGGCAAGGTCGGGTTATCTGCTCTGACTGAACATGGTTCAATAAAGCTGTGGCCGACCTCCACCCATTAAAGGGAAACTGAGCCTGAGTTTCTTCATGTATATAGTTAACTAGATTTGTTGCATGAATGTTTTATATCACACACATGCGACTGCCTCCCCACAGTCTTACTGGTACCCACTGGCATTCATTCTGGCACATATTGGGTTTCTTCGTTGTTTAGAAGAAGGCAATTTTGAATCTGAGCTGATTTGACAACCTGCTTGGTTTTGGAATTGCCTAGGTGTCTCCATACATTCACATAATGCTGTGATTCCTTGTACACGAAGAATGTCCATAATGCATTATACTTGTCATGGAGGATCCCATGTGTAATAAACATGTATAAATAATCATACTTTTTATTTTTATTAAAGTATTACAAGTATAGGACCCATTATCCAGAATGTTCAGGACCAAGGGTATTCCAGGTAAGGGGTCTTTCCATAATTTAGATCTTCATACCTTAAGTAAAACATTAATCAAACCCAATAGGATTATTTTACATCCAGTAAGGATTAATTATATCTTAATTGGGATCAAATACAAAGCACTGTTTTATTTTTACAGAGAAAAAGGAAATACATTTTAAAAATCTGAATTATTTGATTAAAATGGGGTCTATGGGAGACAGGCTTTCCGTAATTCGGAGCTTTCTGGATATCAGGATCCCATACCTGTACTTTCCATCATATTTAAACCTTCATGTGTTAAAATATATATATATATTTACACATAATAACCGCGTTAGATCTCCTTGAAATAATAAAGCCTTGCCGTGGAGGCACTTGTGCTTTTTAACCCTTTCCCTGCCAAGACCGTAGGTACTACGTCGTTTTAAAAAAAGCAGTTGCCTGCTAACGACGTAGTACCTACGTTCTTTGTCCCTTAGCGCTTCTCTCTGCATCGGCGGCAAAAGCCGCCGGTGCAGAGAGACAGATGCGCCCCCAACCCCTTCGGCAACGAGCCGAGGGGGTTGGGGGGGATGGTCCTGTGATGCGATTATCGCAGGACCATCCTACAAGCAGCAGATGCGATCGCATCGCATCTGCTGCTTGTACAGCTTCCTGCTTCCCCCCCCCAGAGCCGCCTCCCACCTACTTCCTCGGCGACTGCAGGAAGGAGAAGCAGGGAACCGATCTGACCTTCAGACAGGTAAGTGTGACTTTATTTTTGTTTATACACACTTTTACACACACTTACACACATTTATATACATTTATACACACATACAACACAATTTAGCACAGTTTTTTTTTTTTTTTTTTTTCCACTTTGCACACTTATATACACTCATATACACTTATATACACTCATATACACTCATATACACACTGTCACACAACTTTTACATGTGCACATGTATACACAAACTCACAAAAACTTTTTAAATTTTTTAAAAATTTTTTTTCATTTTACTTCTTTTTTCTTTTTTTTATTTCCCCCCAAAACTGTTTATTTTGACAGCGTGACTATTGGATCAGATATTCTGACCACTAATTAGGCTGTCGTGTGACTTATTTTGTTGTTTCATTGATTTGCACATTTTTATCCCTATATTAGTATTCCTGATCTGTTTTAGCGTAGCTTTGCCATGTGCAACTTTGGTGTACAAAAATAACTTTACCTATTTTGAATTCATCAGAATGTGTACTTTCCAAAAATATATGGTTTTCTGGGGGTCCCTGTGTACTTTGGGGGTCTTACTGCATATAATAGGCCGTCAGGGGGCTCTGTGTGCAAAAGCTGAGCTGGCAGGCGAGAAATCCTTATGCGCTATTTTCATTTTGGGGTCAGTACATACCGCAGACTTTGGTATATCTATGCATATTGGGCATCAAACTGTTCAGTAGGCCTCTGGTGTTCCTATTTGGGGTGACTTGCCTTTGTACGCAAGAAATTGTGTGAGATAAATGCGGCAAACTGCAACATTTTTATGCGATTTTCTCAAATGTCATAAAAACCACTAACTTTAGGAAAGCTTTGCAGATTGGTACTTTGCTGTAGAAAGGACTCTTTACCCTTGTTGGATTTGTCAGAATGTGTACTTTCCCAAAATATATGGTTTTCTGGGGGTCCCTGTGTAGTTCGGGGGTCTTACTGCATATAATAGGCTGTCAGGGGGCTCTGTGTGCAAAAGCTGAGCTGGCAGGCGAGAAATCCTTATGCGCTATTTTCATTTTGGGGTCAGTACATACCGCAGACTTTGGTATATCTATGCATATTGGGCATCAATCTGTTCAGTAGGCCTCTGGTGTTCCTATTTGGGGTGAGCTGCCTTTGTACGCAAGAAATTGTGTGGGATAAATGCGGCAAACTGCAACATTTTTATGCGATTTTCTCAAATGTCATAAAAACTACTAACTTTAGGAAAGCTTTGCAGATTGGTACTTTGCTGTAGAAAGGACTCTTTACCCTTGTTGGATTTGTCAGAATGTGTACTTTCCAAAAATATATGGTTTTCTGGGGGTCCCTGTGTAGTTTGGGGGGTCTTACTGCATATAATAGGCTGTCAGGGGGCTCTGTGTGCAAAAGCTGAGCTGGCAGGCGAGAAATCCTTATGCGCTATTTTCATTTTGGGGTCAGTACATACCGCAGACTTTGGTATATCTATGCATATTGGGCATCAATCTGTTCAGTAGGCCTCTGGTGTTCCTATTTGGGGTGAGCTGCCTTTGTACACAAGAAATTGTGTGGGATAAATGCGGCAAACTGCAACATTTTTATGCGATTTTCTCAAATGTCATAAAAACTACTAACTTTAGGAAAGCTTTGCAGATTGGTACTTTGCTGTAGAAAGGACTCTTTACCCTTGTTGGATTTGTCAGAATGTGTACTTTCCAAAAATATATGGTTTTCTGGGAGTCCCTGTGTAGTTTGGGGGTCTTACTGCATATAATAGGCTGTCAGGGGGCTCTGTGTGCAAAAGCTGAGCTGGCAGGTGAGAAATCCTTATCCGCTATTTTCATTTTGGGGTCAGTACATACCACAGACTTTGGTATATCTATGCATATTGGGCATCAATCTGTTCAGTAGGCCTCTGGTGTTCCTATTTGGGGTGAGCTGCCTTTGTACGCAAGAAATTGTGTGAGATAAATGCGGCAAACTGCAACATTTTTATGCGATTTTCTCAAATGTCATAAAAACTACTAACTTTAGGAAAGCTTTGCAGATTGGTACTTTGCTGTAGAAAGGACTCTTTACCCTTGTTGGATTTGTCAGAATGTGTACTTTCCAAAAATATATGGTTTTCTGGGGGTCCCTGTGTAGTTTGGGGGTCTTACTACATATAATAGGCTGTCAAGGGGCTCTGTGTGCAAAAGCTGAGCTGGCAGGCGAGAAATCCTTATGCGCTATTTTCATTTTGGGGTCAGTACATACCGCAGACTTTGGTATATCTATGCATATTGGGCATCAATCTGTTCAGTAGGCCTCTGGGGTTCCTATTTGGGGTGAGCTGCCTTTGTACGCAAGAAATTGTGTGAGATAAATGCGGCAAACTGCAACATTTTTATGCGATTTTCTCAAATGTCATAAAAACTACTAACTTTAGGAAAGCTTTGCAGATTGGTACTTTGGTGTAGAAAGGACTCTTTACCCTTGTTGGATTTGTCAGAATGTGTACTTTCCAAAAATATATGGTTTTCTGGGGGTCACTGTGTAGTTTGGGGGTCTTACTGCATATAATAGGCTGTCAGGGGGCTCTGTGTGCAAAAGCTGAGCTGGCAGGGGAGAAATCCTTATGCGCTATTTTCATTTTGGGGTCAGTACATATCGCAGACTTTGGTATATCTATGCATATTGGGCATCAAACTGTTCAGTAGGCCTCTGGTGTTCCTATTTGGGGTGATTTGCCATTGTATGCAAGAAATTGTGTGAGATAAATGCGGCAAACTGCAACATTTTTATGTGATTTTCTGAAATGTCATAAAAACCGCTAGCTTTAGGAAAGCTTTGCAGATTGGTACTTTGGTGTAGAAAGGACTCTTTACCCTTGTTGGATTTGTCAGAATGTGTAGTTTCCAAAAATATAGGGATTTTAGGGGTCACCCTACATTTCTGCAGCTTCTACCCCTCATAAAACTGCCATGTGTTTATGAATTAGGTAAAGATAAGCCATGAAATTAGTGTGCACAAGGTATATTTGGGGGTCTCTAAGTGCCATGTGCTTTGATAAACCTATGTACAGTGGGCATCAAACTGTTCAGTAGACCTCTGGGGTTCATATTTAGGGTGTTTTATCTTGGTACCTAATGACCTGTAAAAAATAAGATGCTGTATAGTGGAAGTTTTGAGGTGATTTTTGGAAATGCCATAAAAATCATCAAACTAAGGATAGCTTTATGGCTTGGTACTTTGGAGTAGAAAGACATGGGTACCCATTTTAGATTCGGGGGAATGTGTAATTTCCAAAAATATATGACTTTCTGGGGTGAGTGTACTTTTTACTAGCTTTATCCCACATATAATGATGTAAATGTATTGATTTTGCAGAAGCTGAAATGACAGAAATGATAGTTCATATGGGGGTATGTTCTCATTGGGGCCCCTACATGCCACATACTTAGGTAAACCTATACATATTGGGCATCAAACTGTTCAGTGGGCCCCTGGCGTTCATATTTAGGGTGTTTTATCTTGGTACCTAATGCTATGTGGGAGATAAGATTCTGGAAACTGGAAGCTTTGAGTGGATTTTTGGAAATGTTATCAAAATTGCCAACTTTAGGAAAGCTTTGCGGCTTGGTACTGTGGAGTAGAAAGACATGGGTACCCATTTTAGATTCGGGGGAATGTGTACTTTCCAAAAATATATGACTTTCTGGGGTGAATGTACTTTTTACCAGCTTTATCCCACATGTAATGATGTAAATGTTGATTTTGCAGAAGCTGAAATGACAGAAATGACAGTACATATGGGTATATGTTCACATTCGGGCCCCTACATGCCACATACTTAGGTAAACCTATACATATTGGGCATCAAACTGTTCAGTAGACCGCTGGGGTTCATATTTAGGGTGTTTTGTCTTGGTACCTAATGACCTGTAGAAAATTAGATGCTGCGTAGTGGAAGTTTTGAGGTGATTTTTGGAAATGTCATAAAAATCATCAAACTTAGGAAAGCTTTATGGCTTGGTACTGTGGAGTAGAAAGACATGGGTACCCATTTTAGATTCGGGGGAATGTGTACTTTCCAAAGATATATGACTTTCTGGGGTGAATGTACTTTTTACTAGCTTTATCCCACATGTAATGATGTAAATGTTGATTTTGCAGAAGCTGAAATGACAGAAATGACAGTACATATGGGTATATGTTCACATTCGGGCCCCTACATGCCACATACTTAGGTAAACCTATACATATTGGGCATCAAACTGTTCAGTAGACCTCTGGGGTTCATATTTAGGGTGTTTTGTCTTGGTACCTAATGACCTGTAGAAAATAAGATGCTGCATAGTGGAATTTTTGAGGGGATTTTTGGAAATGCCATAAAAATCGTCAAACTTAGGAAAGCTTTATGGCTTGGTACTGTGGAGTAGACAGACATGGGTACCCATTTTAGATTCGGGGGAATGTGTACTTTCCAAAAATATATGACTTTCTGGGGTGAGTGTACTTTTTACTAGCTTTATCCCACATGTAATGATGTAAATGTTGATTTTGCAGAAGCTGAAATGACAGAAATGACAGTACATATGGGTATATGTTCTCATTGGGGCCCCTACATGCCACATACTTAGGTAAACCTATACATATTGGGCATCAAACTGTTCAGTAGACCGCTGGGGTTCATATTTAGGGTGTTTTGTCTTGGTACCTAATGACCTGTAGAAAATAAGATGCTGCATAGTGGAAGTTTTGAGGTGATTTTTGGAAATGCCATAAAAATCGTCAAAATTAGGAAAGCTTTATGGCTTGGTACTGTGGAGTAGACAGACATGGGTACCCATTTTAGATTCGGGGGAATGTGTACTTTCCAAAAATATATGACTTTCTGGGGTGAATGTACTTTTTACTAGCATTATCCCACATGTAATGATGTAAATGTTGATTTTGCAGAAGCTGAAATGACAGAAATGACAGTACATATGGGTATATGTTCACATTGGGGCCCCTACATGCCACATACTTAGGTAAACCTATACATATTGGGCATCAAACTGTTCAGTAGACCTCTGGGGTTCATATTTAGGGTGTTTTGTCTTGGTACCTAATGACCTGTAGAAAATAAGATGCTGCATAGTGGAAGTTTTGAGGTGATTTTTGGAAATGCCATAAAAACCGTCAAACTTAGGAAAGCTTTATGGCTTGGTACTGTGGAGTAGAAAGACATGGGTACCCATTTTAGATTCGGGGGAATGTGTACTTTCCAAAAATATATGACTTTCTGGGGTGAATGTACTTTTTACTAGCTTTATCCCACATGTAATGATGTAAATGTTGATTTTGCAGAAGCTGAAATGACAGAAATGACAGTACATATGGGTATATGTTCACATTCGGGCCTCTACATGCCACATACTTAGCTAAACCTATACATATTGGGCATCAAACTGTTCAGTAGACCTCTGGGGTTCATATTTAGGGTGTTTCGTCTTGGTACCTAATGACCTGTAGAAAATAAGATGCTGCATAGTGGAAGTTTTGAGGTGATTTTTGGAAATGCCATAAAAATCGTCAAACTAAGAAAAGCTTTATGGCTTGGTACTGTGGAGTAGAAAGACATGGGTACCCATTTTAGATTCGGGGGAATGTGTACTTTCCAAAAATATATGACTTTCTGGGGTGAATGTACTTTTTACTAGCATTATCCCACATATAATGATGTAAATGTATTGATTTTGCAGAAGCTGAAATGATAGATCATATGGGTATATGTTCACATTGGGGCCCCTACATGCCACATACTTAGGTAAACCTATACATATTGGGCATCAAACTGTTAAGTGGGCCCCTGGTGTTCATATTTAGGGTGTTTTATCTTGGTACCTAATGTTATGTGGGAGATAAGATGCTGGAAACTGGAAGCTTTGAGTGGATTCTTGGAAATGTTATCAAAATTGCCAACTTTAGGAAAGCTTTGCGGCTTGGTACTGTGGAGTAGAAAGACATGGGTACCCATTTTAGATTCGGGGGAATGTGTACTTTCCAAAAATATATGGCTTTCTGGGGTGAATGTACATTTTACTAGCATTATCCCACATGTAATGATGTAAATGTTGATTTTGCAGAAGCTGAAATGACAGAAATGACAGTGCATATGGGTGTATGTTCACATTGGGGCCCCTACATGCCACATACTTAGCTAAACCTATACATATTGGGCATCAAACTGTTCAGTGGACCCCTGGCATTCATATTTAGGGTGTTTTATTTGGTTACTTTATGACTTTTAGGAGTTAAGATACTATAGACTGGAAGCTTTGAAGCGATTTTAAAAAAAATTCACAAATTTTGATAAAAACCAATAACTTTAGCAAAGCATTGCGACTTGATAGTTTGGAGTAGACAGACAGTTGTGCCTATTCTGGATTCCCCAGAATCTCTTCTTTCTAAAAATGTAACATTTTCTGGGATAAACTTTCTGTTAGCGGAATTTTTGGCCTTAAAATCTAAAGTATGCAGCTTTCTGGAGCAGTGCTTTGGAAATTTGGTAGTGTATTGCTGAGAGTTTTTGACCTATACATGTGAGAAATCTCCATAAAACTATATATATTTGGTATTGGCACGTTCAGGAGACATGGGACTTTCCAAATCAGGTGTATTTTCATGCATAAAATATTTTTTTTTTCTGGTATGTGTGTTTATATTATGGAAAATATAATTTTTTTTCATTTTTTATACATTTAGAAGCCTATATCTTGTTACAAAATTGGAATTACACAAAAATTCTACCATATTTTAAAAGCTTAGGTTGTCCTGAAAAAAACAATATATTGTTTTCCTGGGTAAACTAAAAGTCCCCCCAAGGAAAGGCCCCTAAAGTGAAACAGTGCAAAATGTTCAAAAACTGTCTGGCAGTAGAAGTTCCGCTTTGTTCAAAACGGCTGGCAGTGAAAGGGTTAAGGAACAGAGAGGAGGGAGTCTGATAGGCTTGTCATTCCTGACAGCTTCCATAATGAAACATGAAACAAAGGAAGATACTTTATGTTGCATGAAAATGAGCAACCACAGATTTTCTATTGTTCCGATTATTGCTGTATTTATAGCCCAATGAATACTGCGCAGATGTTTGACGCGGAACAATGGGACCATTTCAAAACCTCAGCCCCCATTTTAGCAACACAAGTCAGAATGGCAGCGTTGATAACGGAAGATTAACAAATACGCAGATCAGTTTGAATAATAATTAAACATATGTCTTTCATAAGGATAAGCCCGTCCTTGAGAACTGCGCAACATACTAATGATCATAAGCGCTTATAGTTGTAGGCTCGGCCTTCCAATTAGAAGTGAAACCTCCATCACTAAAAAGCAGAATATTTGGGGTCTGGGGAGTCACTGTCATGTACAACCTGAGAGTTCAAGCTGATGAATGAGATGGGGAGATGCTGCTACCCGTGAATGTAATAGAGCACAGAGTGGGGGGACAGACCAAACATAGAGGATTTAGACATTTTTAGGTGCTCATTCTAAGATTTTTACTATTGAAAGTAATTGTCTACTAAGGAGGTAATGTAATAAATGGTCTTAGGTTTGCTAATTGTCCAGTAACCCATAGCAACCAATCAGCAGGCAGCATTTACAGGTCAACTTTTTGAAATCAAACATCTGTTTGGTTGCTATGGGTTACTAGATATGGGCAAAATTAAGAATTTTATTACATTACCCCGTAAATATTATAGGGCTAATATTAACATGGGTGCTAAAAGGAGGAGATATTTTTTTGATAACAATGCACCTGCCCCTGAGACGTGCCACCCGTTGCAGTTGTAGAATTACAGGCAAAGTGTTACGTTTGTTTCTTTTTTGAAGTCCTGCCTGCACCAGGTAGGCATGTAAAGAAACTGTTCTACATTCAGGAACAGATTGGTGGGATGTGGACATCCCTCTCACATGGATTATGTTGCAAAAACAAAGAAGTGCCATGGGATGCAAGTTACCCCCCTTGCTGTTAACACTTCCTTAGGGCAGGTCAGGACTAACCCACCAGGATACTGGTTAAAATCCCAGTGGGACCCAAATTCCTGTTCCAAAGCACAGCCATTTAATTTTTAACAGCGAAGTAAGTAGTGCAGCAGAGCAGGGAGCAGTTGTGACTGGGGGAGAAGCAGGAAGGGCATTCCTTGAATAAGCCAGAGGTAGTCCTGCTATGTGGCTTAGAAATGTCAGAATGCGATGCACATCAATATAAGATGGTACCAGATCACTTATATGTGTATCAAGGCCTTGGGTTCTCATATGAGTCACATGATGTTAAAGTTAAAATTTACGTAGGGAAATTTAAGTCTAAAAGCCTAATTGTAGACATAGACCATCTTATTTACACACTCTCACCCTTTATGAGATTTATATAGAGGGTGAATAAGGGGTTGTGTTGAGCTAGAACCAGAACTGGATCTCTGTTATCCTCCATCCTCCATCCTCCCTCTCCCCCCCGCTCCTCTCTCTTCTAGCTCCCCCGCTCCTCTCTCTTCCAGCTCCCCCGCTCTGTCCATCCTCCCTCTCCCAGCTCCCCCCTTCTGCTTCCTGCTGAGTCCTCCCTCTTCCAGCTCCTCCCTTCTGCTTCCTGCTGAGTCCTGCCTCTTCCAGCTCTCCCCGCTCAATCCATCCCTCCTCCCTCTCCCCTGCTCCTCCCACTCACCGCCAAGTCGTCTCTCTTGCAGCGCCGTCCGTCCTCTTTCTCCCAGCTTCCCACTCCCCACTGAGTCCTCTTTCTCCGCTGCCAGGGGTGAGGACACAGCGGGGACTGGATAAATTACCCTGGGGGGCCAGATCCGGCCCATGGGCCGTAGTTTGAGGATCCCTGCTCTTGACCAAGTCTTAAATTAACTGTGAACATTTGGAAACCTCTGTTCTGACAAAGAATAGAGAACAGCAAACTAATTTTTTGAAGAGTCGGAAAAAAAGAATAAATTTCATAAAAATGTATATTTGATGAGATGCAAGGTTACTCTTATAATCTTACATTCAAATTTCACAGGCTTCATTAAAGCTAATTCCTTTAAAGCCTCATTAAAGTTATTTTAATGACTTGCAATAAGAAGCAAATGGCACTCTGCGCTACACATTTTCTGCGTTTTACTGAAGAATGATTGGTTTTGATATCTGTTGTAATCCGCAGTGGCATTTATTTGATCTTTAACCATGAGGCGATTAGGCGCCTTTTGTCCAAAGCATGAAATCCTCACTAAACACTGGGCACGGCGCTTCTGTATGTGTGATATGTGCCTTTTACTGTGGGAGGAATGATACATAATGGGGGGGTCCCTTTGGACTAGGGTGACCAGATCCCTTGAAAATTCAGGGACACGTCTAGAAAATTTAGCTAGAAGGGCTGAACTGATTGCCCTGCAACATGTATTTATTAGATGTGCCCCTGAATTTTTAAGTGATCTGGTCACCTTACCTTGGGCAGGGTTGATAGATGTGCAATCACCAAAAAGGTAGCATTTGTAACATCTGGCTTTTAGTGTTAATATTGCAGATCTTAAACCATGATTTTGACCACTTATAATGTCCAGTGTTTTTTTTTTTTTTTGTGTGGCCCCAATTCTTGTGGCTTATCTACATATGGCTTCAACAATAAATCACAGTCTCTCTCAAAGGCGAATGTAGCCTTCCTGACTAGCCCAGGTCCCTCTCCCAGACTCTGGATCACCACAAGGTTAGTGCCCTGTTACTCACAGTTCAGAAATCTCTATCAGCCAGGTCCAGTGTCGGACTGGCCCATAGAGATACCAGAAAACTCCTGGTGGGCCCAGGTGTCAGTGGGCCCTCCTGCCTCTTACCATTTGGCCAAATTAATGGTCATTCCCTATTTCTCTATGGGAACAAAGAGACTTAATATTAAGAAGAATAGATTATAGTATGAAAAAATAAAAGACTAGTTTGGAGAGTGGACCCATGGTTTTGGGTTTTCTGGTGGGCCCCTAGCATCCCAGTCCGACACTGCCCAGGCCATACACCCTACTTCCAGTCAGCTTCACTGCTGCACTTTTTCAAACACTCACTTTCCCCAAACACAGTCACAGGCCACTTGTCTCGCTCTCTCTCTCTCTTTCTTTCTCTCTCTATCTCAATCTTAGCCCCCTTGGCACTCCATCTCTATATGTCTCAGGTTCTCTTTCTTGCTTCCTCTCACACACTGGTAACAGCCCAAACCACCAGGTATTGGAGCAAACCCCTTCTTGCCTCCTCCATTTTGCCTCCTAATGACCAGACTGAGAAGAAATATTAACCCTATCTCCTCTAGGCATCCCTCTAAAGTCCATATAATGAACCTTAAATGCATCCTTCCCTGTACAGATTTAGGCCAAAACGTTGTGACATATTTATTATATTAATATTTTTCCAAATAGTGGTTGTAATGTTTTACCTTACATTCTAAAATGGATACTCTCATTCCCTTTATTACAAATGTCTCTTGCATTTAGCACATACATATAAATGGTACTGGATATTATTCTTACTAATCAATATATCCAGTTTTTCTACCATCATATATTTCTCAGGCTTTGGCTCCTTTAACTTATAAGCTTTCTTAATTAATGAACTCCACTAAATGCTCAAAATCCTTCTGTGATACAAAAAGTGGGCAGGGAATGTTCTGTTTGTCTTGGTTCATATCGGAACTAATAATTATCAGAATTTAAGTTGGAAGGAAAAGTCCCGCGTTCAAAGTCAGACGCTTACGGGAAAAGACTTGCACTGTGGTTATTTTCTTAATTAGTTTTTTTTTTTTTCTAAATGAAGCTGTGTACTGTGTTGTATAGCAGGAATTGAAAGGTCATATGTTGTAAGCCGGATAGTTGTGCTTATTGCTAGCTTGGGAAGAAACATTATATACCATTCCATTGGGTAGAATAAGGAAATAGTGTCTATAAAGAAAACTGATGTTACATTATAGGCTTGGCCACAGCAATTTACTGTATACATCCAGCTATAAATACATACCAGTAAATGACCAAAAGTTCATTTTAAATTGCAGCTACTTATTTTGTCAAAATTTGAAATATTTTAAAGAAAACGTGGCGGTTGGTCGTAGCAATACCCAGCACACACATAGCAGATAAGAGTATCAAAACAAGAGAAAGTTTTTGTAATTTTGTTCCACGGATATGTCTGAACTGAGTAGAAATTCTCATCTATTTGTCCCTTTTGTCATATGTGTATGTTTCTTTTGCCTCTTGAGAAATATAGATGTGGCCCCACAGCCAATTCAGATTGATGGAAGCTTTTGTAGGTCACATAAACAGTCGGTTGCCTTGATATCAAATCAGCATTAAAGACTGTGATAAATAAAAGTGAATGAATGGACTGCGTAATTCATAGGGGGGTTATATAATAAAATGCACTAAGTTTGCCCAGGAACAGTACCCCATAGCAACATATCTGCAGGTAGCATTTCCTGGTCATCTGTTTAAAAGCAAACAGCTTATTGGTTGCCATGGGATATGGCTACTTGGCAAATTTAATGTCTTTTATAACACATGGGGGATAGTGGTGAGACAGTTGTCAGGAATACAGGTATAGGATCCCTTATCTGGAAACCCATTATCCAGAAAGCTCCGAATTACTCCATTTTAATCAAATAATTCCGAATTTTAAAACTGATTTCCTTTTTCTGTGTAGTAATAAAACAGTACCTGTAATTGATCCCAACTAAGATATAATTATCCCTTATTGGGGGCAGAACAGCCCTATTGGGTTTAATTAATATTTTATTGATTTTTTAGTAGACTTAAGGCATGGAGATCCAAATTACAGAAAGACCCCTTATCCGGAATACCCTTGGTCCTATACCTGTATAGTGAAAGTTAAATGCCAAATAAGTAACACAGATCAGAACTACTGCACAAGTGTTACAAAGTCGGTTTTGAATTTTGTTCTATGACATTCTATGGCTGATAAATGGGGTAAGCAGCGTTGACCCTTTAAATGTGTTTGGCTACTATTTCTACCCAACATGACTGATGCACTGGCAGAATTATTGGGGACTATTGCACCACTTGGAACAATTTGGAATATAATTGTGTGCAAAATTGAGGAAAAGGGTTATGAAGACCAATCGCAAAGCAAGAAAAGTGTAAAAGTTGACAGAGAGACAAGTGCATAAACAAGGCAAGGGCAGGGCAAATGGCAGACAAGTCCTTAATGCAGCTCAGAAGTCAAAAGCAGGAAGTAAAAAAATATGGCAAAAGGACAGGACAAGGATACATAGTCAGGAGTTAGGGGCTGGACCACAGAAGGAAGATCACTTATTCAGCACATGGAGTTGAGAGAGGTTGGTATTAATAATTGCGAGGGAAGGAAGGCAAAGTCAGTGTAGGGTAGTTCCGCTTGTGAGTACACAGTACTGGCCATTGACATCACTCAGCTTTAGGGATGAATGAATTTTTTCTGAAATTATATAATCAAAACAACCTGTTAAAGCACCACTGGAGCCGATGTAGCAAGCCAGTTATTCTGATCTTGGTTAGTGCTCCTGATTACCCTCATCTGTCTGACCCTGCCTGCCTGTACAATGCCTGCCCTAACCTATTGCCTGGACCTTGAATTTTAAACCTTGTTGAATTTTACCCCATGGTCTGCCTGTTACCTAGCATGTGTTAGTACATTCATTCTGCCTTATTACTCTCCCAGAGCTCACCCTTGTCTTGCTTGCTGGTTAACCCCACCTAGACTTACCTTTTTCCTAGCCTTTTACCAGCCTGTGCATCAATAAAGTTGTATCTGTTTGCTAAGCACCAGCCCTGCCTGTTCCCCAGTCAACTTACTCCTTATGATATTGCCCCTACCAACCAATCAGATCTTTACTTTTGTAAAGTAACTTGTAGGTGACCATTCAAATCTAATTGCTGCACCAGTGATGTTGACAGACACACTTTTAAGCCCCTTGGTCTTTAACAGTAACCAGGGGACACTGGTGGTCCATAGTGGTTCTAGTTTCCTAATCATGACCTTCCTGGAGTTCCGGTTCCCTGACATATCCCTGAGTCATCATCATCATTAATAACAAGTCCCCATCATCCTAGGGCACAACCAGGGGAATCAGTGGCCCATAAAGCCACGAAACAAGTTTCTAGACTGAGTGGCTTCTTCCAATGTACTTGAAAATGTTGATGTCAATACGACATGAATGGGCCAAGTTGTGACCTATAAAAGCTTGTGAGACATTTCAGCTTTCCAGCTCCTTGTCACACAAGTCCCAAGATGATTATAGCTTCTCTAATACGGATGTTTCTCACGGAGACATGATAGCAGCTGTCTGTACGCTGGTCTGTATGCCATTTGGAGCTATGTCGGAAAATTAGATTTCAAATACATTGATTTCACATAAATGAATGATTCCAAATAATGAAAAGGGCTCTCTCTCTCAGGCTTATTTGTGACATTAATGCTGTATCTAATTTTTAAATTTAATGATCCCTTTGAAAAGGAAGATGACCCTAAGCTGCTAATTAAGCCTAGGAACTGACATTCCTCTTGAGGATCGATATGAAAAGGTTAACATACATGAAGCCTTTTCAATAGGAGAAGGCTGCTCTTTTCTCATGTGTTTTTATGACACTAATAGCTCCAGTCTTACCTTAATGGCATTTCTGGGCAGCAGGGAAGGTGATATACTCAGTATAGCTTTAGAATGTTCTATACCACACTTACACAGTAGATATTTATTATTTTGTTCTCGTCGGAGGGGGGGCAAAGGGGGGGGGGGTGCATTGCTAGTGCAGAGAGCACAAGGAAGTTACAAGGAACAGCTTTTTGCCACCCCTGGTAACGCGGTAATGCAGAGTAAATTTGAGATAAAGTCAGGTTTTTCTAACATCTAGATAATTTCGAGATTTACGAATGGGTTTTCGCCAGAACTCGTTTTTTATATTATTGTTCCCTGAAAAATTAGAGTTTTTTGCAAATAATTCCCATAATTTGTGATTTATTATTGTTTAGTTAACTTTTTTTGTCTGTCGAGTACCATTGAGTTCTATGGAGGCTTAGAATAGTCAGTGACAGTCTGTTAATCCCCTCATTGTTTTCCGTTTCACCCATCTTCAATGGGAAGATAATCCCCTCATTGTTTTCAATTTCATCAAGATTCAAGGGGAAGTTAATCACCTCATTGTTTTCAGTTTCACCCAGCTTCAAGGGGAACTTAATCCCCTCATTATTTTCAGGGGAAGTTAATCCCATCATTGTTTTCCATTTCACACAGTTTCAAGTGAAACGCAAACAAATTATTGTTTTCCAAGAATGAGTGCCAATGCTCCTAAAGTGGCTGCTGTAAAAATAAAGAGGATTCATGGAAAATGAATGTCCGTTTAAACTCAAATTTTTCGCGTTTCAACAAAGCTTTCAACTTGAAAAATTCGGGACTTTCGAATGTAAACTTGAAATTTTTGTCCGAACGATACCATGTCGAGTTTAAACAGGTATAGGACCCGTTATCCAGAATGCTTGGGACCAAGGGTTTTCTGGATACGGGGTCTTTATGTAATTTAGATCTTCATACCTTAGGTCTACTAAAAAATCAATAAAACATTAATTAAACCCAATAGGACTGTTCTGCCCCAATAAGGGGTAATTATATCTTAGTTGGGATCAAGTACAGGTACTGTTTTATTATTACAGAGAAAAGGGAATCATTTAACCATGAAATAAACCCAATAGGGCTGTTCTGCCCCAATAAGGGGTAATTATATCTTAGTTGGGATCAAGTACAGGTACTGTTTTATTATTACAGAGAAAAGGGAATCATTTAACCATTAAATAAACCCAATAGGGCTGTTCTGCCCCCAATAAGGGGTAATTATATCTTAGTTGGGATCAAGTACAGGTACTGTTTTATTATTACAGAGAAAAGGGAATCATTTAACCATTAAATAAACCCAATAGGGCTGTTCTGCCCCCAATAAGGGGTAATTATATCTTAGTTGGGATCAAGTACAGATACTGTTTTATTATTACAGAGAAAAAGGAAATCTATTTTAAAAATCGGAATTATTTGATTAAAATGGAGTCTATGGGAGACAGGCTTTCTGTAATTTGGAGCTTTCTCGATAATGGGTTTCCGGATAAGGGATCCCATACTTGTATAACTTTAAAGGCCAGAATAGAACAAGTTTTAGTAAATGTGCCCCTTCGAGCTTGCATTCCAAGATCAATAAATGCCATTCTATATTGCTTGTAGAGCTATTATTTTTAACATAATGCATTTATTAAGTTTTCCCTTATAGAGAGATATAAACATCCGTTTCCTATTCCCTAGTAATTGTGTTAAAACAGAAAAATATACCTAATGCTCTTCCATGGGAATTAATTCTATTAAATATTACAGCGTACTGCATCTACAGAGCCTCACATTGCTTCTTATTAGGAAACAAATTAAACAATCAAATTGAATAATTAAATGTAAGTGAAAAATGTTGAACTCACACTGAGAATTGTAATTATATCATTTGTATTGAAAAATAATTAAATCAGTATTGAAATATAGTTTTTATCTCCTTTTAATACAATGGTTCCATCCTCCGGGGGGGATTAATTACATTAAAGTGCAATAAATAATGCAAAATGTCTGGTGTAAAATAACTGATAAATAATAGCCACAGTAGAATGAATATGAAAAATACGGGACAATATTTTTGAAAACAATTAGCTAAAATTGAAAAAATCGCAAGTAACAAGCTGTAAAATGACAACAGGGAGATATCTAATGATAAAAGTGGAGTATATATGAATACAAATGTATTTATTCAGCTGGGCAATGGCGATGTATCAGTACGGGAGCTACATGGAAGAATGGAAAATGGCACAATCACTCAAGGATCCCACTGAGATCAAAATAAAACCTGTTTTGTGTAAATTCATTGACTTACCTCTAGGCAAGGACAGATATGTTGAAGCGAGTTTAAATACAATTAAGGTCCCCATACACGGGCCGATAGAAGCAGCTTATCGGCCCGTGTGGGGGCAGAAACGAGGGGCCTGGCCGACCGATATCTGGCCTGAAATTGGCCAGATCTCGATCGGCCAGGTTAGAAAATCCAGTCGGATCGGGGACCGCATCAGCTCGTTGATGCGGTCCCCGAACCGACTGCCCCATGGCCACAAATGTAATCCAATCGTTTGGCCCCAGGGCCAAACGATCAGATTATTTTTTTTTAACCTACTTGATACCCGATATCGCCCACCTGTAGGTGGGGATATCGGGTGAAGATCCGCTCACTTGGTGACATCGACAAGCGAGCAGATCTGCCCGTGTATGGCCAGCTTTAGATTAATGTAACAAGCCCTGTAAAATATGGTTGTCTCTAGGCAGGAATGTATCAAATGTATGGTGGAACTTTTTTTTATAGTCCTACAGTTTTCTTCTAGTTGGCAAGAGACTAAAGAGTCGCTCATTTACACATACGGCTGGAATTTTTACTTTATTAGGAACAATATGGACCTCAATTTGTTGGTTTTAGGATGAGAACCAGGATGTCAGCACCTTTTTTCTATTCACTTTCAATGATGAGCAGTGATGAGCGAATCTGTCCCACCTTGCAAAACGGCGAAAATGTTGCGCGTCAAAGAAATTTGTCGCCTGTGACTATTTTTTTTGACATGCGATTATTCTTTTGACACCTGCGACTATTTATTTTGACGCGCGACTATTCTTTTGACGCCCGCAACTATTTATTTTGATGTCCGCGACTATTTTTTTGACACCCGCGACTATTCTTTTGACGCCCGCAACTATTTATTTTGATGCGTAACTATTCTTTTGATGGCCCACGACTATTCTTTTGACGGCTGCAATTTTTCTTTTGACAACCGCGACTATTTTTTGACGCGCAACTATTCTTTTGACCTTGGCGACTATTTATTTTGATGTGGGTGACAATTATTGGATACGTGGCAAATTTTTCCACGGCAAATTTTTTCATCCGTTTCTCGAAACAATCCGCCAATGGCGAAACGTGGAAATTTGCCGTGTGCCTGGCAAAACATTTCACCCATCACTAATAATGAGTCCATCGGGTCCCCAGTGCATCATCCCAGCTGCAATCACTTGTTCAAATGTTCAGGGCAAGATGTCGCACTGGTTGTAGACGCTACTGTAGAAGACGTTTGGTTGTACTAATGGTAATACAACTGCAGGCAATACGGTGGGATGGCCAGTCACTTGTGGTTCTGTGCAGTAAAAGTGGAAATGTCATCATAGTCCCAATGAAAAACAATGAGTTGGAAATTACTATTGTGGGGACCCATAGGGTTATTACGCCCCTATGGCTTTAAACCCTACCATTTCTCCTTGTTACTGGGCAAAGACCCATGTATCTAGTTTGCTATTAGCATTTTGTGCCTTATTGGTTTATAGGTAGGCCACTCCCTTTGCACTCTAATATAGTGTTTAGCAAAGGGGTGGGTCCTCCTCTTTGGCTGCTTCTGTTGGCTCAACTGAAGTTCCACTGAGCCTGGGATCAACAGGGCCCCAGTAAGCCATCTACCCTTTCTTACTCTAGTGAAGTCGGGGAACAGAGACCCCATAAATGAGGATTAGCAAGAACAGGATAACATCTGTCACAGCACTTTCCAGGGAAGTGAGATAGTTAGTCTGGTTAGAAAGAGCAGTTTCCAACCAGGAGAGATTAGCTGGAAGTACCCTTCCCTACAGGCACTGTTGCCTTTGTGTAGGGACCGCAGTTAAGACACAGGTATCAGGTTAGTTCCTATCCCTGATCCACAGTCGGCTGTTTGGGATCCTTGACTGCTAAGGTACAGTACACATCCTAAGTATACAGGATACTTATCCAGACTACTTTCCACAGGGGTGCCATGCTGTTTGGTTGTCCTAACCCTGCACAGACTCTGCAGAGGTGGGACAAACAAGTGGACCTCATACCTTTCTACCTTCTGTGCCTATACCTGCTTAATTCTCTGTGTGAGTATTGCATAACTCTGTGGATCATTTGTCTTGGACAAATAAACAAGTTCAGTTCTGTTTTACCGCTAAAAAAACTTCTGGTGCCCATTCTTTCAATTACTTTGCGCACAGTAAGGGAGTTGTAGTTGCACTATACCACCGGGATACAGTATTTCCACATAAAAAGCAAAAGCCCATCTTAAATGTTAGCATGTACCCATGCTCTAAAGCTTATCTAGCTGGTATTGCCTGTTTTCACAGCCAAATAGGGGTTACACTATAATTTGAAATGTCATGGTTTTTACTATAATGGGTTACATGTCACAGAGTCCGTTGACAGCTCTACCAACCTTGTTCCACAAGGCTTTATACCTTATATGAATCTCTCTGCTCATAGATAATAAATGGATTGCTGCTCAGCAGTGATGAGTGAATCTATACTGTTTCACTTCGCTGAAAAATTCACGAAACAGCAAAAATTTGCAAAATGTGGCTACACCATATGCAAGACTTTTTGTTGATGCAACTGCAACTTTTTTACTCCACTGAGACTTTTCTTCCCTGTGCGATTTTTTTTTTTTGTTGCGGTGAATTTTTGCAGCAGTTTCGTCAAAAATTTGCCAATGGTAAAATGCAGAATTTTATCATGGCTACTGCTCAGACCATGAAATATATTTTTGATGCCCTATCTGAATATTTTCAGTCAGGATCAGGATCAATTCTAGTGCTCGCCGTCAAAAGGATATCTACAACAGGGGTGGCCAATACGTTGATCGCGGTCCAGTAGTCGATCCCCCGTGGATTTATGGTGGACCACGATCAAGCCGTGGATGCGCAAGTGCTGCATGAATGCGTATGTACGCATTCATGCCACACTTCCGCATTCCGCGTTGGATCCGGTCGATCGCAACCGGACCAAGTCTGGCCACCCCTGGTCTACAAGAATGCTTCATCTATTTATTGATGTGGCCACTGAACGCTAAAGCTACATCTACCTTTGAGGAGGTTCCTCAGCATCATTGGACACACTTGTTCTTAATATGAAGCAGGAGGCGGACAGACACATTGGTGGCGACCACAACTATGCAGAAGTACAAGAACTGGTTTTGGACAAAAGTGCCCTTAATAAATGGTAACAATTTGCTCAACCACTACAACCATCTTTGCAATAGCACTTAATAAATGACCACTATTGAGCACTTGCCTTGCTTTCCAAGCATTTTCTCTAAATCACATGTTTTGCCATAAGTGATGGATTCATGTGGATTTATTGCGCATATTATAGGTTTTTGCAGACTGACTTGAATAAAGGCTTTGGATCTGCTATCACTGGGAGATAAAGAAATAGTTCTAGGTTACGGGGACTGGTGCTGTAGCAGATACTGAGATGAGCCGATCAGCCCTCAGAATAACAGTATTTCTGACATGTCTTCTGTTGTCTGAGACTGCAGTTAAACCTCACAGCAGGTGTGCAAATTGTGACTGCGTGAGTGACAGGACAAACCGAGACAGCACTGCTAGCCCGAACTCCAAGGAAGTGTCTATGAAGTGATAGCAATTGTCAAAGCCTCTCACCAGCTGCAGATTGACTTTGAATAGAATTTACATTTTTGTGTGTTTATTTGGTAATGCAATTTTAGCACTTACACAGCAACATTTCTAACTTCAGTTGCAAACAAATGTGCTCGCTGAATGGCCTGTCAAATCAATTACGTGAGGACAAACCCTGGCAATTTTATCTGTCTCCATAAACCACTGAAAAGTAATGAGCTCTGATTTCATTAAAAGCTGAAAACCAACACTCCTTTTAAAGCTTAATAACTGGGCTCATTAAGCATTTTTCTTACTGGTCGATCTTATTGTCGTTTATTTTTCTGGTTAAATACTTTTCTAGAACTGGCTGTATCATTAAACTCTAGGCTCTAGAACAGGGGTCCCCAACTTTTCGTGAGCCACAGTCAAATGTAAAAAGACTTGGAGAGCAACACAAGCACCATAAAAGTTCATGGAGGTGCCAAATAAGGGCTGTGATTGGCTATTAGGCAGCCTCTATGCACACTATCAGCTTACAGGGGCTTTATTTGGTAGGAAATCTTGTTTTTATTCAACCAAAACTTGCCCCTAAGTCAGGAATTCAAAAATAACTACCTGGTTTGGCGACACTGAGAGCAACATTTAAGGGGTTGGGGAGCAACATGTTGCCCCTGAGCCACTAGTTGGGGATCACTGCTCTAGAGCATGAGCCACATTTAAATATGAAAAGCTGGGGAGCAACAACAAGCATGAAAAAATGTTTCTAGGGGTGCCCAAAAAGGGTTCTGATTGGTTATTTGGAAGCCCCATGTGAACTGGCATACTACAGGAGGCTCTGTTGGCACTACATGTGGTCTTTACACCTCCATTCAAAATTCAAAAACTAAGCACCTGCTTTGAGAACATTAGGACCAACTTCAAAGGGGTTAATGAGCAACATGTTCTTCAAAGCTGCTGGTTGGAGATCATTGCTCTAGAGCCAGCCAATAACAAGATCAAGTATAGGCCCATGCAATTACTTATTACAGGGTTTTTGGCTTATGGAATTTAAACTTTAGCCTGATTCAAGTTCTCTAACTGGGAAAGCGATTCATATGGACCATACACAGGTCAACATCACCCATGGAATCATGACCATCTGCAAATGTAAGGCCACTACAAGCCTTTTTCCAGTATGGTTCCATTAATACATTTTGCTATACCTCAATACTGGATTTTTTCCTGGGAATATGACTTTTTTCCAAAATTTATTATGCGACAGAATGCGACTATTCCGAATTCCATCTAAAACCTGTCGAGATCATGTGTAAGCCAGTTGCAGGTGTTTTTTCTGCTGGCTTTTGTGTTACAATATTAAAAAGTCACAGTTATTGTGTGACAAGTCGAAAAAGTTGCAGTTTTCACGACTTTTCCACAACTTTCTTTTATTCATACTTTCAGTTCAGATCTTTTGATAAATGACTGCCACTGATGGAAGTTATTTTTCTTAAAAATAAAAATGAGAAAATCTGCCCCTTAGTATAGACCAATAATACTACAATGTTCACATAGTTACTTACACCCAAGTATCTAAACAAGTTACATTTTGTGAACCTCCTTTCTTGTAATTGGAATGGGTGCCCTCGTGTCTGCCCTCGTGTTTGCTAATGCAAAAAGTACAAAACAAATGCAATAAAGGCCAGCACTCAGGGGGCTTCAAAACAAAAATAACAGAAAAAATAAAAGTTTTACAAAGCGTATTATAGCATGGTTTTTTATTTAAGGTATTTGTAAAAGTCCCGTGAGTGCTGGCCTTTATTGCATTTGTTTTGTACTTTTTGCATTAGCACCCGGGCATTTATATATATATATATATATATATATATATATATATATATATATATACTGTATATACACACACACACATGCACACACACACACATACATACACACAGATACACACATACAAGCACACACACACAAATTCTCATATACACATACAAATGCTCATATGCTCATAAGCACAAAGAAAAATGCACATACACACACACAAATAGAAATACACTTACTCACAAATGCACACAGACACAGAAGGGATAAAAAACAGGAGGGTCAGGGAGGTGGAGGGTTTCGGAAAAGGGAGATAAAATCCGGAAGGACTGGACTCAAACTTTCTGGATAATGGGTTTCCGTATAACGGATCCCATACCTATACGGGCACTCAAAGTCTTTTCCATCTCTTGAGCAGTCTGTCCCTGAGTGCTAGTTGTTGTAGCAGTCTGTCAGAGAATTCTTGCTGAAATATACATCAGTGTGTTTGTGTGCCCCACAACCTATATTTGGCACTTAATAGTGCTTTCTTATGCACCATTGTCTATAGCAGTATTGTTCTGAGGTGGAAGGGTTAACAGAATATATGTGCTGTCTATGTCAGGGCTGTGCAACTGGAGGCCCATGGGTCAGATGTGACCAAATGATTCTTATTGCCCCCAGTATGCACAGGGGCTTCATAGACTTCACTGTATGAAATTATATATATATATATATATATATATATATATATATATATATATATATATATATATATATATATATATATATATATATATATATATATATATATATATATATATATATATATATATATATATATATATATATATATACTGTAGATATATAATATATTTTAGCCCACTACATTTAATAAGTTGGACAGCACTGGGCTACATAAATATACAGTAATACAACTAACAAAGGCAGTGCCACTTGGGCAATCATAGATCCACATGGGGAATTTGTTTTTATTCATATAGCAAAACTGACAAACAGCCACAAATGTATATATATATACAGTATAATATAGTCAATATAATTAGTGGGTAAAGATTTGTGGCAGTGTGTATAGGAGATTTCCTGACATAAGTGTTATGGGAGTTCTATAAAATAAGTGACATATTATGTTACTGACACATCTCTCTGGATGCAGAAACACTTCCTGTTTCCCAAGATGCAATAGTTTATATTTACTGAGTAGTTTAATGACCAACAATGAAGCAGCCTGGCCATTGCCAGAATAATGACTGAGCTGCGCTGTTCCTACACCCACCGGCACCCTTACTAGAAGGAAACTGCCCCCCCATTACATAACTTGTATATAACATTTCACCAGCTGAGGCCAAACCCCTTCCTACCCCTGAGGGTGGGTATAACCCCCATCTCTGCCCACTATTCAGGCCAAGGAAGGGGCACCCTACCTGCTAAGGAGCCCCGGTTACATCTGATTTAGCAGCAGCAGGTAGATAACCCATGGCTGATGAATTAATGGATCATTCCAACAGAACAGTAAAGCAATGTTCTATGTACACAATGATCTGTGTAGGTACTGCTCATATAAGGGCAAACTAATGGCATATAAACCTCACTCATTAACAGGGTACATTTCCCCTTTAAGAGTGGCTCCTGCCTTACACTGTGTGACATCAGCGCTGTGACAGTTATTCAGTTGGTTGGCATTGTAGTGAGAGGTAAGTGATCTTCCCTTATGAGAGATTATTTGGCAAAAAAACTTTATTTTCTTCCAAAAAGAGTGGAAATTTTGATAGTGCTGTGCCCCTGAGACTAGTGGGGGTTGGATTTTAGTTCATTTGGGCAGAATTCGGCTAAAATGGGCTTTGGAGATGGCCTTAATGCTGGCTCTGGCTGAGGGACACAACCAATAGTGACAGTTGGGGGGGATAGCAGCAAAACACACTCCCCCATAAAGTATAGTTATTAATATAATCAGTTGGGTTGCCATGTGCTGTACTGGGCAGTATTTATTTTTCTCTAGAAATGATGATTTTAGCACCTTGTACCCTCAAATGGCTGCCCTGCTTTGATGTACTAAGTGGTACTAAGGCAAAGCAATGGCAGTAGGCTAAAGGCTATTATTTCCAGCAGAATTGCACTATTTAGCCTTGGTAAATACACAGTGTTAGAATATTCAGTTATTATTCCATGAATATCCAATTTAGCGCCTATGTTCATAAATCCAGGAGCAGAAATGATTTCCCCTTTATGCCTCTCTCCAACTGTCACTGTCACATTGTTACTATGGAAACACTGCGTGCTTTACTACTTCTATGTTTTGGAGTTGGGGTTAAATCCAACGCAGGGGTTTCTAAACTGGGGGGGTAGTTTCCTTAGGGAACCCAAAGTGGTTGGCTGGGGGGCGGGGCAACCCTGAGGGCGGGGCATCAGTAATGATGGGGCCCCATAATACTCATTTGGCAGATTCCTTCCCCCAAACTGCTGCCACTCTTACAGCTTTGAAGCTACACCCCCCAAAACTTGAATAACATAATTATGAGGTTACCCCCAATTAAAGAGCAACATTTGTTGGATGACCCCAAAGTGGGAGGGGCCAACAACTGCCAATCAAATTTCACCCATTGACTTTAATGGGGAAATTGAAACTGCTGCCGCCACATTTACAGCTTACAGCTACACTCCCCAAACTTGAATCACATGGTCATGGGGTCAGCCTGAATGAAAATATGATGATTGTTGGATGCACAAAAGTGGGCGGAGCTGTGAACAGCCAATCAGATTTTACCTATTGACTTCAACCTGCTGCCATTCTCACAGTAATAACAGCAGGTGGTCACTAGGGGACCGTAGCTTTAGCTTTGAAAAGTGGGAGGAGCCGCCAACAGCCAATAAGATTACACCTATTGATTCTTATTGGTTTGATGCCAGGGTTCCCAAACTTTTTTTAAACTGGGCAGAGCCACCAACAGCCAATCAGATTTCACATATTGAATTTTATTGGTTTGATGCCAGGGTTCCCAAACTTTGCACAGTCAGTCACTGGGTGATTACATATTCAAGTTTAATGTGTTTTTAAGTGGGCGGAGCCACCAACAGCCAATCAGATTTTATCTATTGACTTTTAATGTGGAAATTCAAACTGCTGCCATTCTCACAGTATTAACCCCAGGGTCCCCAAACTTTTCACAGTTGGTCACTAGGAGACTGCAGTTTTAGTTTTGAAAAGTGGGCGGAGCCACCAACAGCCAATCAGATTTCACCTATTGAATTTTATTGGTTTGATGCCAGGGTTCCCAAACTTTGCACAGTCAGTCACTGGGTGACTTTGTACTCAAGGTTAGAAAAAGTGGGCGGGGCCACCAAAAGCCAATCACATTTCTTTCATTGTTTTCAGTGGGGAAATTTTAACTGCTGCCATTCTTTACATATTAATACTAAGGTCCCCAAACTTTGCAGTTCAAAAATAGGAAAAGTGGGTTGGGCCACTAACAGCCAATCAGATTTCATCCATTGAATTTTATTGGTTTAAATTTAAAATGCTGCCATTCTCACACTATTTATGCCAGGATGCCCACTGTTTGTCACTGGGTGACTTCGACTCAAGGTTAGAAAAAGTGGGCGGGGCCACCAACCACCAATCACAATTTACCTATTGATTTTTATTGGTTTAAATTTAAACTGCTGCCGTTCTTTAACTATTAATCCTAGGGTCCCTAAACTTTGCAGAGTGTGTAACTGGGTAACTGCAGTTCCAGGTTAGAAAAAGGGGGTGGAGCCACCAACCTCCAATCAGATGTCACTTGTTGACCTTCAGTGGGGAAATTTAAATTGCTGCCATTCAGACACTATTAAAACCAGGGTCCCCAAACTTTGCACAATGGTTTTCACTATATAACTGTGGTCCAAGGTTAGAAAAAGTGGGCGGAACTAACAACAGACATCACGTTTTTCAACCCAACATGAAGTTTGTTCTCAAAGTTCCCTTTCTGGTTTACTAAATGCATTCTGTCTGAAGTTTATTTGCTCTTATAATATATTCTATGGTCTCTCTATCCAGATTGCTATACTGCTGAGCTTCTGTACCTGCGGTTTGTGCGACTTTGATTGCTATTTCCGAGCGATTTTTTGGCTTCCCCTTTAGTTCGATCAATTCTATTCTGGTCTGAGCTTAGGGAAAGCCACTTTCGACTGAGGGTCTCCCTTGGGTGCCCCGGCCTTGTGCCGGTCCTCAAGTGTGAGGAACCCCTCACTATACGAACCAGAAGAGTTTAACATCTGGCACTTCTGGTTCCAACGGCACCTTCTGGCACACCTTTTTTAGAGGTAATGTTACTGATCTTTAACCATTTGTTATGTAGCAAGTCTGCCCAGAATACTATTTAATACTGATATAATGCCCCTTTGTATCACTTGCCTTTAGGTGGCTGTACTTTGAGGCAGCAGAATGCCAGAGGTAAAGGTAAGGAATCACTTTATTCTCTCATTTTAACTAAAGGGAAAATGGAACTCTGCACTCATCTAAAGTGCTCTTTCTCTCTCATTCATTCTCCTTGAGTGCTTGGTCTCATTATACACGATTTGACACCTTGCATCATTCTTATTATATATATATATAGGTGGGAGCTGCCACATCACTCACCTCTCTGCAGATACTGTCCTTTAATTTAATGGTAATGGCACTCAGGGTGCTTTAAAGGGTTTTGTTGCTAGGGAGTATTTGTAGATGGGGACAAATTGCTTAATATAACCCCCCAAACACTATGAATGGGAATTGCCTGCCAGTGGTTGGTGCAGGTAAGTGACAGGCGTTAAGCAATTGTGAGCAATAAGTGTCCATTTACAGGACCAGATGCTTACAGTCAATTCCCATGAAAAGTGTATCCTCTTACCCTACTATACACACTATACTAGTTACAAACTCTTCATTGCTTACTAGACACAATATCCTTATTACAGACTCTCCCTCTGATACCATCTTACCGTACTATCAGTATTTTCCTCTATTTTGTCCTCCTTTACTTACTATTTCTGTTATAGATTTTACAGATAGCATCTTGCCATATTATACACACACCATCCCACAGTATTTCACCCAATATTATCTTGCCTTACATTAAACTATCATAAATAAAGCACCCCATCTTTCAGTTACAGGTTCTTGACCTGAAATCATCTTGCCTTATTTTACCTTCTATTATTATTATTTAGCACATATTATAAAATGCCAACATGTTCCAAAGTGTTGTACAATAGATGAGTGTATCCTAATACTGAATACAAATGTTAAATGGGGCCCTGCCCAAAAAAACTTACAACTTTCAAGTGCCACAGAAAAACCCTTTCTTTGAGACTATTTTGTATTACTTCTTACTATATTCACTGTCCTCTTCCCTGGCAGCATATACTTAGCCTCTTCCCTAGCAGCATATACTTAGCCTCTTCCCTGGCAGCATATACTTAGCCTCTTCCCTAGCAGCATATACTTAGCCTCTTCCCTAGCAGCATATACTTAGCCTCTTCCCTGGCAGCATATACTTAGCCTCTTCCCTAGCAGCATATACTTAGCCTCTTCCCTAGCAGCATATACTTAGCCTATTCCCTGGCAGCATATACTTAGCCTCTTCCCTGGCAGCATATACTTAGCCTATTCCCTGGCAGCATATAGATCCATTGAGAATTGAGTGCCTAACGTTCTTTTACCTACAGGTGCTTTTCGCAGTCCTGGAGGACTACATTCATCAACAGACGATCGACGAGGCCCTTTATGGCTACTATGGTAAGTATTGCGCTTAACATCAGTAACTTTACGTTTTGACCCCAGAAATTTTAAGGTGTCACACCCAACATTCCCTTGTAAATATTCAGAACTTTTCTTCTGCTAAACTTATGCTTTCCTTTATCTGTGTAGAGCCAACCCACTTTTTAGTAAGCCCTGTCCAGTTTCAGGGCTGCTAATTCTCTGGCAAACAGTGAGACGACTTGGTGTATACAATAAGGGGCACGGTAGTGTAATTACCAGGGGACCATGGGATGGGGGTGAGGTCCATGACTCTTTTACTTTGGGGAGGGGGACCAGAACAATGCTATTATCGCTGATGGGAGAACTATATTAAAGGAGAGGTTATACACTATTTATCGATTACAGTCACTGGTAGTATCTTGCAAATCACACCCCTCCAATAATATGGCAATTAATTCTCCTTTAACTGAATAGTACTCTGCAGTACATGACACCAGTATATGATAGAGCAGCCTATGGTTTCATTTAACCCAAAATTTATTGAAAAAAGTGGAAACATGGCCACTGTCCTTGGCAAAGGCCTCTGTGCTGGTTTCTTATATGTGACTGGTTCCCTCTGTTAGCTCAGTGTTTAATGGCAATGTGTTTCCCTGCAGAACATCAATACATTCGAAGATTTCCGGACATCGACGACTGGTAAGTAACATGAAAATGATCTTATCAATTATCTTACCTTTCCCAGATTAGATTGTAAGCTCTTTGGGAAAATTAAAACGAGCAAATCCTCTAATTTTGCCTTGATTTTTCTTTTTCATCTTTTCCTAAAACTATTATTTTGCCTAAAATGTTTATTTTTTAGTTGATTATTATTTTAATAGTATACAGGTATAGGACCCGTTATGCAGAATGCGCGGGACCAAGGGTATTCCGGAAAAGGGGTCTTTCCATAATTTGGATCTCCATAACTTAAGTCTACTAAAAAATCAATAAAACATTAATTAAACCCAATAGGATTGTTTTGAATCCAATAAGGATTATTTATATCTTGGTTGGGATCAATTACAAGGTACTGTTTTATTACTACAGAGAAAAAGGAAATCAGTTTAAAAATTCTGAATTATTTGATTAAAATGGAGTCTATGGGAGACGGGCTTTCCGTAATTTGGAGCTTTCTAGATAATGGGTTACCGGATAAGGGATCCCATACCTGTACTAATTTTTATACTGTTTTGGATCATTCAAACCTGGTTACAAAGAATAGGCAGCACCTAAACAGACACAAATGACATTTCACTCTGCACCCTACAATGCATTGTGGAACATTTTGTCTTTGCCCCATATTGTATCTGTTAAGATGAATAAGTGCACGTACAGTATAAATACAGTGAAATAGTAGGTAGGAAGTGTCACTAATGATCTGTTGGGATTTTGCTTTTTAGGGATCATTTCATCAATCAATATTATGTTGATTATGATGTTGGACATCTGAGGGACATGGCCCAATTCATCGTAATGGATGCCTATAGGGTAAGGAATCCAAAGTTTAGATAAACAGAGAAGAAAATTCAATTGCAAATATTTTGTGTGACTCTTAATGATGAAATGGGGAAAATGACATTAAAAACAGGGAATAACATGAGCAGATCCAGACCCTCACTGTACACAACTAAAGCTTTTCCCATTATGCAGTTTAAAGTATAATGGGTTTCAATATCCCCCTGTGCCAGTGTGTACAAAGTTAATATGGGTGAGCAGAAACTAATAAGAAAGGAGAATGTGTGAGTTTTGGCTACTGTGTCCTGTAAACCAGGAGTAGCTGAAAAATGCAGAAGGCCAAGCCACTCTTTAAATAATTGCCACTTGTGGCTAATAGTAAAACTAAAGCAAAATTGCTTTATAGGTCTGATTTCAAGGGGAACAGCTATGACGTACAGATCCCTTTCTCAAATTGGTACCTTCCTTTATGTTACAGAAACAACTTGAGGAGCTGGAGATCACGCTTTATGGCATCCATAAAGTCCTGGCTTTGTCAGAAGTAAGTATCATTAATATTATATTTGTTATTATTAGTGCGGTTATTTATTGTATCAACTGTAACCCTATTATTATAATTTGTGAGTTTATTACTCACCATATCCCCAGCAACAGCCCTTAATAATATTATCAATGCTATTTCTTTTATGCCCTCTAAGTACCAATACTGTGCCGCTGTTACAAATCAGCAGTAGTTTAATGCAGAGTCTTGTCTCTCAGGAGCAGGAGCACGACGTGGAACATATTCTGGACCAGTATGAAGAGACGCAGCAAGCCCGGCGAGTAAGTTTCCTGCCCACTTTTACTATTTCAGGAGATTTTTATGGGTGTTTTGTTGCTGAATTCTGAAGGACACAGTTAGTGCTGATCAGGCTATAGGGAATACTGGGCAATTTTGTGTGTGTTTTAAAAGAAGCATAGTGTAGATTTGTGCAGGTAACAGAAACAGGGGAATATTGTTGACAAAAGTAATGCTATAAACCATAGCAACCAACTGCTAATTCCAAATTTTGGATGAATATTAAATCCTATGTTGTGCTGCTATGGGTTCTGTTATCTGGATACCAAAAGCTCATAAATAATGGAATATTAAGATAGTAGTTTTATATTATCAGAGCCAATGACTGCCAAGAACTCTCTCCTATCTCTCTCTCCTATTTCTCTGTCCTATTCTCTAATTTGCAATGTAATGCAGTAACTATTACCACCATTGTTAAATGCATATATAAAAGTATCTTCTTTCTCACCCCCTTGCTCACAGGTTGTGGGATCTAGACTCGAAGGCTTGCATAATAAGATCGTGGCAAGGCAGAAGGAGCTGGAGGAAGCTGCTAAGTAAGTATTATACATGTGATACATTTCCTATTCAATTTCTGACACATAGGAATACAATGAAAAGAGTGTCAGCTGTCACTCCAGCATTTTGCTAAACACCTACATTGCAATAAATTTGTGTCCAAAAGTCTGTAGTGGTCCATAGCCTTGTAACCATAGTCTTTCAGATTCATTAGAGATGGAGCAAGTAGCCAATCAGAGCACTGGAACAGCAACTAAATGCGTGAAGGCCGTGGCTTCATGTAGATACAGAGGCTGGAAGCACAAGTTGTGTTTGTACCTTGCCCATACTAGATTCAACTGCAGTTAGCAATCCCTAGTATCAGCCCCTGTGGTCTCTGACCAGTCCCTAGCCATACAGGTTCAATGAGCTTTCTTTTTTTTAAAGTGATCCAAGAGAGTCCCTGCATGTTCTGAGCATTAGACAGTTCCAGAGCCACTGGCTCAATCACAAGGTTCCAGTGTATCTAAGCCACAGCGAGGGTTGCCCATCCCTACAGCAGAGCTTGTAACCTACAGCAAACTCAGCACTGTTACCCACATTTGGCACAGGGCACAGTATTGTTGCAGGTATACTAGTAATGTTATAGTAAATGGCTAACGTTATATTATGCCGCCAGTATTAGTGTTTCTGGTCTAAAAACTTTTGAAACAGAATACAACATTGGCTCATATTTTAATTTATTTTTGCGCAGGATCAAATCGGAAGAACAACAAGAGGAACCCCCTGTGGTGGTGGTGGAGCCCAGGCTGAGCACCCGGAGGAGGCTTACAAAAGCCATAAAGAATAAATTTCAGAGGATTCGGGTAAGCTATTTAATGTCATTTTCTTTTAGACCATCTTTATCATACCACATAATCAACTTATGATTTCATAGTTATAACTAAACATTAAATGACGAATGTGAAGCCACAACCCCTTATACAGTACCTGCCATTGGCCATATAATGTCATATTCCCATAAACCATCTTTAATATCTCAGTCATATCATTCTGTGTTTTCAGCCAAACAACAAATTACATATCTGTCATTTGTTCTCTTTTTAAACATTTACCAGTTTCTTCTTTTATTTTCAGCGTTCCACCAGACGAGTCCTTCTGGCTTTTATCTCCCTTTTCCGAAACCCTCCACCTCCCTGACACTCCTGTTTTTTTTATATGTATGTATGTATGGGTGTGTGTGTGTGTGTCTGTATGTATGTGTGTGTGTGTGTGTGTGTTTTTTGTATGTGTTTCTTTCTGTATGCATGGATTTCTGAGTGTGTATAGTTGTATGTTTGGCATTATGCATGTATATATGTGCATTTGTATGTGTAAATGTGTAGGTCTGAGTGTATGGGTGCATTTGTGTGCCTGGTGTGTGCATGATGTGTAGGTGTGAGTGTATGGGTGCATTTGTGTACCTGGTGTGTGCATGATGTGTAGGTGTGAGTGTATGGGTGCATTTGTGTACCTGGTGTGTGCATGATGTGTAGGTGTGAGTGTATGGGTGCATTTGTGTGCCTGGTGTGTGCATGATGTGTAGGTCTGAGTGTATGGGTGCATTTGTGTGCCTGGTGTGTGCATGATGTGTAGGTGTGAGTGTATGGGTGCATTTGTGTGCCTGGTGTGTGCATGATGTGTGCGTAGCCATGATCCAGGGTGTAATGCCGATTGCTATTTGGAGTCAGAAAGGAATTTTCCCCTTCAGTGCAGATTGGCCGAGCGCTAAGGGTTTTTGCCTTTCTCTGGATCATCGCCTGTTTAGGTCTCTGTGCATCCCATGAACCCAGCTGCTGCTCCCGGCATCATTTTGGCTCCTCCCATCGTGCAGGCCTAGCCAGAAGCTATCGGTTCACCCCTAGGGCGGGGCTAGAGCCATTTTTGCACACTAAAGGGCAGGGAGAAGGATAAGGTAGGTTTCTCGTGGGCGCACTACCCAATCCCTGCCCTTTAGCTGAGCCATGTTTGGGAGCCACAGCTGGCATGAGGGAATGCCCAATATTTTATTATTTATTGCAATGATATTAATAAATCCTGTGATTCCAGCAGATTTAGCCATAACCATGTCTCTGTGTTGTTATTGAATACATATGGTGCTGGTACATATTGAGGGGATAAGGGGGGGTTCTAGAGCAACAGTTGTTTTGGCCGCCGGGGTCAGTGACCCCCATTTAAAAGCTGGAAAGAGGCAGGCAAATAATTCAAATACTATAAATAAAGAAATAATGAAAACCAATAGCACAGTTTCAAGGAATGGGGAATTCTGTAACATACAAAAGTTATTTTATTAATATACTATAGTGAGAAGTGTTCCCCCATTGTAAAATATAGGGATATTTTAAGTCACAGAGGAGTTCTATGACCATATAAAAGCACAAGGGCAAATTCCTTTTAAATAGGTCACGGAGCTCTGAGGGGTACATTATTTATTATAATACACAAGTTTCAGTGGGTCATGTGACAGAAATGACATCACCAAGCACCGATTATTACCAATCGCATCACTAATCTCCATTTATAAGTATATAATTTACAAGATATTCATGGCTCTTATGTAGTACAGGTATGGGATCCCTTATCTGGAAACCTGTTATCCAGAAAACTCAGAATTACGGAAAGCCTGTCTCCCATAGACTCCATTTTAATCAAATAATTCAGAATTTTAAAACTGATTTCCTTTTTCTCTGTAGTAATAAAGCAATACCTTGTAATTGATCCCAACTAAGATACAATTACCCCTTATTGGGGGCAGAACAGCCCTATTGGGTTTATTTAATGGTTAAATGATTCCCTTTTCTCTGTAATGATAAAACAGTACCTGTACTTGATCCCAACTAAGATATAATTACCCCTTATTGGGGGCAGAACAGCCCTATTGGGTTTATTTAATGGTTAAATGATTCCCTTTTCTCTGTAATAATAAAACAGTACCTGTACTTGATCCCAACTAAGATATAATTACCCCTTATTGGGGGCAGAACAGCCCTATTGGGTTTATTTAATGGTTAAATGATTCCCTTTTCTCTGTAATAATAAAACAGTACCTGTACTTGATCCCAACTAAGATATAATTACCCCTTATTGGGGGCAGAACAGCCCTATTGGGTTTATTTAATGGTTAAATGATTCCCTTTTCTCTGTAATAATAAAACAGTACCTGTACTTGATCCCAACTAAGATATAATTACCCCTTATTGGGGGCAGAACAGCCCTATTGGGTTTATTTAATGGTTAAATGATTCCCTTTTCTCTGTAATAATAAAACAGTACCTGTACTTGATCCCAACTAAGATATAATTACCCCTTATTGGGGGCAGAACAGCCCTATTGGTTTTTTTAATGGTTAGATGATTCCCTTTTCTCTGTAATAATAAAACAGTGCCTGTACTTGATCCCAACTAAGATATAATTACCCCTTATTGGGGGCAGAACAGCCCTATTGGGTTTATTTAATGGTTAAATGATTCCCTTTTCTCTGTAATAATAAAACAGTACCTGTACTTGATCCCAACTAAGATATAATTACCCCTTATTGGGGCAGAACAGCCCTATTGGGTTTTTTTAATGGTTAGATGATTCCCTTTTCTCTGTAATAATAAAACAGTACCTGTACTTGATCCCAACTAAGATATAATTACCCCTTATTGGGGGCAGAACAGCCCTATTGGGTTTATTTCATGGTTAAATGATTCCCTTTTCTCTGTAATAATAAAACAGTACCTGTACTTGATCCCAACTAAGATATAATGACTCCTTATTGGATGCAAAACAATCCTATTGGGTTTAATTAATGTTTTATTGATTTTTTAGTAGACTTAAGGTATGAAGATCCAAATTATGGAAAGACCCCTTATCCGGAATACCCTTGGTCCCGAGCATTCTGGATAACGGGTCCTATACCTGTGTAATGATATGTATCCACTGCCTCAGAACATGAATCCATTTCCTTCTAAAATAAGCAATGCACCATAAACAACACTGTTTTCCTTTTTTTTACAAGTTTGAATGACATTTTTAAGGAATTTTTACACTTTTTTCACCCCGGCCAACTCCAGATAAATTGGCTCCGTGCCCTTATCTTGTCGTGCCGGATCGTATGTAACTACGTCTTATTTTCCCTGAAACCTTGGTTACAAATTTATGTTACTTAATGCCTGACATAATTGTAAAAATAGATCTAAAAACAGTTTGTGTGTAGTTTGCTGGAATGTATTAAATAAAACGTTATGTCCTGTTGAATATTCACAAACAAGGTCCACAAAAAGGGTTCATTTACTAATGGCAGGGTGCAAAAAACAGATGCAAAGATGGTTTTTTTGTAATTAGTGATAAGCAAATCTGTCCCGTTTTACTTCGCCAAAAAAATGCAAAAAAATTTTTACGCAACTGAGGCTATTTTGCCACGACAGCACCTATTGTGATGTGACTGCGCTCAATTTGACACAACCCTACCTACTGTGGAAGTTTCGCAACCAATGGCGAAATGCGGAAATTTGCTGCAAATCCATGCCTGGCGAAAAAATTAGCTCATCACTATTACACTTTCCATTGATTTCTGTAGAAGTTCATTAGTTTCCAAATTTTTTCATTCAAATATTGGAGAATTTTTTTTTTTGGAATGATAAATCTAAAAAATTCATGTTCAACAAACTTTAATTAAAAGAAATTGAATCTGTATTTTTTACTACACCATGTTTTTGCACAATTTAGTGTTTTTTCATTATGATTCCAGCATTATTGCAGCTTCCAGGCTGCAAACAAGTTGTGTTTCAATGGAAATGGGACGTAACGTAGGCACACGTTGGAGTAGTTTCCGGTGTCTTGACTCAAGAGAGTGACGTGTGGGCCCTATACTTTAAGCACAACTGTGCTGTGGTGGTTGATACGAGCTGCTGAGGGGACCCTAGAGCTACTGCCTGGTTCAGAGGTGGGGGCAGCTTCATATCCACTGTGTTAATAGCCGCAACTTTGTGAAATTTAGAACAGGATGTGGGAAGGAACGAGTGGTACCGAGCGCAACTTTACACTAGAGCAAAAAGCACATTGACGAAAGTACAGGTAAGGGATCTGTTATCCAGAATGCTCGAGACCTGGGGTTTTCCTGATAAGGGATCATTCCATAATTTGGATCGCCATAACTTGTCTGCTAAAAATCATTTAAATATTGAATTAATAATTAATATTACACTTATATTATTTTGTCTTCTTATTAGTTTGTTGGAAAATTCCCTTCCCCTAGAGTTTATGAAGGTGTTACTGGCTTGATTGATTTAGTCTTTCCAAAGCGGATATTGACACAAGCAGGAATATTACTTACCCCCCTCATATACCCATTCATGGCCTTCTTATTATTCTTGTAGTGTTATAATTTAGGGTATTTAAAGAGACTTCCAGTCTATACATGGACATAGGGCATGGTTAGTTATGGGCAATTGTGTTTGCCAAAATGTTATGCCAGAATAAGGATTCCCTTTTGCACAATGCAGAAGGTATTGGAGGTGCAGTATAGTACCCCTTAGATACCAGCTCAATGTGATGAAGGTAATATATAGGCAAAGGCAACATACCAGTGCCTGAGGGTTGCAGCTGAAGGTTAAACTAGGATGGAGGAAAAGAGAAGTTATGAATTGCCATTTAATGATTTGTCCCTGAGAGTGAACGAGTCTGGTCCATGCAGAGAGGAGACATGGAGACCACTGGTGGGACCTTACAGGAGACAGACACCCCTCAGTGGGCAGATTACTGTGATGAGAGAGGATTTGCTTGGGGCCAGTCTTGGGTGCTTTCTGGAAGATACCATTGTCCACACAGCTATGAAAAGGAAAAAAAAAGCACAAAAGGAACAAGTTATATAAACAGCCATGTTAACATTTTAATTATTTTGGCTGGGTAACAACGCAAGGGAATGAGAATCAACATCAATAAATCACAATGGCAGAAGCAAAAAAAAAACGAAAACAAAATAGAATGAATGCATCCGTGTTTTGGAAATGAAACAAATTGTGTTTCCAAAAAAACATCTTCATGAAGTGACTGATTACTTTTTTATTTGTGTAATTGAAAAATTAGACACTTTTTTCGATCTTCCAGTTTCAATCAGATATTGCTACGAATGTGTTGTGGTTTCAATATATAAATAGTGATAGTGAAAGTAAAAAGAAGTTTACATTTATTTTATCAGGCTGAAAATCTACTGATTTAATTCTATAGAAGCTGAAACTTTATGAAAAAACTTTCTCTAAGAAAAAAATCAACTGGTGAAAGGAGAGAAGGCGTTAAGGCGGCCATACGTGCTAAGATCCACTCCCTTGGCGAGGATCTTCTCCCCATATCCCCACCTACGGGTGGACGATATCGCGCTAATTAGATAGACGGGTGTAGGTGTCCATTGGATCGGGGTGTAGGTGTCCAATTAGTTGGTTTGGGGACCACATCAACTCATTGATGTGGTCCCCAATCCAACTAATTTTTAAACCTGCCTGATCGAGATATGGCCGATTTCAGACCAGATGTTGGTCGGGCAGGCCCGTTGTTAGTGCCAATACACGAATCGGTGTAAGGGACCGATATCAGCAGTTAGAATCGGCTCGGGTATGGCCACCTTTAGTCTAATTCTGCAATGTTTAGAGACTGAGGAGGTAAATCAGCAGACAAACCATCCAAAACACAATGGACGTACACACTTCAAAATGCTCTCTTTGCGCTACTGTATAGTTGTACCCCGCGCCGTTCCGTCCTTCCTGCCTTCTATTCTGAATCGGACACTGTTGCACCTACTGATATGAGGGAACACTGGAGCTACCGCACTTTCCTGACCAGACATCCCTAGCACAGCCAACACCGGAAATGACACCAGATGGACTTCCACAAAAGCACAACTGCATCAGATGCAATCCTACTTGTGGCCACAATTGTGCTTCTGGTAGAAAAACTCTGTATTGTGGGGAAAAACACGGCTGTTGCACTCGAAACTTCACTGGTCACTGCATCTGCATAGTAAATGAGCACTTTTGTCTTTTATTTGCATGTGAATCAATACAAAATAATCTGTTTTGGGGAGCAGGGTGTAAATGGAACCATAGGGTTCCCAAAACCAGGTAGGATCCTTAGCACTTTGGACCTTAATTATGATAGTTACCATTATGGTTTAGGAGCCCTAGGTGCAATACAATTAAACTTCTCATTAACACAGGGCAGACTTTGTTGCTGGGATGCTTTCGCTCCTTACTCCACAATGCAGCTCACTAAATTAAGTCTAAAGTCTCAGATATTATATTGTACCAAGTCAACTTCTATTACCCTTGTTTTTTTTCGCATTAAACAGATAGCCTAGTTGTATGGAATCAAACAATACAGCTCACTGGGCAAAATGGGAAAAAAAATGTTTGTACTTTGCCCTAAATATTTCACACTGAAATACAGCACTTTTAATTTCTAGAATGGAGCACAAAGAGTTGTAGCTTTAACATTGTTGCTATAGATAAACTAATAACACATTAGCAAGTATATATAGTGTCTTTGGATAGGTTTCCAAAATATCTTAAACCATCTAGTCTGTGTCTCTATGCTCTTCAGATATCTTAAACCATCTAACCTGTGCTCCTTTGCTCTTCAAGGATAACCTAAGTTATTAGTTTGATCTGTCTTCTGACCGCAATAAATTGAATTTAAGAAAAGTCTTTGGGGCACATTTACTTACGAACAGGCCGAATGCGTCCGATTGCGTTTTTTTCGTAATGATCGGTATTTGGCGATTTTTCGGAAAATTGTCGCAAATTTTTCGTTGCCATTCCGAATGTTGCGCAAAATCTGGCGATTTTTTCGTAGCGTTACTACTTGCGCGAAAAGTCGCGACTTTTTCGTAGCCTTCGCGCCGAGTACGAAAGATTCGGATTCATTCAAGCTTCAGTATCGTGACTTTTCTTGGGCCAGGTTGGAGCTGCAGAGTGCCATTGAGCCCTATGGGAGACTTTCCTTGGGCCGGGTTGGAGCTGCAGAGTGCCATTGAGCCCTATGGGAGACTTTCCTTGGGCCAGGTTGGAGCTGCAGAGTGCCATTGAGCCCTATGGGAGGCTTTCCTTGGGCCAGGTTGGAGCTGCAGAGTGCCATTGAGCCCTATGGGAGGCTTTCCTTGGGCCGGGTTGGAGCTGCAGAGTGCCATTGAGCCCTATGGGAGACTTTCCTTGGGCCGGGTTGGAGCTGCAGAGTGCCATTGAGCCCTATGGGAGACTTTCCTTGGGCCGGGTTGGAGCTGCAGAGTGCCACTGAGTCCTATGGGAGGCTTTCCTTGGGCCAGGTTGGAGCTGCAGAGTGCCATTGAGCCCTATGGGAGACTTTCCTTGGGCCAGGTTGGAGCTGCAGAGTGCCATTGAGTCCTATGGGAGACTTTCCTTGGGCCGGGTTGGAGCTGCAGAGTGCCATTGAGCCCTATGGGAGGCTTTCCTTGGGCCGGGTTGGAGCTGCAGAGTGCCATTGAGCCCTATGGGAGACTTTCCTTGGGCCAGGTTGGAGCTGCAGAGTGCCATTGAGCCCTATGGGAGACTTTCCTTGGGCCGGGTTGGAGCTGCAGAGTGCCATTGAGCCCTATGGGAGACTTTCCTTGGGCCAGGTTGGAGCTGCAGAGTGCCATTGAGTCCTATGGGAGACTTTCCTTGGGCCGAGTTGGAGCTGCAGAGTGCCATTGAGCCCTATGGGAGACTTTCCTTGGGCCGGGTTGGAGCTGCAGAGTGCCATTTAGCCCTATGGGTGACTTTCCTTGGGCCGGGTTGGAGCTGCAGAGTGCCATTGAGCCCTATGGGAGGCTTTCCTTGGGCCGGGTTGGAGCTGCAGAGTGCCATTGAGCCCTATGGGAGACTTTCCTTGGGCCAGGTTGGAGCTGCAGAGTGCCATTGAGCCCTATGGGAGACTTTCCTTGGGCCGGGTTGGAGCTGCAGAGTGCCATTGAGCCCCATGGGAGACTTTCCTTGGGCCGGGTTGGAGCTGCAGAGTGCCATTGAGTCCTATGGGAGGCTTCCAAAATCATGCTAAGTCTGAAAGTTTTGCCCGCCGCTTACGAGCGCTCAATACGAAAAAGTCGCGACAAGATACGAGCGCATCGTAATGGCTACGAAAAACTCATGTTTTTTCGCTTAAAATCGTATTGGTAACGAAAAAGTCACGACAATTTCCAAAAAGTCGTAAAGGCGCCAAAAAAATTGCAAAAAATACGAAAAAGTCGCAAAATGTTCGTTTTCCAAACGGAATTTTTCCAATTCAGATTTGGATTCGTTGGTTAGTAAATGTGCCCCTTTGGCTTCAGGCTTCCATCCAACACTGCTACTGAAGCAATAAGGGAAATAATGTCACCTCTCTTTATGTACATGGCTTGCATAAATATGTTAACTCACTCTTACTGCTGTGGGAATTAGAATTAGACGCTCCCATACGTACACAGAGTGACTCATACACTTATACAGGATACCAGCTTTGCTTGTCTAAATACTGAGCCCCCATACAGACATTGTGGTTCCTTCAGATGCAGTGAATGTTGTGTTTATGGGGAAGACTTTAACAAGGCTCTTGGAAAATGTACATTATAGACCAATGCCAAAGAAAAGCAGAGATAATCGTTTCCATTAACCACACAGATAATGATATACGTAGCATGTTTGAGGACAAGCGTTCGCCAAGCGTCTACCACAAACCAAGCTCTTTATTGAGACCACCTAGGTAAAAGCCATACCCCTGTTTGATTAAGGGAAAATAATCCCACACAGGTTTCCTTAACAGAACGCTGTCATTATATCCCGCTTTATGGTAAGTAGTTTCTACTGGCCTTAAGAAGAAGTGCTTTATTAAGGTATCTAGTAGAATTAAGTCTAAAACAACTGGAATTTTCTGAGTTTTTTCTTGAAACGTTTCACCATTCACCCAAGTGGCTTCTTCAGTTCAGATGACTGGTAGGGAATTCCCCGGCATTTAAACCCTTGAAGGTAGTACAGTCACAGACTTATTCAGTTAGGTGTTGGCTGAAAGTGACAGGTGTCAGTAAGTTCCATAATGTTTTGTGCATTAATATCCAAAGAAAACATCAGGAGACTTTTTGTGCTGTCAATTAACTCGTCAGCCATTAGTGCCATTGTTATGTTTACTATCAAGGGCCCCTTTTATCAATCTCATGTGATATTCAGTTGAGGGGTGATTGGATATTGGGTCAAATTGTCCATCTTCTTATCCGGGCTGGTACATGTCTGCCATAAAAATTTCCCAAGGGAGTTTATGAGGCATCTGATAACTAGGGGTGAGCAAACTGTTTTGCATGATACAGATTTACAGCCAAATTTGAATTTTCATGAAAAAATTTTAAAAATCTGTGACAGAATTTCTGTTATTGACTCAAAAACACTTGGTGCAAGAAAAAGTGTGAGAAAAAACGCCTATTGACTCCCAGTGCTGGACTGGGACCCCAGGAGCCCACTGGGAAAACTATACAAACTATTCAACTATTTTTCCTCCTTTCCTCACCCAACCTCTTTCTTCTCCTATTCTCTTTTATTTCCATGCTAGCATCTATTCTTCCATCTATTTCTCCTCTTGTTTCCATTCAGAAATAGGGAATGACCATGAAACAGGCCAAACGATCAGGAGTAGGAGGGCCCACTGACCCCTGGGCCCACCGGGAGTTTTCCTGGTATCCTGGTGGGCCAGTCTGACACTGTTGACTCCTATGGATTGGGTGCGAGAAAAACATCTATTGATTCCAATTAGGGTTGGACTGGGGGGTACAGGGCCCACTGAGGCTTCTGCCCCCAATGGCCCCCCGCTGCCTTCACACCTCCCTCCCCAGCAGGAGAACCCCAACACCCTCCAACCCCCTTCCCTGAGTGCGCCTAAATGAAACTGCAGCATGTCTGCCAATGCATTTGGCTCAAGAAAAAGAGTCCATTGACTCCAATGCATTTGCGCAAGAAAACTTTTTTGCCTGATACAGATACACAGAAAAATGTATGATTCCACAAATGACAAAAATTTTCATGAATCTGTGATAGAATTTTGCCATATTTTTTGCTTCCCTGGAAAAAAACAAATATTTTTCACCCCAAGAAAGTGAACGTCAATGCATTTGGCACAAGAATAAAACTCCCATCATCTCTGGAGCATTTAGTGCAATAACAATGCCCATCGAATACATTTGAAGCAAGAAAAAAACACCCATTGACTCCAATCCATTGGCTTGAGAAAACTTTTTGTCTGATACAGATTAACGGTGAAAATGGCGTTTTTTTGAATGGCAAACGAATCTGTAATATAATTTCACCATTTGTTTGACTTTACTGGAAAAAACAACAAAAAAGTTAATTGCCTCCAATGTATTTTTTGCAAGAAAAAGAGTGAGGAAAAAAAAACACTCATTGTCTCCAAAGGGGCTCATTACTGCTGATTATTGCACCAAATACTCCAAATAATAACTCAAGAACACTGTAGTTCTGATTAATTAGAGGCTATTCTTTATTTTTTTTTCATAAAAACATTTTAGGATTAGCTATTAATAATCATTTTTCTTGAAGTAGTTGATTTTACTTTCCCTTTTTTTTGCTCCACATTTACCTTCCTACGTGTGTTCTATTGTATAAAGTAAATTACCGGGGATGTCACCGGAATGAGCAACGTGTCACTGCTGAGAGTTACATTATTTATGTATTTATTGCATTTTTGTAATGAAAGTCGGAAATCACCGGTGTTCCTAAGAGATCTAGAATACAAAATATATTTATTTCGATGCAAGTAAATTATTCCTGTAGCGTAAAGGGCACAAGTAAACACCAGAATATAAAAAGAGATGCAGTTAGTACAGCAAACATGTAGTTATAGGAAGGAGAAAAAGCTAATTAGGTCCACAAGTGCAAGAGAGGACGCAATGTTGTGTAAATATTGATTCTATTTATTAAAGGGGTTGAGTTAACTTTAAGTATGAGAGTAATATTCTGAGACAATTTGCAATTGGTCTTCATTTTTTATTATTCATAGATTTTTTAGTTATTTCATTTTCAGTTCAGGAGTTCTCTAGTTTGGAGTTTTAGCAGTTATTTGGTTTCTAGGGTGCAAGTTGCCTTAGTAACAAGGGAGTGGTTTGGATGAGAGACTGGTTTATGAATAAGAGAGGGCCTCAATAGAAAAGAAAGTTATAAAAAATGACAATAAGAATAGAACTGTGGCCTGCCGGGGTCAGTGACCCCTGTTTAAAAACTGCAAAGAGTTGCAAGAAGAAGGCAAATAATTCAAAAACTCTAACAAATAAATAACGAAGACCAATTGAAAAGTTGCTTAGAATAGGTCATTCTGTAACATACTAAAAGTTAGCTTAAAGGTGAACCACCCCATTAAATTACCTTTTTAGTCTACTTTTTGTGGTTTTTCAGTTGCTTAGCTTTTTTTTCTTCAGCAGCTCTCCGGGTTGGGATTTAAACAGCTGGTTGCTAGGGTCTTATTTATCCTAGTAACCAGAAAGTGGTTTAAAGAGATACTGGAAAATAAATAGGAGAGGGTCTTAACAGGAAGATAAGTAATAATAATTAACAATAACAATACAAATGTGGCCCCACTAATTTTTTTTTTTGGGGGGGGGGCTTCCGGGTCAGTGATCCCTATTTGAAAACTAGAAAAATGCAGAAGAGGAAGGCAAATAAACTAAAAATGATATTAAAAAAATGAAGACCAGTTGAAAAGTTGCTAGGAATAGGACATTATATAACATACTAAATGGTAATTAGTGATGGGCAAAATGTTTCGCCAGGCATGGATTCGCGGAAAATTTCCGTGTTTTGCCATTGGCAGATTATTTCGCGAAACGAATGAAAAAATCCGCCGCAGAAAAATTTGGATCGCGTCCAACAAATTTTTTGTCCGTGCGTCATTTTCGCCGTTTCGCGAGCCTTTCGAAAGATTCACAAATTTTTAGTCGAAGCGAAATGAAACAGATTCGCTCATCACTAATGGTAATGTAAAGGTGAGCCGCCACTTTAACCCTTTCAGCGTTCCTCAGCTCTGTGATATGCTGTGCCACGTGTTACCGTGTAAATATTGCCGCCGCTACAGTACTCGTACGAGTGAGATTATATACGGTCCGTGGCACTGAAAGGGTTAAATGGCATTATTTGGCTTAAAATGTTGGATAGGCTTTTCTCTGAAAGCACGGGACGGGTTCCCAATACTTCTAAAGTGCTGACAGGCCGAGCTTTGTCATTTTTCTAATTATCTCTCAACAGTCCAATTATTTATAGTCTCTCGGCAATATGGTGCGGCGCGTTATCCTTGGAAACATGACTTGTCAGCCAAAAACAGAAGCAGCGATGCACCTATGCAAAGCAAAAGGAGCAAAACATCTATTTATAATGCTCGTGAGTGATGAGATGACCTTGAGAACGGGAATGTGTTGCCTCTTCTCTCTGTCAGGAGTCCTGAAGTTTCTTTTTTTTATCCAGTTTTTGCTACATGCCATAGGTTTCAGTGTAGCACAGGGGAGAAGCCGCTATATTACCAATGGACAGATAGATGGCGCTGTTGCTTCTTCTGTCTTCTGTGGAACGCACAGCAGGTAACTTTGAACTGAAAGGACTTAAACTGCAAAATAATATGAGAAAATAACAGACCTTGGTACTGAGGGAATTTGGGAAGAGGTGGCTAATGGCAGAAAAATAAAGATCTTCTCAGATATCATTAGCACAACACCACCCAGCATCCTCATTTTGTTAAAGCCAGCTGATGAGTTGGACGCGGAGAGGCGTCACCTTACAGGACAGGGAGCACAGCAACGGGGCATTTAAAAATGTTATAAACGTCTGGTTTAAAAATGGAATGTATACGAGTTTCTCTGACGTTATTTACATTTCCTGAAGTCTGCTTGTCGGGACATAAGGGAGAATTTGGGAGAAGATTTACCGACACCCTACGTGACAATACAGCCGCCATCTGAAATATGCACAGAAAGTACAGTATCTAGAAATAACATATATTCGTCAGTCTTATCCTTCCCTGCTCATTGTATCATCACCCCACCTCCATTTCTATGACCACCCCATCTATTTGCAGCACCCTCCCACCCCCTTAGTCTGTTCACTACAGTCAGCAGGTTGGCTGTATTTAATATATACTTGTAGGATCTATTATCTGGACACTTCTGGATTAGGATTCTTTCTTTAATGTGGAGCATAAATCCTCAATGCTTTTCTGGATAGTGGACACTATACTTGATATCAGGCCTGGCCTTTGGCTAATTGAACTTATTGGGCCCAACAGGGCCCCAAATTCATGGCGGCCCTGCACCAGTGGGAATAAGCCGTCCAGCCCGTCCCCAAATATGATTTCCCGTTCCATTGTGTCCTGGGACATTAAACACAAAGTGGGCAGAGCATTTATACTGCTATCCCAGGATACGCACTGTATATAGTGTGCTTGGTGTGTCAGTGTGCAGTGCTTGGAGGCCACATTGTGCCATGAAATGTTGGGGGGCCAATGGAACAAAACAAAGAGAGGTGAGAAGGCGGGGTTACATCATCAGTCACATGAAGAGAGCAAGAGGCGGGATTATTTTCCCACCCAGTCGTGGAACCCCGTGCCAGCTGGCAACACCTTAGTCCCAATTGGGCCCTGCAGTTTATAAGACCGACCCTGCTTGATATGCCTTTTTACTCATGAGTTTCCCTCTTTTAGGAACTATAGATATAGTTTTTCTTCATTTAGATGTGCATTTCACTAACTAGAAGCAGAGTACCAATGGCTGTGATGAGTGGGGCTGAAGAAGACACTGTATTTATAGGCATCTCCTCAGTTACCTACAAAAGCTACATGCATTGAGAAGCGTTGGCTGATGTGGATACACTGTAGGCCTGTGAGGAAGTCAGAATGGCTCTCACCATGAGGGTAAAGGTTTGTTAAACCTTAGGTTTGCCAATTTGCCCCAGAAGGGTTCTTGGCCGGCTAGGTTGGCTTCTTTAATACAGTTGTGAGGAGGGAGCAGTATTCCTTAGCATTGTAAGTTGCCAGGTTTCTCCCAGGTTATAGAAAGGGAAGGCAACATGTGCTCAGTATCCTCTTTATTTTCCCCCTCATGTCCACTTTATTATTGGCCCATTGGCTTATGGCCACTTCCTTCCACACTTTAATATAGTGTTTTTGGTAAAGGGTAGATCTTAGGCCTGCATCTGTTGAATGAAGTGGGATCAACAAGGCCCAGTAAAGCAGTTTTTCCCTAGAGGGACACCCTCTCTAGTGAAGTCGGGGAGCATGGACCCTTCAGTTAGTAACAGGATAGACACTGTTATAGCACTCACTAGCAACATGAGACAGATAGATTTTGCTAGCAAGAGCAGCCTGTGCACCAACTAGGAGAGATAGAAGGGAGTAGTTCTCCCCTGGGCTCATCTTGCCTAAGATTATTGTGCAACAACAATCATAAAATATACACTCAATATTCCCCAATGAACAAACATATACCACCTGGGAAAAGATGTTTAAGCCAAAACATTGGTGTAATTCTCTCATCCAGAGTATCTGCCTTCCCTTTTTTTATTTATTGCTGGGTGGTATGTATATTTTTGTTCTTTTATAAGGCAAGAGCCACCTATACCCCCCTGCATCCCTGCCTACTGCATCCAATTCCCCTCCCAGTCTGCCTATTTCCCTGCCCCGTCCACCCATTTCCCCACCCTATGATGTCATTGCCCAGCCCCCATGTGACGCCCCCTCCAAATAGCCCGACCTAAAGGCCTGTTTATTACTAAAAAAAACTCCTAGCTAAGGAGGGCATTTATTTTATTTTGGATAAATATGGAAGCAGCACATTTCATTGAAACTTTAAGCACGGCAAAAATGTTATTTTGCACCCAAAAAACCCTGATCCTTATCTAAAAATAACTGCATTCAGTGTAATTGAAATCTCCCCGTGAGCATGTAGATATTGGTGTATGCTGTATATTTATAAATTGCGACTCCGCAGATGAAGCAATTGTTCCTGCAGCTTTTAAAAGTGACCAAAAATTCTCGTGTTAGAGAACTCGGAAACTCGCTTCCCTGGCATCAGAGTGCATTTCCATTCCATAGCAACCTTGGGAAACTTACAGTAATGACAGCTCTCCCCTTTAGGGAAATGCTTACATTGCAATATTCACAGAGACATATGTGTATATAGATATCAGCAATAAATGAGCAGCAGGGACTGCTAACAAAGAATCATACAGCATTTCCTACATAATAAAATTGTACCTACATACTCTCCTATAATGCAACTCTGTTCCTGATATCCATTTCACTTACTGTACAGTGGGGCAATGCTTGGGAGGCATAGTGCTGTCTTTCTTAATAAGTGTATATATAGTGAATAATGTGCCCCTATTGCAAAATATACAATAAGGATATTACAAGTGGCCGAGGAGTGCATATAAAAGCTTGTTTTATACAGGTCATGGACTTCCAAGGTAACTTTTAATGTCCTCTTACTTTACAGCATGGAGTACATTGCTTCTCTATGGTTCCTGAGCTCCTACTTTCTAACAAGTTTTGTTTTCATTGGACACTCCATCTGAAGAAGAGCTCAATGATCATGGAACATTGAGGTAGCTTTGTTCTTTTGGTATGGTTAATTTAAAAAACAAAACAAAAAATCACCACATTTATAATTGTTTTGTGAATCAAATAATGTTTCATGTGTGATATTGCCTACTATTTGTATTACTATACTGCACTGAGCCCCAACCAGTGGCTCAGGGGCAACATGTTGCTCACCAACCCCTTGGATGTTGCTCCCAGTGGCCTCAAAGTAGGTGCTCATTTTTGAATTTCTGGCTTGGGGCAAGTTTTGGCTGCGTAAAACCCAGTGTAAAGCCAAACAGAGCCTTCTGTAGGCTGCCAGTTCACATAGGGGCTACCAAATAGCCAATTCTAGCTCTTATTGGCACCCCCAGGAACCTTTTTCATGCTTGTGTTGCTCCCCAACACTTTTTCCATTTGAATATGTCTCACAGGTATAAAAAGTTGGGAATCCCTGCTATACTGTAAGTTATAATGCCAGTACAAGAATCCAGAGGGCAGTGAGAAAAAGCAGTTCAGGGTTTATAATGGTAATCCCTATAGCAGGGATAATTCCCAAACTATTCTTATGGTCTCTTTGGGTAGAAATGTATTAAAGTGTTACTGACATTAAAAAAAAATACTTTCAAAATATTAAATACATAAAAACTGACCTTTAGGTCATGTTGACCTTTACTGATAAGGGCTGATTTTGTAACTTATTATTACTTAAAGTTCTTAAAACTGACTGTTTTGCCTGCCTAATTGTACCTTTTTTAACTTGTCAGTTTGAATTTCTAACACTAAGGGGCTACTACATCACAAATATGGCCGCCCCCTCATAAAGAAACTTGGGGAATCTGATAGATAATCTAAACGCATCAGGAAATACTTGTATAGCAATATTATAAAGCTCATGTATAATGTCCCTCACGATTACTTAGACATGTTTGACCATAAGATATACATGACTGATAAGGGTTAGGCCCCAGGGGTTCTGCTGTTCCTACATATTCAGTAGTTTTAAGAGATGCAAATGTTAGAAAGACATACATTGTAGAATAATTTCCATTAGAAATAGCAAATTAAAGCTGGGTGTCCTCTCTACCAAAATTGAATATCCACTTTGGTTCTTTTGCATGGAAGCCTAGAGACCCACTTCTACAGGAAAATTTGGAGTTATGAGAGCCCTTAAAATTGAGGTCTCACACAATTGTGATAGTGGACAGTGAAATATGTTTTAGTATGAGAAATACTTGACTGGTACTTGTTATCCAGGGGTTCTGATGTCCCTACATTTTAAAAGGTAAAATGGAGACTTAATTTTATATGTAAATAGTTAAGTCAAGCGCAAGGTTGGCAATTAGGTGGCATTAAGCCCCCTGGCAATGGCCTATAGAAGGTATTGCCTGCCGAGGCACTTTCTTTTTTGGCCTGGTAACATCTTCAGAGAGGCAGACTCTACTAAGTTAAACCAGGTGAGCATCCATACCTTGCTAGGCTAGACAGAGAGGTAGAAGGTGGTAACTAGTTCACTCAGGTCAGTATTTGGGGGAAAGAGCCCCAGGGGCAATAGCACCCCAGTTAGGGATTGTGAGTGTATTAGGATAAGGATAGTGGCCTTGCAGTACAGCTGTAGAGAGACAGCTAAGGAGAAGCTTGGGCACTGTAGAGAGACAGGGGTTCTGAAGGCTTCAGAAAATGTGTGCTGTGTGAAACTTGGGCCCTGTGAAGCCCACATGGGGTACTGGAAAGTGATGAGCAAATCTGTCCTGTTTCGCTTCGCTATAAAATTCATGAAACTGCGAAAAATTAGCAAAGCGCATTTGTCCCCCATTTTTTTGTTGTTGTCCGTGTCTATTTTGTCGCGCGCGTCTTTTTTGGTCGCCCAATTTTGCTGCGCCTGCACCCAATTAGACGCACGACTAAATTTTTTTGACTCGCAATGAATTTTTCTGTGGCAAATGCAGAAATTTGCTGCAAATCCATGTCTGGCAAAAAAATTTGCTCATCGCTGGTCCTGGAGGCTTCAGGGAAGATGAATGAAAGTGTGTGTGATCTATAACTTGTGAAACTGAGAGTTTCCTGGTTGGTTTACTCCACTCTGTCCTACTGTATTTTGCATTGTGAGAAGCCTGCAATAAATTCAGTTTTGTTTCAACGCACTGCATTGTGGTCATGACTACGGTTCTACACTGGTCCCGGGAGACAAAGGTGAGAGCCCCGGGTACCATCTTTACATACATATCCAATAGGTTTTAGTGATGAAAATTTCAGATACACATAGACCACAGAATCACTTCCATTAGAGCAGGGATCCCCAACCTTTCTTACTTGTGAACCACAGCCAAATGTAAAAAGACTCGGAGAGCAACACAAGCACCATAAAAGTTCATGGAGGAGCCAAATAAGGGCTAAGATTGGCTATTAGGCAGCCTCTGTGCACCCTATCAGCTTACAGGGGCTTTATTTGGTAGGAAATCTTGTTTTTATTCAACCAAAACTTGCCCCCAAGTCAGGAATTCAAAAATAACTCCCTGGTTTGGGGGCACTGAGAGCAACACCCAAGGGGTTGGGGAGCAACATGTTGCCCCCGAGCCACTGGTTGGGGATCACTGCATTAGAGCTAACAAACTACAGGTTGGTACCCTCTATAACAAAATATATAACAAAATCTAATATTCACTTTATTTCATTGAAATGGAAACCTAGAAACCCAGAAACCCAAGGAATCATTTATTTCATTTGCGGACCAATAATAATCCTAAATGAAAACAATCCCTGTGTGTAAATGCCTTCCTCTCTGTGTCATTGTAAAATGAAAATAAGGCATCATTAGGTTACAGAAATGAGAATTACAAGCATTAGCTCCATTAGGAAGATATCATCTTGGGTTTGGACACATTTCTATCTGAGGCGATAGATAAGAGAACGCTCACATCTGTAGTTTTCAGGCACAAAAAGCCCCAGGATATGCAACACATTAAACTGTTGACGAGAACAGATTTCCGCTTTTGCCTCATTTTCACATGGTGCTGCATGTATTTAGTTGATGTTTGCATCTGTACTTCTATGAGCCAGTGTCAAGCAATGTTATCACTTTGCCATTAATCATGAGCTTATGAAGCTATTCTCTGTGAGTTCCATACATTGGCAAGGGCAAAACAGCATCGGAAAAGCGTAGGATTCTCGCCGAGCCAGATCAAAAACAAATGTATCCGAACAGCAATACAATCGATGATCCAAACTTTAAGGTGCTCCGTAAAACTCAAGTTAACTTTGGCAATTATTTTTTTTTTTTCTTCTTCGGCTCAGTGTTTTTATTTAAAAGTCCAAAAGAGCCGAGAGATCATTTTAAAGACACATTTAAGTGACTTGCCGTGTCAGAATTCAGCCTGGCCGCGCACTCTAGAGTGTCATTAAGCCGCAAAGCACACAGAAGAAAAATGTATTAAAAAAATAGATATTTTCTAAGGTGGGTTTTTTTTCCACTATTTAATTTAAAAGACAAACTTCAATTACAAAGGGCTTGAGCTTGCCATTTAGCAATCAACAGCAAACATTCTATCCCATTAAAGCCTCTACTGTACTTGGACAAAAATTGCTATACAGAAATATTAGACGTGTTTTGTACAATTCTTCAAGTAAATATTTGACATCTTAATGGAACTTCTTCAGGGGGATATTTCTAAAGGAGCTTCCAATATACTTTACACAGTATCTGGTAGAACTGAAATGTTCCCCTTTTAAGTGGCAAAAAATTATAGTTATTACATATTGCAGGTGTGGAATCCGTTATACGGAAACCCATAAAAATCCAGAGAGTTCCGAATTACGGAAAGGCCTTCTCCCATAAACTCAACTATAAGCAAATAATTCTAATTTTTAAAAATGATTTTCCTTTTTCTCTGTAATAATAAAAAAGTACCTGTACTTGATCCCAACTAAGATATAATTACCCCTTATTGGGGGCAGAACAGCCCTATTGGGTTTATTTAATGGTTAAATGATTCCCTTTTCTCTGTAATAATAAAACAGTACCTGTACTTGATCCCAACTAAGATATAATTACCCCTTATTGGGGGCAGAACAGCCCTATTGGGTTTATTTCATGGTTAAATGATTCCCTTTTCTCTGTAATAATAAAACAGTACCTGTACTTGATCCCAACTAAGATATAATTACCCCTTATTGGGGGCAGAACAGTCCTATTGCGTTTATTTCATGTTTAAATGATTTTTTGTAGACTTAAGGTATGGAGATCAAAATTACGGAAAGATCACTCATCCAAAAACCACCTGGTCCCAGCCATTCTGGATAATAGGTCCCATACCTGTATATACTATTCAAGTTAACGTACTATTTAACTGTACCCAGGTTGCTTTTGTGGGACCTGTTATCCAGAATGCTCAGGACCAGGGGTTTTCCAGATAGGGGATCTCCATAACTTAAGTCTGCCAAAAATCATTTAAATATTAAATAAACCCAATAGGGCTGTTCTGCCCCCAATAAGGGGTAATTATATCTTAGTTGGGATCAAGTACAGGTACTGTTTTATTATTACAGAGAAAAGGGAATCATTTAACCATTAAATAAACCCAATAGGGCTGTTCTGCCCCCAATAAGGGGTAATTATATCTTAGTTGGGATCAAGTACAGGTACTGTTTTATTATTACAGAGAAAAGGGAAATCATTTTTCCAAATTAGAATTATTTGCTTTTAATGGAGTCTATGGGAGATGGCCTTTCCGTAATTCGGAACTTTCCGGATAAGGGATCCCATACCTGTACTTCCAGCTTCCCTGGCTTCCAGTCTAAATGTATTACATTCTGATTTAACAGAATAGTGTACCTGCAATTTGCTATATAATCTGCATTTCTATATAATTGCAGGGAATTGTGCCCTGAGATGTGTTTGCTTTAGAAATATAAATACAGTTTATATAACTAATCTTCCATGTAACCATGGAGGCAGCTATTCAAGTAGAACTCGGCTATAGGACACACATTTGTATAGAAGATAATAGATGGTGTCTGTAAAATACAATGATTTAGTAATTAAGCAGGGAAATAAAGAGGGGCCAAATATAATTTACGGGCTTACACAGAACTATAGAATAAAAGCCGTTCTCTTAGAAATAGGGTGGAAAGGGTTTTACTGTATTTGTAGATGCTGGGTGAACTGATACAAACAAAATCTAACTTTATAGTGTAACTGGTATTTTATAAGTGTCATTCTTTAATTTCAGTCTCCAGCTCTTGTTGAAGTACAAGACCCAGTTTTTATGGCCTGATTATATGAAAGGGGTAGTTCATTTAGTAAGTTGTAAAATGGCCAGTTCTTAGTTTTCTTCAGCTTAAGTTTTCAATTGGTCTTCATTTTTAATGTTTCTATTATTTGCCTTCTTCCGCTTTCAAATAGGGGTCACTGACCTCAGTAGCCAACACCTATTACAGGTATGGAACTTGTTATCCAGAATGCTTGGGCTTTCCAGATAAGGGATATTTCAGTAATTTGGATCTCCATACCTAAAGCAATACTGTCATGGGAAAACATGTTTTTTCAAAACCCATCAGTTAATAGAGCTTCTCCAGCAGAATCCTGCATTGTAATCTGTTTTTCAAAAACCCAAAATGATTTTTTTTATATTTGACATGGATCTAGCCCTATTCTTCATTTCCCAGGGTGCCACAGCCATTTGACCTGTGCTCTGATAAACTTCAGTCACACTTTACTGCTGCGCTGCAAGTTAGAGTGATATCCCCCCCCCCCACTCCCAGCAGCCGATCAGCAGAACAATGGGAAGGGAGCAAGATAGCAGCTCCCAGTAGGTATCAGAATAGCACTCAATAGTAAGAAATTCAAGTCCGGCTTGGGACTCCTCCAGTTACATGGGAGTAGGAGAAACAATAGGTTAGCTGAAAGCAGTTCTAATCTGTAGCGCTGGCTCCTTCTGAAAGCTCAGACTCAGGCACACTTTACTGCTGCGCTGCAAGTTGGAGTGATATCCCCCCCTCACCCCCAGCAGCCGATCAGCAGAACAATGGGAAGGGAGCAAGATAGCAGCTCCCAGTAGGTATCAGAATAGCAATCAATAGTAAGAAATCCAAGTCCGGCTTGGGACTCCTCCAGTTACATGGGAGTAGGAGAAACAATAGGTTAGCTGAAAGCAGTTCTAATGTGTAGCGCTGGCTCCTTCTGAAAGCTCAGACTTAGGCACAATGCACTGAGATGGCGTCTACACACCAATATTACAGCTACAAATACATTTGTTGGTTCAAGAATAAAAGTTTAAATGGCAGAGGGAATTATTTTCTATGTAAACAGTGTAATTTAGAAATAAAAAGTATAACATAAAAATCATGACAGAATTCCTTTGCATCAAAGATGATGGGCTATTCCTAACTTGGAGCTTTCTGCATAACGGGTCTCCGAATAAGGGATCCCTTACCTAAATGATGGGCGGAGTCCTTTTGTCAGATTTATTTGCTGTCATTCTAAAGCTGAAAGACTAATTTTGGAAACACAAGGTACAGGGGCTGTTTTTATCTGATTATCTGCCACAAAAACATACAAATCTATTGCCCAATGCTAAAGGTATTGCATCACGGTGTAAAACTCTGATCCAGGAAAACACTTATTGGGCAACACGTCTCACACACGGAAGGGCTCGCTGCTGATGTAATTACTGCCCAGTGCCCAGCACATTTGTTTGAAAACCTCTGCCAAAGAAATATCTAAATGCAGGAAATATTCCTGGTAGGTCTGTCATCTGTCTGTCTCCGGAATGGTCAGCGAGAGGGGGGATAAAAACAACTTGACACATGAATTTTACATGATTTATGAGAACATGTTCCGTTCCTGTTCCTGAGTGACACTATCCTTTCAGTAATAACATTTTTCAACTTCTTTTTCAAGAATGACTTTCCCAGGCATTTAATATTCACATATGAAAAACCCTTGGAAGCCATGTGGATTTTTGAAATTCTATTTATATTTCAGTATGAGCTGCCCATTCCCCTATTTACCTGCAGGTAAGTGGGGATTTCACTTATCTGTGTGAATTAGTACAGTTTTAGATCAAAGATCAAATTCCACAATATTGTCCACAATATAATTGTCAAAGACAGTTTAAAAAGGGGTTGTTCACTTAATTAAAGTTAATGGTATTATGTTATAGAATGGCTAGGTCTAAGCAACTTTCCCATTGGTCTTCATTTTTTCTTTTTCGTAGTTTTTTTTTTAATTATTTGCCTTCTTCTTCTGCCATTTTCCAGTTTTCAAATGGGGGGGGTCACTGCCCCCGGCACCTGACGACAAGGATATTCTTTAAAAAATGGTCTTTATTTGTCCGTTTAAAAAACATATAACACCTGTATATAACACCGGCATTATATGTTTTTAAATGGACAAATTAAGACCATTTTTTAAAGAATATCCTTGTCATTCAGTGCTCTTGGAGTCATCTTGTTTGGAGTTTGTTATACTTCCCTGGCTACGGGTTCGGGGTTTTAAGCACCCGGACCACTTTTGGACAACGGTGAGTCTTTTGTAAACACTGAACTGATGTGACTTTTCTGCTTGGCATTTATTTAGGAGTCAGACAGACAGTGCCCCCATAGAAAGGACCCCCCATACACAATGCCCACATAGAAAATGCCCCCAATTGCCCCCCTAGACAGTACCCCCATACACACTGCCCCCATAGACAGTACCCCCCATACACGCTCCTGCTTCTTCTGCGGCTTTGCTCCTTATGTGGCTCCTTTGCAGCGCGACAGGCCCTTTTTATAAGGATGTGCCCCATGGGTACGTGTGACGTCAATACGCACGGGGCGCAACCTTATAAAAGGGCCTGTCACCGCCGCACAAGGAGCCGCATAAGCAGCAGAGCCACAGAAGGAGCCAGAGCGCCCGGCTCCAGCCAGTGCATCCCGCTGTCCCGCATAGTTCAATGAATGATGTCACGCATTTCCGTAATGTGGGTCATTCATTGAACTATCCGGGACAGCGGGATGCGCTATAACAACTGGGACAGTCCCGCGTAATGCTGGACAAATGGGGGGTATGTTATTATTGTATTCGTATTTTTTTTAAGTTTTAGAACTGTGCGTATTTTCTGCAAATTTTTTGTTAATTTCCACAACTTTTTTGTACTTTGCGACTTTCTGACTTTGAACAGAAGGTTCAAAGTCAGAAAGTTTTTTTGAGCCTTTTACGATCGCTCGGATACGAAAATTTCGGAACTTTCGGATCGTACCATGATATTTTCATACGACCACGTTGCGATCCGAAATTTCGTATATGATACAAATTTTTTCTAAACGTACTTTTCAAATCACTTTTCACCCCCATAGCGCTCCCCTATTATTACCTTTGTTACTTTGTTTTCTCTGTTATTTCCCTTGTTCTTTCACTCATGCCACATGTGATTTATTTTTATGCCTCATGTGTTGCTACTAATAACTACTTTTTAAACTAATCTGTATTTCTCAGTCGACCAGACTCAATAGACATGAATTTACTTGTTACACATACTAGTCATTAGCTACCATTGTCTCCAAGTATAAACATCAGGCTACAGTCTAGTAACCAAAAGTTATTTAAAGTGCAACTGGTTTATGAAATCTCACTGGGGGTGTTTTCTACGCTTGTTTGGGCTAATTTTATCCACATAAATAAATGTTTTAAACAGGATTCAGAACCAAAACAACAGCTTCCCACAGCCAATAAAAGTAGAGGGAGTATTTGTGACTGAAGTTTAAAAAGTCACATAAATTGTACATGCATACTTATTATTAATTGCTAAATAATGTTTAGGGGGATTGGGCGTTTGGACCAGGGGCTACACTTAAGCATATTACAAATATACCAACATTGCCGTAAATTTGTAATACAGGTATAGGCTCCCTTATCCGGAAACCCATTATCCAGAAAGTTCTGAAGTACGGAAAGGCCATCTCCCATAGACTCCATTATAAGCAAATAATTCTAATTTTTAAAAATGATTTACTTTTTCTCTGTAATAATAAAACAGTACCTGTACTTGATCCCAACTAAGATATAATTACCCCTTATTGGGGGCAGAACAGCCCTATTGGGTTTATTTCATGGTTAAATGATTCCCTTTTCTCTGTAATAATAAAACAGTACCTGTACTTGATCCCAACTAAGATATAATTACCCCTTATTGGGGGCAGAACAGCCCTATTGGGTTTATTTAATGGTTAAATGATTCCCTTTTCTCTGTAATAATAAAACAGTACCTGTACTTGATCCCAACTAAGATATAATTACCCCTTATTGGGGGCAGAACAGCCCTATTGGGTTTATTTAATGGTTAAATGATTTCCTTTTCTCTGTAATAATAAAACAGTACCTGTACTTGATCCCAACTAAGATATAATTACCCCTTATTGGGGGCAGAACAGCCCTATTGGGTTTATTTAATGGTTAAATGATTTCCTTTTCTCTGTAATAATAAAACAGTACCTGTACTTGATCCCAACTAAGATATAATTACCCCTTATTGGGGGCAGAACAGCCCTATTGGGTTTAAATGATGTTTAAATCATTTTTAGTAGACTTAAGTTATGGAGAGCCAAATTACGGAAAGATCCCTTATCCGGTAAGCCCCAGGTCCTGAGCATTTTGGATAACAGGTCCTATACCTGTACCAGGCCTTGGCCTTGTCAGGTGTTGTACCATCTAGACCGGTAAAATAACAAGTGGATTTCTTTTTTTTTTCTACAGAATATTCTACCCTCGGCAGCAGGAAACACTCCACATCACATCGTACATATATTATACAGCGGCCATGTTGCTCTGTGCTGAAACATTCGTCCTGCTCTTTTGCTTTGTGGAGTTTTATACACCCCACCCTTGATACCTGTATATCAAATGACTTGATATTATATTCCCTCTCCCAAGAGCAGAAATTGATTTATAAAGCGTGTACCTAGATAAAAAGAACTGTAAGAAGAAAAAAGAAGGGTGGAAATGACTTGGGTGGAGGGAGAAAGCTTGTGCAATATTTCTCTCTTTATCCTTTTCATTTCCTTCCCATACTCCAGTCCTTGTAATATTCTTATAGCGCCTTGTATAACCCTGTGCTTGTAACATGCCCATTAGGCAGCACTGAAAGGACAACTATAGTGGCCAAGTTTCTTGCTCTTATTTCCATGGGTCGTGGGGACAGCACAGCTCGACTGTGAGCATACACTAACAGTAATTTCACTCTTTATTACATTTCTGTTAATGACAGTTGTGCTATTTTCATTAGTCTTAAAGGGCCTTTGGGTCATGCAGCAAAATGAAATTTCTCTAGCCAAAGTACCGAGCGAGATTATATTTAATATAAATTTAATATGTATAGATTACGCTTAAACTGGAAAGCAGCTTCATTTGTGCAAGTTGCCAGTTAATATACATGGATAATGCAGTTTGATATTATTGGAGCCATTCATACTTACATGCACAGTACAAGGCCCCTGCTGACAATGATGTAGGAAAAGCAGATAGGTGTAACTTGATTTTCTTTTAATCTATAGATTTGGCTTATTAATCTTACAATGGAGAACTAAAGCTTGATAAGGAAGTAGGCTAAAAATGCTGCACATTATGTTTTGGGGTTCTGTACCAGCTCAAGGCACACACAGCCCTTTAGCAGGGAAGATATGTGCCCCCAAAATGCCCCAGTACCCCCCATCTTCATTCTGCTGATTCCCAGCAAATATTCTGTGCTGCTGTCACTGAGTTTAGGGATCCACTCCCAATGATTTGTGACAACCCCTAAGCTTGGCTTCTCAACAGCTGCCAAGAGCACACTGAGCATGTGCAGTGTCACTGACACTCCTAGCAAAATCCAAAATGGTAACCCGCTGGCACAAGTTTGAAAGCATTACTGTTATAAAGATTCCAAAATTTTAGGCTAGTCCAGAAAGTTCAGTATGCAAAATGCAGTATTTCTACCCATAGTTGTATTCATTTTAATGGTTTAGTTCTTCTTTAAGGGGTGTCCTGTGGCCTGTGCGATACCCAGCTCGTTAGCCAGAAGCTAAGTCTTAGATCTACCCCCTCCATTGTCTTGAAAGAAGTCCAATGGAACGGGCAGTGAAGCTATGGCACAGGATGGCATGGGATATAGCAGATTGTGAGTAAGGGGATTGGCAAAGGAGTGAAGCAGGGGGTGCACAGGTTTAAGGGCAAGTTGGGGAAAGACCCCTTCAAAGTGATTAGCCATTCTGTGGCCAAATTAGTCGTAACTTGTGCAGCCAGTTTAATTTTTCCAACTCTTTCAAGCTGGGGGGTATAGGGGTCCCTGGGCAGCTACATGGGCCCTGCACTGGCGCTGTTTGCAAATTGAACACAATGAATTTTAGGGAAGGGGCACCTGTAGCTTTAACGATGGGTAACTTGGGCCATGGCTGTGGGACCAGTGGAAAGTGACTGTTTTTGTATAAATATTTAGTGGCATCCAGTTGGTTCCCAGACTAAAGTGGATTGGTGGTAAACCCCAGTTTTTTTTTTTATTATTTTTGGATCATACAACATTGTTGTCATTTATGTTTCTCCATTTTGTATAGACAATTGTAATGGCAATATTTCATGTTATGATTTATATAGCACCATCACATTTCTGCAGTGCTTTACAGAGAATATTCATATAATCATTCTCTGTCCCAGAGGAGCTTACACTCTATGGTCTCCATCACATTTACACACACTATGGCCAATATAGTCAGAGGCCAATTAACCTGCCTGTATATTTTGGGAGTGTGGTAAGAAACAGAAGTACCCAGCGGAAACCCACACAGACACGGGGAGAACATACAGTACAAACTCTTTACAGATAGTGCCCTGGCTGGGAAATGCTATTCAAGGAGTCACCATGCTACCCTACAGGTGGTGGGTTATGCAGTAGAGCAGTTATCCCCAACCAGTAGCTTGTGAGCAACATGTTGCTCCCCAACCCCTTGGATGTTGCTCCCAGTGGCCTCAAAGCAGGTGATTATTTTTGAATTTCTGGTAAGGAGGCAAGTTTTGGTTGCATAAAAACCAAGTATAATACCAAACAGAGCCTTCTGTAGGCTGTCAGTCCACATAGGGGCTATTAAATAGCCAATTATAGCTCTTATTGCTACTCCTAGAAACCTTTTTCATGATTGTGTTGCTCCCCAACATTTTTTCCATTTAAATGTTGCTCATGGGTGAAAAAGGTTGGGGAACCCTGCAGTAGAGGATCCATAGCCAATGGCTTGTGTCCCCTTCACTGCTGGAGCCCCCTGGGATCTGGTTAAATTCGTGCCTGCAGTTACATGGCTGCAGCAGGTGTAATGTTGTAATGTGGGTTCAAGTTTTGAATACAGCTGTGGCTAATACATTGACGACTATATGTGCCTTTTTTAATTTAATTTAGGCCTCAGCTGAGCCCTCCTCATTTGATCCCTCGGCCCTCGACACTTTACCTCTGATCCATAAACCTAAAAACCTAATGTTTCCCAGCAAGATAATATTAATAAAATCTTTGAGAAGAAATCAAAACTTTGCCAAATTAGAATTTAGAATCTAAAAAATTCCAGGCACTACGTCCCATGCATTTTATAGGCAGCGCAGGAGCATTTAATACGTTTGATTTGGTATTTACTGGGATTATATGCAGCATAGCCACACATGCCTCTGCATAAATATATTGTAATTAAATGATGATGAGCTATTTTTTTTATCTTCTTCCTCCATCTTCTTCTAGAACGGCTATTTATTTTACTATTCCTGGCAGCTCTCGCACGTAAAATGAAGCCTAGATATTTAGCTAAGAATTGCTCCTCTCTTTTGAGATCTTTCTTCCCTCTATTTAAAGCTACTGTAATTAAAGGATACATCATTAATCATGTGGAACAAAAGACTCTTGTGAAAACAGATTATGATCCAGAATCATAGGGTCACTTAACATCAAGAGAAAGTTTAGGAATAGATAGTTCCACAGATAATTACCTACAGGTGGACTTTGTAATTTCCTGTAAAAAAAAAACAAGAGCAGATTATTGTTTTAATTAGAATTGATTACATATCTACATTATAAGGCAAACAGAATCACAAAATGGAACAGAATGGAACGCTTTCATATATTTAAACAATAAAAAAAAAATCCTGTGGCAGCAGGATCATCACTAACAGGATATTTGCTTACGTCAAGCAGTTGTCTTCTGCTGCACTTTGATATTAGTGGGAATGCAAAGGCTTTTTGAGTAGCTAAAGATCTGAGCTAGAAGGTGGCCATTCAGGGTAAGGTGAGATCACCAAACAAGTGAATCTTTGCCCTGATATGCCCACCTTGGGTAGGCGATATGGTCCTAGGGCCAAACAATCACATTACAGTGTAGGGCAGTCATCCCCAACCAGTAGCTCGTGAGTAACATGTTGCTCACCAACCCAATGGATGTTGCTCCCAGTGGCCTCAAAGCAGGTGCTCATTTTTTTGAATACTTGGCTTGGGGGCAAGTTTTGGTTGCATAAAAACCATGTATAAAGCCAAACAGAGTCTTCTATAGGCTGCCAGTCCACATAGGGGCTACCAAATAGCCAATCATAGCCCTTATTTGGCACCTCCAGGTAACTTATTCATGCTTGTGTTGCTCCTCAACTCATTTTACATTTGAATGTTGCTCACGGGTAAAAAAAGTTGGGGATCCCTGGTGTAGGGCAAATGAAAAGTCAGAGCAAGAACTGCATCAATGAGTCAATAATGCCCTCGATCAGACAGAAAAATCAAGCCTGCCTGATCAACATCTGGCTGATTTATGGCCAGATATATAATGGACCTCACCTATAAATACGTGTGCAGTCACACGAAACATGTTAGGTTTTTATCTTAGCTTTTTAGAAATTTTATCCGCTGTCCTGGAGTCCGACGAGTGCATGCTGTTTTGTGCTGGCTATTGAAGATACCTAACGGAGGCATGCCTGAGGGCCCCATATACGGGCACATAAGTTGATGATTCTTGACTCTTCTTTATGAGCCCTACATCCTAATCAGGGGTGCTGCTTTCATGAGGCGAGTTGAGAAACTCGCCTTAGGCAGCGGCACCCCGAAGTTACCAGGGGTGGCAAAAAGCCCACCTTAACCTTCCAGCTCCAAATCCTACCCAACCCAGCTTCTCCCCTCTATTTTTAGACCCACACCTTACACTGCAGTCTTGCGCTTCCGGATTTATAGGAGCATGCCTGCTCCGCCATATGATGTCATCAGTGGGGCGGAGCAGGTATGTGCCTATAAATCCAGAAGCGCAAGACATCAGTGTAAGGCAGAGATCCCCAACCAGTGGCTCGCGAGTAACATGTTGCTCCCCAACCCCTTGGATGTTGCTCTCAGTGCCCCCAAACCAGGTAGTTATTTTTGAATTCCTGACTTGGGGGCAAGTTTTGGTTGAATAAAAACAAGATTTACTCCCATATAAAGCCCCTGTAAGCTGATAGTGTGCACAGAGGCCCCTAATAGCCAATCACAGCCCTTATTTGGCACCTCCATGAACTTTTATGGTGCTTCTGTTGCTCTCCAAGTCTTTTTACATTTGACTGTGGCTCCCGAGTAAGAAAGGTTGGGGACCCCTGGTGTAAGGTCACAGGCGGGAAGAGCAGGCAGAAGAGCTCTGAACCTGCCTTCAACTCACAAATGATGTGTTGAGGTTGACCCGAACCCGCCCAATCCGCAGTTAACATGGCTATTGCCCCGGCCTGCATATCACTAGATCCACATGGGAAATAGCATTGGCGTATTGCAAGGCTTTCTGTTTAACATGCTCCTATACCATAGATATGCTTGAAAATAAAAGCCAGTCATGAAACTGTATAGTAAACCCTGTAATGTAATTATAATAATAACGATTCTATTGTTATGACAATTTGAAATGTTCCTATTTTCTAATGTGTTGATAAAAAGCAACATGATTAATTATCATTTTTTTTCAATATTTTTCCCCTCATTATGTCACCAACGTACAGCACAATAAATACCTATTCTTCTTCCTTTCTCCCTGCCAGTTGAGTACAGTAGGATCAGTCACGGGCACAGAAAGACTTAATAATTGCTGCCTGTGTGATGCCACGTTCATAAAGGGTCACAATACAATGGACAACTGGAATCTCATTGTCGGGTAATTTGTGTTGAGTAAGTCGTTTCAGTGATCCGATCTGTATTGCTGGGATATGAATGACCTTATTCACCGCCACTTCCAATAGGCAGACGGCATGAATATTCAGGAAATCGAATCATTCATGGACAAAGCAATATTTGTTAAACCCGTGACATCATCGGGGCGCTCAGACAATAGCGAAGGGGTCACCTCTTTAGCTCAAGAGAAAATACATTGAAGTTATGGAACGTGGCATTTTAGTGGCCCTCCATCTGTAACAGCGAGCACTAGCTCCCCCATTTATTTTTACCTTGATATCCTGGATACAGGCAGCTCTGTGCTGCACAATACGGTGCAATCACTGCACGTGCCCTGGGCTGACAGGCAAATTAAGAGCTTTTACAAAGTCAATAGAACGTTTGCAACATCGAGGCACCCACTGGAAAATCTATTCCATGATAGTTATTCCTAATCAAAATTCAATACAGTGTAGTAATTTTATTTTTACAGTGATATAAATCTATATTGTTCTTTGTTGTGGCTTCATTGCTATTGAGGCAGTTAATGCACGTGCTGAAGGTGCAAGTAAAGTTGGGCAGTTATTATATTTGTGTAATTTGCCTTAGTTTCCAATACATTTGACACAATATAGATTCTTGCTCCGCTAGTGCCGGAGACTAATTTACTGTAACCATTAAAAGCACTCTATATGGATTTGCTTATGAATATGGTGGGAACTGGGATTTCATTTAATCTTAAAAGGGAAACTATACCCCAAACAATGTAGGTCTCTATAAAAATATATTGCATAAACAGCTCTTACGTAAAACCCTGCTTCATCTAAATAAACCCTTTTCATAAAAATATACTTTATAGTAGTATGTGCTATTGTGTAATCCTAAATAGAAAATTGCCATTTTGAGAATGAAGGGCCGCCTCCTGGGATCATAGGATTCACAGTGCACACAAACAAGCCAAGGCACACATACATGCTAGGCCCCATCAGCCAATGAATGGACAGAGTTCTGCCTTTTGCTCCCACACTACTTCCTGTTACAGTTAGAGCTGCATTATTTCCTGTCAGCTGATCTCTGAGGGAGCACACAGCCCATCACTAAATGGCGGCTCAAGGGAAAGGATGTAAAAGGGCAATATTTACTGATATATATATATTCCAGTTTGGCGAGATAAAAAACTCAAATACCACAAAGTTTTACATCAGAGTTTTCAGATTTTTTGTACTTAATTTTCTGAACCATAATTCAAATATTGGGAGTTTTAGTACAAAACAATTTCAAATCATGGAAAAAAAAATTAATTTGAAAGTTGATAAATCACCCCACTAATTGTAAGGATCTAGCAGGCTGGAAGCAACAGGTATGGCAGCTGGCACAAGTTTCTTCAGTAAAGCAGGGGGATCCCAGCAGGTTCTGGTCTGTACTGATGCCCTTTTGGATCCCTGGAACTTTCTGACAAGATGGGAACCTACTAACTTAATAGAGGGGAACCTACTAACTTCAGGGGTCAGCTGGTATATAAACAAGGGATGGGCAAGGATTAGGCAGACTGTGGTCAAAACCAGGCAAGGAGGTCTAAGTAGACAGCAAGAATAAACAGGCATGGGTCACATATTAGCAGATTACACCAACAAAGAATCTGTATTACCAGGAGCCAGATTGTTCAAGGTAAGAGTGACAGTGAGCCAATGGAAAGGCACCAAATTGGGAGGAAATGATGCCAGGATGGAAGCAACCTAGTCCATTATCATTACTGACTTCTTAAACACAACTGTGTATGTCCTGACATCACCAAATGCATCATGGTACACTCTGTGGCACGGCAACTCTGGGAGGAACTCTCTGCCTCCGGAGGTGAGGGGGTGCATCGGACCAGCACTGTGCTCACTGCAAGAAACCCAATTATATACCAGCAGAAACAAACAGGGGAGTTATATAAAAAAATTATATTGGTGTAACATTATATGCAGTGAAACAGTGTAGTTTTATTGAGACATCTTTTAGCACAACATGTTTCGGCTCACCAGCCTTCCTCAGGTGCATGGTGAGCCGAAACATGTTGTGCTAAAAGATGTCTCAATAAAACTACACTGTTTCACTGCATATAATGGTACTCTCCGGGTTCTTTGAACTATATTTGTAAGCTACACAGCCAGCACGGGGGCTGCTACCTGTTGAGGAGTACTCACTGAGTAAACTAGAAGCTACGGTAGGACTTTTGAATTTTTTATATTGGTGTAAGCTTATATTAAATTAGATGCTGATGTTTACCATAAACCACACCATATATCACCCAGTATGAGACTGTTTCTCTCAGGCGTGAGCCCTCGCTTTCAGAGTGGAGGCCAGGGTGTTGTGTGACTATAACTCTCAATAAAATGGGTGCCAGGGCTTCTTGAGGTTGAACAAGAACGGTTTATTTACAGAGCCACATAATAGTAATAACAGGTACAATGTGCAGGTACTTAGGTACTTATCCCTAGGTCTGTAGACTGGTAACCCTGCTCTGGGCAGCAGTACACCCAGGATCACAATCCCTTTACAATCCTTGTTGGAGCCAGAAGCTGCTCACTTGCTAGCCCTAACTATCTATCACACCTAGGGGCTGATTTACTAACCCACGAATCCGACCCGAATTGAAAAAGTTCCGACTTGAAAACGAACATTTTGCGACTTTTTCGTATGTTTTGCGATTTTTTCGGCGTCTTTACGAATTTTTCGTTACCAATACGATTTTTGCGTAAAAACGCGAGTTTTTCGTAGCCTTTACGAAAGTTGCGTAAAATCTTGCGCTTTTTCCGTAGCGTTAAAACTTACGCGAAAAGTTGCGCCTTTTTCGTAGCGTTAAAACTTAAAAGGTGCGAAGTTTCTCGTAAGTTTTAACGCTACGAAAAAAGCGCAACTTTTTGCGCAAGTTTTAACGCTACGAAAAATCGCAAGATTTTACGCAACTTTCGTAATGGCTACGAAAAACTCGCGTTTTTACGCAAAAATCGTATTGGTAACGAAAAATTCGTAAAGACGCTGAAAAAATCGCAAAAAATACGAAAAAATCGCAAAATACCGATCTTTACGAAAAAAACGCAATCGGACTCATTTCGACCCGTTCGTGGGTTAGTAAATGTGCCCCCTAGTGTGACCTATAACAGAACTTGCCTGACCTGTCTGAGCCTACCTTACACCCAGGTTCCACTTAACTTCTCCAACTGCCTGCTCAGGTGGAGATACTTACAAAATGGCCTCCTGCCTTATGGCTGCTAAGCCTTTTATATATCACAGTGTCACCTTATGGCCAAACTGTGAACTGCAAAGGGTCATTCTATGACCCAGGAAAAGGGACTTACTTCCCATTATATTGAGGACCCTTTATAGCTGTCCGAATAATATACCCCTACATTGGGATTCAAGAAAAGGCAGAATCATGAAAAAGTGTTACATGTAGGGTCTATTTATCATGCTGTGTAGAATTATATACGCTGGAAAAACGATGTTAAGGAGTATATTGTGCCACCTGGTTGAGATGTTTAAAGCCGTTATTTTATACCATTATTTTTAACAGGAGAAATTCATGTGGCAAATAAATTCTGGTAGTAAAAAATGGAGTTAAAATAAATGGTTGCCATTTTTTTTCCCACAGCATTTACAGCTGAATTATATGTTTATGGTGAAAGTGTCTTCACAACTTGAATAAATACATCTGATAAATAGGCCCCATAGTGCTCCTCAAAAGCTATTCCTGCTGTAAAGAGTTTATAACCGAACTGAATGCAGGAGTAACCTACGCTATTTATCATGCTGTGGAAAAATATATACACCAGAAAAACAGTGTAAAAAAAATAGCGATCAGCGAATCTTTCCCGTATCTCTGGTGGTGATAGGCGTCAGGTGATTGGTGGTTAAAAAAAATCAGAATAAAAAATGGCAATGGATGATTGCTGGTTTTATGCCAGAACTTTAAATAAATACATTTCTGCTGAAAATGAACACTCCAATTGTTACACGGGAATGCCTAAAGAGCATACGGCAATTTGCGGTGTATCTGATTGCTAAATAGGCCCTATGGGGTTCTTTAAATGTTCCTCCAGCTGAATATAGTTTATTATAGAACTGTATAGAAGAGTAACCTACATTAGGGGAAGGTACATGGCACTGCAGCCATATATTGCTGTATTAAACTGGTTGCTATAATATCAACAGTGGTTCATCGCTAAGTTAACTTAAGGCTGATGCCACACGCGGCGTAGGGCTGTTTTTCGGCAAGCGGAAAAACGCTTGCCGAAAAATCAGCCTTACGTCTGCTACTTGTGCCTGCACCCGAATGAATGGGATACACTCGGGTGCAGGCACATGTAGCCAATATACGCATGAAAACGCGAGAGAATGCAAAATCTCGCGTTTTCATGCGTATATCGGCTACATGTGCCTGCACCTGAGCGTATCCCATTCATTCGGGTGCAGGCACAAGTAGCAGGCGTAGGGCTGAATTTTCGGCAAGCGTTTTTCCGCTTGCCGAAAAAAATCAGCCCTACGCCGTGTGTGGCATCAGCCTTAGTTCAGAAACTTTTCAGCTGGTCTTCAATTTTTATCGTTTTTAAATTTTTTGCTTTCCTCTACCAATTCTTTTCAAGCTTTCAAAAGTGGGTCACTGACCCCGGTCGACAGAAACCAAAAGCTGGGTGAGGCTTCAATGTTATCATTACTTTTTATTACTTATCTTCCCATTCAGACCCACTCATATTCATATTCCAGTTACTCATTCGAACCACTGCCTGGTTGCTAGGGTAATTTGGACCCTAGCAACCATATGGCTGGAAAGTTATATGCTGGTGCTAAATTGCCTTTCCATTGGCTCACTGTCACTCTTACCTTGAACAGGTGGATCCTGGTAATTAAGGTCCTTTGTTAGTGTAATTTGCTAATAAGTGGCCCATGCCTGTTTATTTTTGCTGTCTACTTAGACCTCCTTGCCTGGTTTTGACCACAGTCTGCCTAATCCTTGCCCATACCTTGTTTAGTAGATTCCCATCTGGTCAGAAAGTTCCAGGGCCCCAAAAGGGCATCAGTTAAGACCACAACCAGCTGGGATCTCCCTGCTTTACTGAAGATACTGGAAGCTGCCATACCTGTTGATTCCAGCCTGTTAGATCCTTACAATTAGGAGGGTGATTTCTCAATGTTCAAATTCATATTTCTCCACGATTTTTTGCACAATTTCAAATTGTTTTGTGCTAAAACTCCCGATATTTGAATTATGGTTGCAAAACTCGAATGTTCATTATTTATTAAGCGGAAAACATCTGAAAACTCGGACGTAAAACCTCTGCAGCCATATATTGCTGTATTAAACTGGTTGCTATAGTATCAACAGTGGAGAATTATTTCCCACCCTAGCAACCATATAGCTCGAAAGTTGCTGAATATAAAGCTAAATAATTCAAAAATTGCACATAATGAAAAATGAAGACTTAGGGGCACATTTACTAAGCAATTATGAGATAAAGGGCCTGATTCACTAAAGTGTGATAAAATTTATCGCACGCATTTTTGCGTTAAATAAGTCGCGATAATTAGCGCGCGATTCACCATAGTATTATTACGTGCGATAAGTCGCCATTTTCGCATGCGGTATTTCTCGCACTAGTTACATAGTTACATAGTTACATAGTTACATAGGGTTGAAAAAAGACCTGTGTCCATCAAGTAAACCCAGCACACCTAACCCACACCTACCAATCTATACACTCACATACATAAACTATATATACAACCACTAGTACTAACTGTAGATATTAGTATCACAATAGCCTTGGATATTCTGATTGATCAAGAACTCATCCAGGCCCCTCTTAAAGGCATTAACAGAATCTGCCATTACCCCATCACTAGGAAGGGCATTCCCCAACCTCACTGCCCTCACCGTGAGGAACCCCCTACGCTGCTTCATATGGAAACTCCTTTCCTCTAATCTAAAGGGGTGACCTCTGGTTCGTTGATTGTTTTTATGGGAAAAAAGAACATCCCCCAACTGCCTATAATCCCCTCTAATGTACTTGTACAGAGTAATCATGTCCCCTCGCAAGCGCCTCTTTTCCAGAGAAAACAACCCCAACCTCGACAGTCTCACCTCATAGTTTAAATCTTCCATCCCCTTTACCAGTTTAGTTGCAGTCTCTGCACTCTCTCCAGCTCATTAATATCCTTCTTAAGGACTGGAGCCCAAAACTGCACTGCATACTCAAGGTGAGGCCTTACCAGGGACCTATAAAGGGGCAAAATTATGTTTTCATCCCTTGAGTCAATGCCCTTTTTTATACAAGACAGCACTTTATTTGCTTTAGTAGCCACAGAATGACACTGCCTGGCATTAGACAACTTGTTATCAACAAAAACCCCTAGATCCTTCTCCATTAAGGAAACCCCCAACACACTACCATTCAGTAGATAGTTTGCGTTTATATTATTTCTACCAAAGTGCATAACTTTGCACTTATCAACATTGAACCTCATTTTCCAGTTTGCTGCCCAGTTATCTAATTTTGTCAAATCGCTCTGCAAAGCGGCAGCATCCTGCATGGAACTTATAGTTTTGCACAATTTTGTGTCATCAGCAAAAATAGAAACAGTACTGTCTATGCCCACCTCCAGGTCATTAATAAACAAGTTAAAAAGCAAAGGCCCAAGGACTGACCCCTGCGGTACTCCACTAACCACACTGGCCCAATTAGAAAATGTTCCATTTACCACCACTCTTTGTACTCTATCCTTCAGCCAGTTCTCTATCCAATTACAAATATTATGTTCTAGGCCAATATTCCTTAATTTGATCATTAACCTTCTGTGAGGTACTGTATCAAACGCTTTAGCAAAGTCCAAGTAGATGACATCAACTGCCATTCCAGCATCAAGGTTCCTACTCACCTCCTCATAAAAGGCAACTAATTTAGTCTGGCACATGCGTTTTAACGCATGTGTTAATTTCCGCGCTGAAAAGAATACAATCACATGATTCATCACTTAGGCGCGCTAAATATCGCATTCGGCTATGCGAAAATTAACTCCTACTACAGGCAGGCGAAGAATTATAGAAAAGTACAGTAAATGAGTTTTTGGCAATTATTTATTCAAGTCTGTGTCTTTTTACTCAATTTTACTAAAGTCTTGGCATGTATGGAATTTCGCTACTATTATATAGCATAATAGTGGTAAAAATTTAGTCGCACAAAATACATTACTAGGTATAATAATTATAGAAAAGTACAGTAAATGAGCTTTTGCAATAAAATATGGACTTACAGTGCTATTTATTCAAGTCTGTGTTTCCCCTAGAGTGACGCAGCCGCCAGTTTGCAGGGAAATGGTCATTTTTAATACAGTAATTTTACGAAAGTATTGGCGTGTATGGCTAACATGGCGTGCAGCAAATTTTTTCATGCGTTTCGCAAAACAATCCGCCAATGGCAAAACGCATAAAAAAATTCAGCACGCGAAAATTCCCCGCACGTCCAAAAATTGACACAGGCTTCAAAAAATAATAAAACAAATTTTTTGCCCGCACAACATTTTTGCCATTTCAGGGATCTTTCAAAATTAGTACGTAGCGTATTTTCTGCCAAGTGTGATAACTCTAGCGCTTCTTTTTTTTTCTTACTTATATATTTATTGTTTATTGGGGGGTTTTTTTGCAAATAAACATTTATACAGCACCTCTCTAGCACTCTGTGCTCTCCCAGGGCAAAATGTCGCCAGTTTTATGCTGCCGATTGTTGCGTGCGTAATGTCGCAACAATTAGCGCATGCACTAAATAGTGTGCATGCGAAAAATACAGCACACGTTATTTATCGTGTCAAAAATATCGCATGAAATACCGCGCGTAAAATAGCACAAGTGTACTGATGAAGTGAATGGTGCGAAAAGTTGCGAAAATTAAGACGCGATAAAAGTTTTAGCGTTTTAAGCGTTAAAACTCATCTTAGTGAATCAGGCCCAAAGTCTGATTTTTTTCTTACTTCTAGATAATTTTGAGATTTACAAGTGGGTTTTCACCAGAACTCGATTTTTTTGTTATTAGAGTTTTTGGAAAATAACTCCCATAATTCGTGATTAATGTTTGGTTAACTTTTTTTTGTAAAATAAAAATTCAACAGGTTTGATCTGTCGAGTACCATTGAGTCCTATGGAGGCTTAGAATAGTAGAGGAACAGAATAGTCAGTGACAGCCTGTCCTTGACACATTTTCAAGGACAAGTTAATCCCCTCATTGTTTTCAGTTTCACCCAGCTTCAAGGGGAACTTAATCCCCTCATTGTTTTCAGTTTCACCCAGCTTCAAGGGGAACTTAATCCCCTCATTGTTTTCTATTTCACACTTTTCAAGGGGAAGTTAATCCCACTGTTTTCAGTTTCACCCACTTTAAAGTGAAACTTAAACACATTATTGTTTTCCAAGAGTGCCAGTGCTTTTAAAATGGCTGCTGGAGCAATTCCTGTTTGGGAAAAATAAAAAGGATTCGTAGAAACGAATGTCCATTTAAACTCAAATTTTTCGAGTTTTAACAATACTTTCAACTCAAAAAATTTGGGATATTCGAACGTAAACTCAAAGTTTTTGTACAAACAATTCAAGCTTTAGCCTTAGTGATGAGTGAATCTGTCCTGTTTCGCTTCGTTATAAAATTTGCAAAACGGTAAGAAAATTTGTGAAACGGCGAAAACTTTGCGAAACACATTTGTTGCGCGTTTTTTTGTCGCCCGCGTCTTTTTTGGTCGAACACGCCTTTTCTGTCGCCCGTGCTTTTTTGACTCGACGGAGCCCAATTGTGACGTGACTGCGCCCAACTTTGACGCAAAACTAAATTTTTTTGCTCCCGGCTAATTTCAGCAAGTTTCGCAAAACAATTCACCAATGGCGAAATGCGGAAATTAATTAATGCGAATTTTCGCAAATTATGCTCGTAATTCAGACTTTAATGACTCGGCCCCTTAGGGGCACATTTACTAATCCACGAACGTCCGAAAAGCCTCCGAATGCGTTTTTTTCATAATGATCGGTATTTTGCGACTTTTTCGAGCGCTCAATACGAAAGTCGCGACAATTCGCGAAAGTCGTACTGGCTATGAAAAAGTCGCGACAATTCACGAAAGTCATAATGATCGGTATTTTGCGACTTTTTCGAGCGCTCAATACGAAAGTCGCGACAATTTGCGAAAGTCGTACTGGCTATGAAAAAGTCGCGACAATTCACGAAAGTCATAATGGCTATGGAAAAGTCGCAACAATTCGCAAAAGTCTTACTGGCTATGAAAAAGTTGCGGCAATACGCGCAAGTCGTAACGGCTACGAAAAAGTCGCAAAAAATACGAAAAAGTCGCAAAATGTTCGTAAATCAGCCCCTTAGGGGCACATTTACTAACCCACGAACGGGCCGAATGCGTCCGATTGCGTTTTTTTCGTAATGATCGGTAATTTTGCGATTTTTTCGTATTTTTTGCGATTTTTTTCGGCGTCTTTATGATTTTTGCGAAAAAACACGAGTTTTTCGTAACCATTACGAAAGTTGCGCAAAGTCGCGATTTTTTCGTAGCGTTAAAACTTGCGCGAAACATCGCGCCTTTTAAGTGTTAACGCTACGAAAAAGGCGCGACTTTGCGCGCAAGTGTTAACGCTACGAAAAAATCACGACTTTGCGCAACTTTCGTAATGGCTACGAAAAACTCGCGTTTTTTCACAAAAATCGTAAAGACGCCGGAAAAAAATCGAAAAAAATACGAAAAAAATCGCAAAATTACCGAAAAAGTCGCAAAATGTTCGTTTCCAATCGGAATTTTTCCAATTCGGATTTGAAATCGTGTCTTAGTAAATCAGCCCCTTAGTGTTGCATTTGAACTGCTTTTCTAATCTTTGCTTCACATCCTTCATGAACTATTCACCTACATCTGCCTTTACTACACTGGGAATTAGATACTCGCTGAGTGAAGTATTCAGGAAAAATAAGGAAGGAACCACAGACTGTTCTAACTTTTGGCTTGCTACACGTTTCCTGTATTCATTCAGTTTTCCTGTGGGAAAGTGCTTTGTATTTTTACACATTAATATAAGAACATTGGGTTTTTACAGGTAGATGTGAACTCCAAAAGGGAGTATAATGGCATAACAGGCCACACACAATATACATCTACTTCATACCTAAAAATGAAGATGTCATAGTCTATAAACTCTACAGTAGACCCTCTTTAACTGCACGCCCCTTTCATGGGAAAAAAAGAGATTATTTTCTGAAAGGTTTTGTATATACTTCCATGTGTATTTATATAATACCACAGGGTGCACAGCGCTTTCCATGAAAACAGTACATAGGAAAATATACAGTCTTATTGCAGGAAAAATAAATACAAATGCATTAACCAGAATCACAAGGATGAGATCCTTGGCTCAAAGTGGCTTCGACTTATTCCATTTGCATCTGTAGATTTACGGTGATACTAAAGAGGAAATTACAGTTGTAAGTAATGTAATTGTAAGAGGAATAAGGTTATTATGTAAAGTTCAGCACTTAGTTACGTTTTGTTTCTTATAAGAATGCATTTTCCAGGAACACTTCCTGCTCTGCTTCTGCAGGGGGAACCAAAGTGCACAGCTAAGGTAGGAACTTTTACCTGATGCACCAGTTCCCATGTGCAGGACTAAGTGAATGTTCTTTTTTTCTTACAAGTAGAAATATTTAACCTAATGTTTTATAAAGTTATTTACAACTGTTATATGCCACTGCAAACTAGTTCTACACTGTCTCCAGACTGCAGTTAGCTATAGCAGACAGAGAGAATACCTCCCAACTGTCCCGATTTTCACGGGACAGTCACAATGTCCTATGTGGATGAGATGCAGCCAAGTGGTCACAGACATTGGCTTTCTTTCTTAAAAACCTACTTACAAATGTTAAAGTAAATATTTTGTGTTGACATCACACTGCTCACAGAGCAGACATGACACCATGATACACAATGGTCCTATACATTACAGTATTTATTTCAGCTGAAGGAAATGTGATGATGTATTAAAATGGAGCAACTCAGAGGAACACTGTAAGCCATTCAAGTCAAAAACTGTATCTACAAAAGATAGTTCTATATAAGTGTAACCCCTATTTGGATGTAAAACAAAACACGGCTAGTATAGGTTTAGAGCTTGTACATGCGACTCAATCCTTCAGGATGGGCCTTCGCTAAATGGAAGTAACCAGTGGAACCAGGGGTGTAGTGTAACTACAACTCACTGTAGCTCAGTGGATCAGGGTTTAGGTACTGCCTGTCTCCTGTGTCTTAACCGTGGCCCTACTCAGAGGCAACAGTGTTTGTATGGAAGGGTACTTCCAGCTACTTTCCTTGGTGGAGCTGAAACTGCTCTTGCTTCCTTCCCTCTCTATCTCACTTTCCTAGAAAGTGCTCTACAAGAGTAACTATCTAACTGGTCCTCATTCATGGGGTCCCTGTCCCGAGTAGGTGATGACTCTAGGGCAAGTTATGGCTTTAATGGGGCCCTATTGATCCCAGGCTCAGTGGAACTCCCACCTGGGTCAGCAGATGGAGCCAGAGAGGAAGACATACCCTCCTGCTAAACACTATATGAGAGTGCAAAAGGTGTGGTCAACCCAAATCACCAATAAGGCATAAGGCAAACTCTAAACTGATACAAGGGTCTTTGCCCAGTAACAGCAGAATGAGGAAAATGTAGGGTTTAAAGCCATAGGGGCATATTAACCCTATGGGTCCCTACATAAGCTATTGCTACTTTCCTATAAATGTCACTCAAACATGTCCTTTTGATGTCACCTGTGGACATTGGAAGACTAACACCCTAAAATAAAAGGATAAATGCAGTAGAAGTTAGGAGATAATGCGAGTAGTATAAAGTATTTAAATATAGTTGTTAAATCTGTGCACATAACACAAATAGTGACTGGTGAATCTGCCCTGTTTTGATTTGCTATAAAAAGGGCAACAATTTGTAAAAAGGAACCTAATGGCTGTTTTTTGCAGCAACTTTTTCCAAGCTGCACAACTTTTTTGTTTCACAAAACATTGGAGTCTGTGCCAGTTTTTTTTTATGTTTTCAGTAACGTATCTTCATGCAGCCAGGCCCCTCTACAAAAGATCTTCAAGGGGGCCCACAAAGCCAAACCCTCTCTCACTCTTCCACCACCCACTTACATGTACACTTACACGTATACACATACACTGTCCTACAGCAGACCCCACGGTCTGGGCCCCTTTGAACCCCTGAGCCAGGGTCTGTTGTACAGTTGTTACACCAACTGTATGCTTTCAAAACACATTATAGGTATGGTATCCCTTATCCGGTAACCCATTATCCAGAAAGTTCCGAATTATGGAAAGGCCATCTCCCATAGACTCCATAATAAGCAAATAATTCTAATTTTTAAAAATGACTTCCTTTTTCTCTGTAATAATAAAACAGTACCTGTACTTGATCCCAACTAAGATATAATTACCCCTTATTGGGGCAGAACAGCCCTATTGGGTTTATTTCATGGTTAAATGATTCCCTTTTCTCTGTAATAATAAAACAGCACCTGTACTTGATCCCAACTAAGATATAATTACCCCTTATTGGGGGCAGAACAGCCCTATTGGGTTTATTTAATGGTTAAATGATTCCCTTTTCTCTGTAATAATAAAACAGTACCTGTACTTGATCCCAACTAAGATATAATTACCCCTTATTGGGGCAGAACAGCCCTATTGGGTTTATTTAATGGTTAAATGATTCCCTTTTCTCTGTAATAATAAAACAGTACCTGTACTTGATCCCAACTAAGATATAATTACCCCTTATTGGGGGCAGAACAGCCCTATTGGGTTAATTTCATGGTTAAATGATTCCCTTTTCTCTGTAATAATAAAACAGTACCTGTACTTGATCCCAACTAAGATATAATTACCCCTTATTGGGGCAGAACAGCCCTATTGGGTTTATTTAATGGTTAAATGATTCCCTTTTCTCTGTAATAATAAAACAGTACCTGTACTTGATCCCAACTAAGATATAATTACCCCTTATTGGGGCAGAACAGCCCTATTGGGTTTATTTAATGGTTAGATGATTCCCTTTTCTCTGTAATAATAAAACAGTACCTGTACTTGATCCCAACTAAGATATAATTACCCCTTATTGGGGGCAGAACAGCCCTATTGGGTTTATTCAATATTTAAATGATTTTTAGCAGACTTAAGTTATGGAGATCCAAATTACGGAAAGATCTCTTCTCCGGAAAACCCCAGGTCCCGAGCATTCTGGATAACAGGCCCCCATACCTGTACTACTCAACTGCCAATGGAATAAAGATTGAATCACACTGAAAAAAAAGGGTTTTGCACAAAAACAAATATTATGCTACTTTCAAGCAAGTTTAAAAAAGAGCTGAAAAACATCTTACCAATCTAATTTCATCTTCTTATTGATTCCAACATATTTCAGCAAAATGTTGTTTTTTTTAGTGAATTTGTCCATGGTTTTGCTCATCACTAGTTACTAGACCTAATACAAACATATAAAATGACGGATAGTACTACAAATTCCAATAAAATGGCTACTCTTTATTTGCTCTGCTTAAAGGAGACATATCATATAAAAATTAAGACTGTACCAGGGAATTATACTCCTCTAGATATAGAAGGATAATGCTTAAAAAAGTTGTGTTTCAGACTTATTTATTGAGAAATTCCCCCAAAACCCCACTAGTCCCGCCCACCTGTTCCACTTCCTGCTGGCTGAATTCTCTGGATGTGCAGGGGGGGGGGGGCGCCCTTCAGTGCACTGTACTGTACGATAGGAACCAATCAGCAGCTAGGCTGACCTAATAGGGAACTGAAGCCTGTCTGTGCTTGTGTGACTGCAGGGCTGTGATTGGCTCTCCCCCTCCTACTGTGCTTCTGGCAGGGAATGAGAACTGATAGGATCTATAGGGAGCTCCAATAAAGGGGCCATTTCTACAGGATTCATTTTTAGCCCAAAGTGAAACCAGCACCGTATATTATTCATAATTGCCTACAAAATTAGAGTTTTTCCCATTTATCCAATATGTCTCCTTTAAAGAAAATAACAAGGCCAGGGTCTGACATATGTTGGGCGTTTACATCAAACTTTGCACCAAACGTTGTAACTGTCTGCCTGTTTCATTTAGCACAATATTACAGTCAATCCAGTTCCCTTACTCCCCTTAATAGTTATTGAACTTCACTTTACATTACTAAACGGGATACAGGACACCTTTTTTTCATGTTCCTACTAAATTTGGTTGTGGTGTCACTGTATGTTGTGCGTCTCGGAGCAGACTCATCACATGGAATAGTCTTCTGGTGTCACCCTCTATATGACTTCATTTATACGGCGGCTCCTCAGCTACTAGAAAGGTTTGTGTTTATATGTGAAGGCAAAGCCCTTAGTTCAGCAGAATGATATTCCAATGTGCACATCATCCACAGAAATAATGAGAAACAGCCTAGTTTTGCGGGAAGCATGACATCAGCCTGTAGTTTCCACTAGGCCCTACATGCCAGTCACAGTGATGCACTTCTGTTGAGTATCCTTCCAATTCTTTACAGTATTCACTTGTCTCATTATTTAGGAGCTTGCATTTCCTCACCGCTGACATGCTTTGAATGTGCCTGTTATTCATTGGCTTTCATGCACACTAATAGCTAAAAATAAATATATACATAAAAATACAGGAGCCAGCAGGAAATGTGAATATCCTTATTGTACTTGAGGCCCTTTGAAAGTAATATTTTCTGTAACAGATTTACCTATAATAGACTATAGCACATTCAGAATATGTTGTTATAAAGAATTCATAATAAGGTATATGTATCTGCAGCAACTGTGTATTGTGTAGGTGTAACTATTTAAATGCATTTAACGTATTTATGGCAAGGGAATAGGATAGCTTTCCGCACAATTACTTCCCTGCCTTATCCCCATTATTTGCAATATACGTCTATTAAAGAACCCTGGATATTTTTGTTTGATAAGTTATTAAAAAAATATAGAGCGTTAATGGAGCTTGTCCAACGGTCACAGGATAATGCGGTAGCATCTATATTAAAACAACATTAAACCTTATCATCATTTGCTGAATAGAAAACCTTATATTCACGTGTCAACTAAAGAAGAAAAATCAAACCTATAAAACAGATAAAGCCAGTAAACCTCATAAACTTTGAATGAACTTAATTTAAAAATATTAGTGGGAATGTTTGTGCCCAACAAAGAAGACAATTCTGAACAATTGAAGTATTGATATTTACCATCTCCTTCAAAGTGTTAAGCTCGCCATACATTGGCAATGTCGCCAAGTGAGCGGATCTTCTCCCGATATCCCCCACCTACGGGTGGGCGATATCGGGAGAATCCAGGGTAATTCGATTGTTTGGCAATCATTTACTGTATAACAGCAATATGAAACATGGTAAACCTTGTAAACATTGTAAAAATGTATAACATCCATATCACATGAACCCCTGCCAGTCTGCCCTTCCTTACCTGAAGCAATATCCTCCAGCCAAGATAAGCCTCTCTTACCAGCCCAGATATTTTCCCAGCAGACTGACAAGGGCTCGCCATATGCTCTGACAAATATCCTTCATGAAGAAAGCCTTCCAGTTTGCCTGTCCTTCCCACTAACTAACTATTAACTCCCATCTAGGGAGGGTGGGAATGGAACTCTTCTTTCTGCTGGCTACCGTAAAATGGTGGCAAGATAACCTAACCTCGGTCTCAAATGGCCACCTACTCCTCCCTCCCATACCAGCCCTTCCCATTTTTATTTAATCCACCTATTGGGCTCCTGTATGGGCTGAGCCTGGGTCATTCTGCCCCTCCTTCAAGCCGGGCTGCTATCCGTGGCTTCCTGGAACTTTTTCCCCTTGAATTGAATCTCGTCCCTGAGTTTTCATGTTATAAACCAAGAGATAACTTTGCTCACTGAACTGAATCGGGCCCAATATGGGAAGAATGGAACTCAATTAGGAGAAAAGTTTTCTCACTAAAATTTAATCTGGGCTTACAGGTTTCCATGAGAAACCATTATCTTATGGTTTATCACATAAAAGCTTATTGTCAAGATTTAATTTGAGTAGAAAAAGATTCTTCTAACTTAGTTTTTTCCCATAGACTTTAATAGTGTTTTGTGTGATAAACAGTGAAATAAGTTTTTCTCATTAAATTACATCTGGCTCTTTGGGAAAGTTTGGAGTTAAATTAGGAGAACATTTTTCTCTTCAAATTGAATCTCATCCATAAGCTTTCAGGTTATAAACCATAAAATTACATCTCATCATGGAATTAAATCTGGCCCAAGGTTGATCACGTGAAAACTCATGGACAAGATTTAATTCAAGGATAAAAACTTGCAGATCCTCCTTATAGCTGGGGGTTCTAGAACCAAAGAACCAAACCAAAGATTCTAGAACAAAGTCAAAATGGACAACATAGGTGCCAACTAGTGATGGGCGAAATGTTTCGCCAGGCATGGATTCACGGCGAATATCTGCGTTTCTCCATTGGCGGATTGTTTCGCGAAATGGATGAAAAAATTTGCTGCGCGTCCAAAAATTGTCGCCCACTTCAAAAGAATAGCCGTGGGACAAAAGAATAGTTGCGGGCATCAAAAGAATAGCCGCGGAGGACCCGGAGGACAAAAGAATAGCCGCGGAGGACAAAAGAATAGTCGCAGGCGTCAAAAGAATAGCCGCGGAGGCCCCAGAGGACAAAAGAATAGCCGCGGGTGACAAAAGAATAGTCGCGGGCGTCAAAAGAATAGTCGCGGGCGTCAAAAGAATAGCTGCAGGCGACAAAAGAATAGCCACAGGCGACAAAAGAATAGTCGTGGGCATCAAAAGAATAGCCGCAGAGGACCCGGAGGACAAAAGAATAGCCGCGGAGGAGAAAAGAATAGTTGCGGGCGTCAAAAGAATAGCCGCGGAGGACCCGGAGGACAAAAGAATAGCCGCAGGCGACAAAAGAATAGTCGTGGGCGTCAAAAGAATAGCCGGCGGAGGACAAAAGAATAGTCGCAGGCGTCAAAAGAATAGCCGCGGGCGACATAAGAATAGTCGCGGGCTACATTGTTTTTTTGACATGCAACATTTTCGCCTTCATGCAATTTCTCGGCGAAGTGAAACGGGACAGATTCGCTCATCACTAGTGCCGACCCATACTGAGCTCTCACAGTATGAATTCTTACAGGTACCATGGAATTGAATGTGTTTGCCAATGGTGCCTTTTTTTCTTTTACACTCTCCCACCCCCCCCCCATGTCCCATAAATGAGCTCCTCTCTCTTAAAAAAAGATTTACTTACAGATAAATACAACTCGCCGACATCCTCACTTTCACAAAAATATATTTATCCGTTACGACTGTATCATAAAATGTAGCTTCATTATCAGGCTTCACTGAGCTCGGTATCAAGAATATTCCACATTATCTGGCCGCTTGATGACAGATATATTACCTAGTCGTTGATAAGTAACCTGCCTCGTTTGATAAATTAATTTTCCTTGGACTTTTCTCCATAGTGAAGGCCAACAAAAATGAAAAGTTTCCAGAAAACATACAGACAGATGTATTGGCTCCCGATGAAACTGACTGTAGTGTGTGAATGAGAAAGGCACCTTAGATTGTAAGCTCTGTGGGGGCGGGGAATGTCAGTGATGACAGATGTCTGTAAATTACTACCTAATATGCGGAAGTTAAATGAATAAAGGAAAACAATAATTCAAGGAAACACAGGCAATGGTACATGTACAAATCATGAAATAGTAAGTAATTTTTGTTAATGTTAGTAAAATATCTACATAAGATGCTGAGAGCTGCACAGGCCCTTAAAGGAGACCTGTCACCCTAAGAAATAATTCCAAATCCTTTTATATCATGTTAGTAGGGCAAAATGAACTTTACTTACACTATATAAGTTATTACATTTCTTTTTCCTTCAGTCTAGTAACCCAATGACCCGTAGGGAAATGTAGGGAAGCAGGGGCATGACGTAGTCGTAGGGCAGACATAGCCACTCCCATTTGTTATGTGATTGGTTGCTTTGTATTAGGGGTATAAATAATTGGAACCGTTCCCGCTCCTCATCCATTTTAGGCAGCATAGTAAAACGCCCACCCTCCCTCCCTACAGAGGTGGAGGCGACGAGTGGTGTTGGCGGGGTGATTGAGTTGGGGGAAAACAATGGTTGGGTTAGGAAGGGAGTTTGATAATTGTTTGGGGCATGCCTGGAACCTCAGGGGTAAGTAAGTGGATCAGGAGGTGAGTTTTGTTGGGTAGGGGGTTCCGGGCTGGAAGGGCAGCTGGCAGCGCCAGTTGCACTGTGCAGTTATTTGGCTTGTTATGGTGTATGTTTATTCAAAGTTGGTTGTTTGTTATACAAACATTTGTTTTGTGTTCATGAGATATTTTGTATCTATGATATGTTTTAAATTAAAACTTTGATTGTTGTTAATAAATGTTCTGTGGCCATTTTTATCCCAAGAATTGGTGTCCGTGTGTTTATTGGGGTTGGTAAGTAAAAGAGGCAAAAGGGTTAAGGTTGGGAGAAAGGCGGGTCAAGATCCGATGCTGCTCACGTCATGGAATGTACAGTTACAGCCAGCAGGCCGGCGCCATTTTGTGGGCACTGCTATTAAGGCAAAGCTTTGTGTCATCCCAAAATCTTATGCATTTGCCATCTGGGGGATATCTAGGAAGTGCTGAATGGAAAGTTAAAGTAATTGTAATGAAAAATCTGAGCTATCAAGCATATATTGTCTGCCCCGCCTCTATGCCTGTGGTATAGAAGCGGGGCAGACAATCTATGATTGACAGCTCAGATTTTTAAATAAATTTATAACAGGTATGGATGATTTAATTAAAAGAAAACATATGTTTTGCTTACTGCTTATTTCGGGTCTTGTCCTCATAAAAGTGGAACAAACTGCATTTGCGCTATCATGTAGGAACTTATCCAATTTGTTACGGGCAATTATTTTCTTCTACAATAAATTTGAACTTAATAAAAGCCCATTAAGTGTTATTTTTTGGAATAAAGTCCAAGTTCCTTTCAAATGAACAAGTACAAATGAGCAATGTGAATAAAATGTAATTTTGGCAATTAACACAAACAGCAGTGAGAATACAGTACCTCTTTCCAAGTAGAAAACAGTGACGCCTAGGGTAACTTAAAGCAGGTAATTGTGAATGTTTTATTCGCAGCAGGGTTTTTCCATTTATCAGTTTCAGTTGCACAGAACATGTACAAACAAATTAAAGTTTGTTCCCCTGAAACCAGGAGAGACTGGTTCCGTGGCAGTGTGCATACAGGAAACCTGCTCCTTCTCCTCTTCCTCCTTCATGGACAAAGCTTACTCCTGCTCATTTTCTCTATCTTATAGAGCAGGGATCCCCAACCTTTTATACCTGTGAGCCACATTTAAATGGAAAAAGAGTTGGGGAGCAACACAAGCATGAAAAAGGTTCCTGGGGGTGCCAATAAGAGCTATGATTGGCTACTTAATAGCCCCTACATGGACTGGCAGCCTACAGAAGGCTCTGTTTGACATTATTCTTGGTTTTTATGCACCAAAACTTGCCTCCTTACCAGAAATTCAAAAATGAGCACCTGCTTTGAGGCCACGGGGAGCACCATCCAATGTGTTGGTGAGCAACACATTGCTCACCAACATGTTGCTGTTATAGAGCATTCAGGGAGCGGCATGCCTTTCCTTCAGGGGCTTCCCAGCAATTGGAAATTTTTTTTATTACATATTGTTGTCAGGTTTATGCTCCTCAAGTTTTTGCTGTTAATACTGGTGAGAACAGAATCCAAAATGTCTCAGTTCAGAAAATTGTCCTTGTGTTTGTAGGTTACCAGGGCAAAGACCTTAGTGATATACCCCCCAACCTCTCATATGGCTGGTAGGAAAGGGGTAATACAGCAACATTTTAGATGTTAGGTATTTAAAACACAGGGCAAATACAACTTGCATGGTAAGTATCAAAGACACATCCTATTATTTTGTAAGGTGTGACTTGCCAGGTTGGTATCCATATGTGCTAACAGTCTCGCTCTTTCATTGGAGTATTTGGAGAAGAACTGACAGATGCATTTTAAAAAGGTTCTTTAAGTCTTCTTATGTTATAAAGCAGCCAATTCTTAACAACTTTTATATTGGTCTTCATTTTTGAATTATTTGCCTTTTTCTTCTGGCCCTTTTCAGCTTTTAAATGGGGGTCACTGACCCCGGCTGCCAAAAACTCAGTACTTTTTATTACTTAGTTATCTATCTATTCAGCCCCTCTCCTATCATATTTCAGTTTCTTATTTAACCCACTGCCTGGTTGCTATGGTAATATGAACCCTAACAACCAGATAGCTGTTAAAATTCCAAATTGGAGAGCTGCTGAACAAGAAGAAGCTAAATAATTCCAAAACCACAGAAAATAAAAAGTGAAGTCCAATGGCAAATTGTTTCAGAATATCAAGCTCTAGATCATACTGAGATGATCTACAAAACACACAAACATTAAAAAAAATAATAGCACAACAAATAAGCAACAGTATAAGAGCTACTTGAACGTGCTAAATGGTCATAAATGGGAAAATTGAAGCCTGGAAAAAAAATAATTTTTGGCCACAATAATGCCATACTCCTTGGGCGTGGCTTTACCCCTCTGGCCCTTGCTTAAGTGCTTTATTATTTTTATACTGTATACAGACGGGTTAACTTTGCAATTGCAAGCAAATAATAGTAACCGAAATAGTTCATTTTTTACATAAAACCTTGTTGCTATGGAATCCAGAGAATTTTTGGCTAACTCTCCCTGACAATGCCACTTCACATTTTGCTGTCTTAATCCCTAGTGTGAAATCTGTATAATGTCTTAATTAAACAGAAGATCTTGGTCCTTGAAAAGTCACTTGTGCAAGTTGTGGAAAATAAAGAATACAGAAAAGGTTTAATGGAAGATAGAAAGAAACTGGAGGAATTAGTTCCTTAATCATGTTTTTTCACTAAAAATCACCATGAAATTTACATTATTCCAATCATTTTCATGCATTTAAATGGTTAAACCAACCTCAAAAAATACAATAGCATAAATGTTAAATATACACCTCCAAATGGCTAATATAACAGCTCACCAGGCACTGATGTAGGCTAAATATAAGCCAAATTTGATCAACATTACCATTCTGTCTTGAACTGTCAGATTACCCCATTTGTGTTGCCCATTTATCTTCTTATCTTCATACTCAAAGGGGCCCATTCATGAAACCACAATTTTTTTTTTGAGAGCTGCAGAGTGCCATTGAGCCCTATGGGAGACTTTCCTTGGGCCGGGTTGGAGCTGCAGAGTGCCATTGAGCCCTATGGGAGACTTTCCTTGGGCCAGGTTGGAGCTGCAGAGTGCCATTGAGCCCTATGGGAGACTTTCCTTGGGCCGGGTTGGAGCTGCAGAGTGCCATTGAGCCCTATGGGAGACTTTCCTTGGGCCGGGTTGGAGCTGCAGAGTGCCATTGAGCCCTATGGGAGACTTTCCTTGGGCCAGGTTGGAGCTGCAGAGTGCCATTGAGCCCTATGGGAGACTTTCCTTGGGCCGGGTTGGAGCTGCAGAGTGCCATTGAGCCCTATGGGAGACTTTCCTTGGGCCAGGTTGGAGCTGCAGAGTGCCATTGAGCCCTATGGGAGACTTTCCTTGGGCTGGGTTGGAGCTGCAGAGTGCCATTGAGCCCTATGGGAGACTTTCCTTGGGCCAGGTTGGAGCTGCAGAGTGCCATTGAGCCCTATGGGAGGCTTTCCTTGGGCCGGGTTGGAGCTGCAGAGTGCCATTGAGCCCTATGGGAGACTTTCCTTGGGCCGGGTTGGAGCTGCAGAGTGCCATTGAGCCCTATGGGAGACTTTCCTTGGGCTGGGTTGGAGCTGCAGAGTCCCATTGAGCCCTATGGGAGACTTTCCTTGGGCCAGGTTGGAGCTGCAGAGTGCCATTGAGCCCTATGGGAGACTTTCCTTGGGCCGGGTTGGAGCTGCAGAGTGCCATTCAGCCCTATGGGAGACTTTCCTTGGGCCGGGTTGGAGCTGCAGAGTGCCATTGAGCCCTATGGGAGACTTTCCTTGGGCCGGGTTGGAGCTGCAGAGTGCCATTGAGCCCTATGGGAGACTTTCCTTGGGCCGGGTTGGAGCTGCAGAGTGCCATTGAGCCCTATGGGAGACTTTCCTTGGGCCGGGTTGGAGCTGCAGAGTGCCATTGAGCCCTATGGGAGACTTTCCTTGGGCCGGGTTGGAGCTGCAGAGTGCCATTGAGCCCTATGGGAGACTTTCCTTGGGCTGGGTTGGAGCTGCAGAGTGCCATTGAGCCCTATGGGAGGCTTCCAAAATCATACATTGAAGGTTTGAAAGCCAGAAAGTTTTTCGCGCTATTTACGAACGTTCGGATCTAAAAATTTTGTGACTTTCATATCGCCACCACAATATTTTCGTACGGCCAAGAAAATAATTTTTGTGACATTTTTGAACATCAGAAATTATTGGGATTACTCTGAATTTTTTTTAAACAAAAGAAATACACAGAAGACAAGGATTCCATGCCCTGCACTGAAGCAACCCTTTGCATGTTTCTGTATTTCCCATAATGCCTGATCTGTTATTTATTAACTTTGCTGCACAGACAGAAGGAATGGATGAGGAGAATAAGCATTAATTAAAAACCCATTGGTTCTACTGAGGATACAGTTTTAATAAATACAGAAACGTATTCAGGCTGAACCTGGAACTGCTTTACAAAACTAATAGCAGGATGGGAAGCCTCAAAAAAATGACAGAATAAAACGAGATTAAATGTAAAACAAAATACATATGTAAAGCTATCTATTCATCCTTAGCAGGATATTAAAAGTTATAGATGTTTAAGTTTGATATTAACTATGTTTCATTTTCTCATTGTGAGGGAACCTCCCTGTAATCTAGCTTATCTCCCCACTGCACACTAACCCCCCAATATTGCAATCCCAATAATAACACAGGTTCCAGGTTTCACCGACAATGGTCATTTGCTAAAATACATTTTCCACGTAACCTTTAAAGTTGACTTGCATTTCTTTTTTATCATGCTCCTGTTTAATTAGTTTTTTCCCTTCCTAAAATTTAATTCACGGGCAAGCCTATAATTACATCTTTCCTTTCCCAAAACGACAGGAAGGAAACAGCCCTCTCAAGAAGACGTCAATTGAGCTGTTAACTTTGCTGAATTAATGCCTTTTATAGGCAGAACAAGACTTTGATTACTAAGCTACACAAATAACGAATATCCTGTCCTTTCAATTGTCTGTTCTAATGTCAGAGGTGAAAAGGATACACATTATGATGTCAGATTTGTTATCGAGGAGGAAGCTGGGCCTTTTCTTATATGATTTAACGAAGAAAAAAAAAAAGTCAATAAATAGGTTCATTTAAATTAAGGCAGCAAAATCCTTCTCTTTGTAGTTCACTCTCATTGTAATATGTGCGCTGACTGCTCTTACTACAGTAGCATTAAACTTTGTAATAAAAATAAGAATTAAGAATTAAATATATATAAATATATAGGTGTTTATATCTTAGTTGGGATCAAGTACAGGTACTGTTTTATTATTATAGAGAAAAGAGAATCATTTAACCATTAAATAAACCCAATAGGGCTGTTCTGCCCCAATAAGGGGTAATTATATCTTAGTTGGGATCAAGTACAGGTACTGTTTTATTATTACAGAGAAAAGGGAATCATTTAACCATTAAATAAACCCAATAGGGCTGTTCTGCCCCAATAAGGGGTAATTATATCTTAGTTGGTTGGAATCAAGTACAGGTACAGTTTTATTATTACAGAGAAAAGGGAATCATTTAACCATTAAATAAACCCAATAGGGCTGTTCTGCCCCCAATAAGGGGTAATTATATCTTAGTTGGAATCAAGTACAGGTACAGTTTTATTATTACAGAGAAAAGGGAATCATTTAACCATTAAATAAACCCAATAGGGCTGTTCTGCCCCCAATAAGGGGTAATTATATCTTAGTTGGGATCAAGTACAGGTACTGTTTTATTATTACAGAGAAAAGGGAATCATTTAACCATTAAATAAACCCAATAGGGCTGTTCTGCCTCCAATAAGGGGTAATTATATCTTAGTTGGGATCAAGTACAGGTACTGTTTTATTATTACAGAGAAAAGGGAATCATTTAACCATTAAATAAACCCAATAGGGCTGTTCTGCCCCCAATAAGGGGTAATTATATCTTAGTTGGGATCAAGTACAAGGTACTGTTTTATTATTACAGAGAAAAAGAAAATTTTTAAAAATTAGAATTATTAGCTTATAATGGAGTCTATGGGAGATGGCCTTTCTGTAATTCAGAACTTTCTGGACCATGCATTGAAGTCAATGGCCATATTTTTCACAAATTTTCCACGTCAAACATCATTACCCACAATTCATTTCTATAATAATCACTTAGACCCATGGTGGCACTAGTGGGTATGACAATTCTCAATGGGTGTTTTTTGCATGCAAAGTGCATTGAAGTCAATGGACATTTTTTTTTAAATGAATTTTTTTTCACTTTCTGGCGAAAAATTTTGCTCAACATTTCCCATTATTTATTTCTATGGTAATCACATATGGTGGCACTCGTGGGTCTGCCGATTGTAATTTCATGAGCTGCATAAAATACATTGCATTATGGTTCAAAGGACACAATAACACTTAGTGGGAAGGAAAAGAAATATCTGTACTCAAAGTGTGAAGAGCAATGGGAACCACATGAGATTTAACCATGTTTTGCAGTGTTCAGGTCAAGCAAACACTTGTTTCCATTGTTGTTTTCTCTTGAAAAGCCTTTGGGACCACATGACTGTGCAGGAAATACATGTAATATTAAAATATAGTTCCAAAGGAGAGAGCGGAGATGATGAGTTGTGTCATCAGATTTCTCTAACATCACTTAACAATGTATTGTTAGGGCACGGCCCATTGTTAGTCATAGGAAAAAGAAGGATAAACCTGTAAGCCAAACATAAACATGGGAATTTTAACCTTTTCAGCAAAACCCTAATTTGGATTTAGTGGTGTTTGACGTCACAAGGGATGAGTGCCTCAGGGAGGGATGCAAGGCTAAGGCTGTAGGAAATGTTATATTCTGCCATTTTGTTATTCAGTTAGATTGCTGTTGGTCGGCATTACTGTAGGACTCATTTACAACCACAGACGCAGTTATGGCCACGTATAAATGGGCGCAGTCATTGTGCATGTTATCACCATTCATTAAAGGTTCTGCTCCTAATCACGCTCCCTGCACTTGCAGGTATTTGGTTAAAAAAAATTGTGCTTAATTTTTCCTATTGACGCAGGGGAACCTCAAAGGTAGTGGTAACAGTGGCAAACATGAGGTTAATGGCACCCAAGGCAAGCAGCACCCCCCAACACCTGCCTCCACAAGCACTTTTCATGATGCAAATGTGAATCCTGGGCTTTTAGACAGCCAAAAGAAGAAGAAGGCATGGAGAAGAGGTACATGCCCAACAACAATTGCACCCTAGGCCCTATATAAACTATAGTAGGGTTTCTGTAGCAAACACCCCAGCTGTACCAGTGCAGGAATGGCTGCCCCCGGGGCTACACAGAGGGGTATTTACCGTATATACTCGAGTATAAGCCAATCCGAATATAAGCCGAGGTACCTAATTTTACCTAAGAAAACTGGAAAAACGTATTGACCCGAGTATAAGCCTAGGGAAATATATATATATAGGATAGGGCTTGGTTAGACAGATAAGTAATATAAAGTAATGATAACAATAAAGTTGGAAGCTCAGAGAACAATATTGTTTTTAGCTGCCCGGGTCAGTGACCCTTAAGGATTTTAAAGCTGGATAAAGTCAGAAGAAGAAGGCAAATAACCCAAAATCTACAGAAAATAAATCATAACATATTAAAAAGTTTAGGGCACTTGGTTGCATGGGTATTGTTAAGTTCCATGGACAGGGGGCCAAATACTTAAGCACACTGGCTCTTTCATGTGGTTGCCATTAATAGGGAATGCTGGGTGATTTGGGGGAATTTGTCCCCCACTCCTGGGCCACATACTGCTTGATGTCACCCTATATGCACATACATACAGGTTAGCGGTAGGGAAGTATAGCACCTATATAGCGCCTCTTGAGTAGGGGGATAAACTCCAGCCAATGAGAAGTCACTCAGACTGTAGCCATTGAATGCAGTAGAGAAGTCCTACTTGGCAGCTGTATACCTGCACCCCCTAGCACGGCCCTAGCATGAACCGTGGGCGTGTTGTACCTGCACATCCATTGGGCGAGCTTGAGTGAAGGTTGCGCTGCACGTAAGAATGCGTGAAATAAAAACATTTTTCTGCTCAGGGAATTGCGATCATGTTCCCAAAGATATCTCAAACGGCCAAGTGCATAAATATAAACACACGCACATGAACCATGGGTGCGCGGCGCTCGCCCCCGCCCCGCATGCCCGTGCGTCATGTTACGTGTCGTACCTGCGCATGCCCGGACGCGGCACGGGGGGGCTGCCGCAACCTTCACTCAAGCTCGCCCAACGGATGTGCAGGTACGACACGTAACATGTCGCACAGGCATGCGGGGCGTGGGCGAGCGCCGCCCGCCCATGGTTCGTGCTAGGGGGTAAGTTTGGAGTTTCCAGGAGGACAAGTAATGCCTCGAGTATAAGCCGAGGTTTCCTTTTTTAGCACATTTTGAGTGCTGGAAAACTCGGCTTATACTCGAGTATATACGGTATATAAACTATAGTAGGGTTTCTGTAGCAAACACCCCAGCTGTACCAGTGCAGGAATGGATGCCCCCGGGGCTACACAGCAGGGTATTTATATAAACTATAGTAGGGTTTCTGTAGCAAACACCCCAGCTGTACCAGTGCAGGAATGGCTGCCCCCGGGGCTACACAGCAGATTAACAACAAATATACTGTAGTGGACATAAATCACTTAACTATATAGATTGGAATCTCTACGGGGCAGGGACCTCCATCCTCTTGTGTCTTTGACTCAACTTATTGCAACTGCATCTTGTATTTATTTGTATTTATTGTTATACTGTGTATTTACCTATTATTATCTTAATAACCCCCTGTTTGTATTAATGTATTCTACTGTACAGCGCTGCGTATATAAGTAGCGCTTTATAAATAAATATATACATACATACTTAATCATAACACTTTACTGTCTCTATAACCCTGAACCCGTGTCCATGTCAGGATGGATTTCTACACACGAGCCTCGTGGTAAATGACACGACCAGTTGAAAGTAGAAAAAAAAGATACGTAGATCTCTTGATCTCGGCAATCTGGTGGAATTGGCTTTGGCATACACGAGCGTTGGCCTTCCCTCTCTCTCCCTATTAATTAAACCATACATTGACATAAATTCTCTGCTTTATCATATCATTTCCCAGTTTCGCCGTTGCGGTCTTGAAACGTTTCTTCCATCTGACTGACCTTATCCGCTTTCACGCTCCTACAATTAATATGCATTGCATGACCCACGTGTATGAGAAAGGTGTCATCTATACGGATTCCTCTCCTTGGTGGTCAGGCTGGGTTCCTCTACATCTCCAGGAGAAAATACATTTTTTTCCGCAAGTTCACTTGAAGGTGAGAGATTGTGACAGCTTCAATAGTTCACTGTTTGCTCAGTGTCAAAACCCCTCTTTTCTTTCCATTACTATGGAAAATGGGATAGTCATTTTTTTTTTTTCAAGAGACATTTGCTTTTTTAAACCTTTCACATTTCTGCATTATTCTAGTGTTATTTCTTGATTTAAGATTTTGGTTTGGTTTTTGGGTTTTGGCTTTACTTGGATTGTAATATATGATCTAGACTGTAATGTTTCAGGCAGGAATCACTGGGGCATCTTGGGGCTAAACTGGCCAAACGAGACAATTGTGATCAATGTGATCGTTCAGTTTTGTTACTGAAAAGGAGGCCCTTTAGGACCGGAGAAAAATGGAGGGACAGGGCCATGACAGGGTTAGGAAGAGGACCAATGAAGTGTTAGGGTGCATGGGCTTATGGGGATTGTAGTCTGGGCATTTATTGGGTAGAGAGTAGGGGAGGAAATAAAAGGGGCAAGCAGAAGGGGATTTGGCACCAATTTACCAGAACAGCCCACCCACACACCCTATGGAGAAGCACTAGTCGCAGCTATGGGATGAGGAATAAGTGGCAGGAGTTAGTCTGTAGGAGACATGGCGGAAGTTGTGCAGGTCAGAGGCTAGGGGTGGCAGTGATTAGCCAATGGTAAAAGGGGAGGGACAAAAGATAAGGGGAGGGGTCTATGGAATTTGTTATGCTGGTTAACAAGGATCTCCACAGGAGCAGCCTTTAATGACTAGGGGAGATCCACTGGAGAATCCACTGGATAGTGTTATATATTAACGTGTTGGCATTGTAAAGTTATATGATTAATAATTATATGCAATCATATAATTATGTAAAAGGCTGCAGCCTTTTCAACACTGAGTGTTAGTGAAAGGAAGGGAGTGGAGAGTTTGGGGAAAGGGTCAAGACCTGACGCTGCCCATGTCATGGCCACACCTATAGATGGGTGTATTAGGGTTGCCATTTGGCCTCAGGGAGGATGTATGTCCCTTGCTGATAACCTTTTGCCTGAACTAGTCTTTTTCCCACAGAACTTTCTTTTAGAAGTAGTAATATCCAATTAGAAGTAATGACGGCTGGAAACTCCCTCAAAGTTGAGTTATCAAAAATATCCCTACTCAAGGGTCACCATTGGCACAGCCCTGACATGCCTATGATTAAGAACATTGTCTAAATGCCATTTATTAGTGCACTATTTCCCAATGTTCTCTGATTTTATAAATCTATTAAAAAAGAAAATCTTCATTCTATAGTGTTGCTCTTTCCCCTTTTTTCAGTACTTGAAGGGGTTGTTCACCTCTTAAAATGTTATAGAAAGGCCTAGATTTAGCAACTCTGCAACTGGCCTCCAACTTTTATTTTTCATAGTTTTTTTAATTAATTGTCTTCCACTCTTTCCAGCTTTCAGCGGGGGGTCACTGACCCCGGCAGCCAAAAACTATTGCTCTGTGAGGCCCCTCTATTCATATTCCTTTCTCTTTCAAAACCCCCTACCTGGTTGCTAGGTTAAATTGGATCCTAACAACCAGACAGCTGCTGAAATTCTAAAGAGCTGTTGAACAAAAAGCTAAATAATTAAAAAATTACAAATAAAATAAAGACCAATTGCAAACTGTCTCAAAATAGCACTTTCTATATCATACTAAAAGTTATCTATCTAGTCTATCTATCTATCTATCTATCTATCTATCTATCTATCTATCTATCTATCTATCTATCATCTATCTATCTATCTATCTATCTATCTATCATCTATCTATCATCTATCTATCTATCTATCTATCTATCTATCTATCTATCATCTATCTATCATCTATCTATCTATCTATCATCTATCTATCTATCTATCTATCATCTATCTATCTATCTATCTATCTATCTATCATCTATCTATCTATCTATCTATCTATCGTCTATCTATCTATCTATCATCTATCTATCTATCATCTATCTATCATCTATCTATCTATCTATCCATCATCTATCTATCTATCTATCTATCTATCTATCTATCTATCTATCTATCTATCTATCTATCATCTATCTATCTATCTATCATCTATCTATCTATCTATCGTCTATCTATCTATCTATCTATCTATCTATCTATCTATCATCTATCTATCATCTATCTATCTATCTATCTATCTATCTATCTATCTATCTATCATCTATCTATCTATCCATCATCTATCTATCTATCTATCTATCTATCTATCATCTATCTATCTATCTATCTATCATCTATCTATCTATCTATCTATCTATCTATATCTATCTTTCTGTTATCTTTCAGTCTCAAGCCATTTATACATACACCTGTCTATCTAATATTATTAAACAACACATTACATACAAGAACATGAATAACCTTGCAGATGACCATAGAGACAGTGGGGATTTCTCGCCGGCGCCATGTCAGGGTTTGTTCCATAGTACAGCTGGAGGGGGACCCCTTGGCCTCTGGAAGATAACCTGATAGTACATTGTGCTCTTTGTCCCGTCTGCCATTCCTATGAAGTCATTCAGTTCAGCTTAAATGTCTCTCAGGGAAAAGGAAAAAATGACTGCTAGGAGCCGTTTTACCATATGTTGCATTACACAAGTGAGAGAACAGCTTTACATGACATGTCCAGTGGAAAGGTTCTGACCTGCTAGAGCAGAAGCTGAAGGGAATTTACTTTGACAATCATCATTTCATGAGCTGATTTTTTACTTTAAAAGGACCAATTCCAGAACGATCCAATATTATCGTTAGCTTATTGTATAGTTGATGGTGTTGGAACGATCGTCGGGCCACTAATTGGTCACTGAACGATTGTTCCCTGCACATGTCATGATTGACAGTGAAAGTCAAACGATATCGGATCGTACATAGATGTAACATCTTTCTGTATTTTATGTCAGCAATACGATGAAAACCTTTCAAATAAACATTGTCCGTGGATGGCATATCGTATGGCAAACCGATCGTCAAATGATTGTGTACCGATTAGATTGTTCATCGCAGTGAAATAGATTGTAAGCTCTACGGGGCAGGGATCTTCATCCTCTTGTGTCTTTGACTCTTAACTTATTGCAACTGTATCTTTTATTTATTGTTATACGTTGTATTTATCTATTATTATCTTAATAACCCCCTGTTTGTATTAATGTATCCTACTGTACAGCGCTGCGTATATAAGTAGCGCTTTATATATAAAGATATACATACATACATATATACATACAAATTGGCTTGTGTATGGCCACCTTTAGACTACTACACTAAAGGAAAAGCAATGAAAAGCTGTTTTTTTTTTTTGTTTGTTTGTTTTATTTTTTAATCACAAACAAATCGTTGAAACATCTGTAAGGCTGATTTATTTCTGCTTCATACCAAGGCTCTTACCTCCAAATAAATGTATAAACACTTTAAAGACATGAGGGCTCCTTGGCAGCAAACTGCATATACAAATGAATGGCAGTATGAAATATGCGCACCATTTACCCAACTTATTTCTATGTGAACTGCTTTTCTAGAGATGGATATTGTTCCGTCACATTGGTTTTGTAATGTCCTAATTTGTGTTTGAAAATAAATAAAAATACATGAGGGCTTATTTGCTACAAATAGTACATGCTAAGTGCAGAATACATGCCAATCTCCAGGGTTTTTTGTTTACCCACAATGTTTTAGGCTCTTTGCAGACTGGTTATGTCAGTGCAGGTCTTTGTGCTTCAGAATAAAGTACATAGATCCATGAATACAAATACAGAGCTCTATTCATGAGGGGCATGCTGGGTGAGGCCCCTACCTGTCCTCGAAGTACCCCTCTGAGCATCATTCAGACACATAAGTTGGCCAGTTCCTGCAGGCAGGGCTGTATTTATATATAAGCACCCAAGAGCCTGTGTCTAAGGGGCAGCTTTAGGGGGGCAACCCATGTGTGCCTATATAGTTAATAAATTGCAATCTTGCAAAAGATTCTCGAAACAGCGAAAATGTCGCCGCATCATTTTTTCGCCACCTGCCATTTTTTTACACGCACAACTGCGGGAGACATTTCTGTTGCTCTACGAATTTTTCCGAGATGAATTTTGTTCACGAAAATATCCACCATTGGCAAAATGCGGAAATTCCATGCCTGGCTAATTATTTCGCCCACCGCTACACACAGAATGTACGGCACACCTTGCGTTTCAATAATACAAAAGCATGTGGCAGAGTGTCATATGGGATTTGTGTTGATTTGTGTGTGTATATTTTATATCAGTGTATATTTATTTTATGCATAGTTCTAATTAATAGGTGCCTGCATGTAAGGAATTGTATGAGGATGTAAAGCACTACATAAATGCTGTAAAGCCCATATAGGGCTGACATTAGGCAGGCTGTATGTGTGGGTTCCAACTCGTTAGAGTCTCCCTTTACCCAAACATGATTTGATGCTGTAAGCATACCTCCCGACTAGTGATGAGCAAATTTTATCGCCAGGCATGGATTTGCAGCAAATTTCCACCTTTCGCTATTGGTAAATTGTTTAGTGAAGCTTCCACAAAATTTTGAAGCAAAAAATGTGCGTTTAAAGATAAAGGTGCGGTTGTGTAACAAAAAGGATGTCGTTTGGAAAATTTTACGGCGAAGCCAAGCAGGACAGATTCGCTTATCACTACTCCCAACTATCCCAATTTTTGCGGGACAGTCCCGATCCCAGTCCCTGATTCTTATTGAAAAGTCCCTCATTTCCCTTTGATTTCCTGTACTGAATGCCAAAAAAGATACAATGTTTCTCAAATGTAATTAGATAAGTAGCTTTTGGCAGAGAGCCCAGAATACTCACCTCCTGCACTGAGATACAATTGTAACTAATAAGCTGAACAGCATGGGTAATGCTGCATTGGAGTGTATAGATTGGTAGGTGTGGGTTGTGTGTGCTGGGTTTACTTGGATGGCTTGAACTTAATGGACTCTTTTTTCAACCCTATGTAACTATGTAACTATTATGTCTAAAAATCAAGAGGGTGCATTCACAATTCCCCAAGCATTAAGCTTAAGTGCAGGGTTCGGAGCAGAAGGAGGAGCCAGGCCATACTACATACTCTTACTAACCTTGTCTTCATAAAGGACCAGTGAAGTTGTAAATTCTACAGAAAATCCACCACTTTTAATAGCAATCATTTTATTTTTCTTTCATTTTGACATTAAGAAAAGAATACAGTAATTTATGCTGGAAATGGGTATAAAAGTTCCTTATGCGCTGAAGCTAAAATATTTTCATCCAACATGGAAAAAGATGTTCTAAGAAATCAGGCATTTGCTTTTTTTGCCCAATATTTAAATGTTTCCGGTTTATAAATAGGGCCCCGCGTGACTCTGCCTCGCCTGGTACAGAATGATAAAACTCTGGTTTAATTATGATGTCCCTGCTCATCAGTTTCGCTTGTAGCCCTTAGAAGTAATTCCCGCAGGCAAGTTGTTGTCAAAGCTTCATTATTCTTTATGGGGTCTGTCACGGTGGCAAGAAAGCGAGCGTTGATTTGACCTGCAGAATGAGGTCCCTGTCTGATAAAGACCTTCTGCCGTAACATCTTGTCAGAGTTCGTGGTTCATTGACAACTGGAGTTTTTCAGTGCCCGGCAAATAGTTTAAAACAAGCAATCAGTGATTAGTAAATAAAAATACATTCCAAATCCTGAGCTTATTTGCTTTCCCTTATCTCCTTCTTTTCAGGATCTACATTGTGATTTCATCCGTCTTTCACGACTGTTATTGTCTCGGCTGGAAGTGAGACAGGTAATTGTGTCATCACTTGGGCCACCCCGGCTTGTTTGGCAAGTTACTTATTCACAGTCAACTGAAAAATAGTAAAAGTACCACTCATAAAATGAAAGTCACTCTGGCTGTGACAGGAGCCAAACAGTGTGGGAACGAGTATTATTTGATGTAATAGTCACGGAATAACATCACTTACCTTGTTACAGGGCGGTGAGCGTGGTATGGAAACAGGGAAGATATGAGACAATATCTAGGCAGCTGGGTTCACCATATACAGCTGACAATGGTTTGACAGGTTTTTTATGTCTTGGTTAGTTCTGCACTGACATGTTTCTATCAATACAAACTTTGCCTCGTAGGAACTGCATCATAAATATGTGTGAGGCTTGCTGAATTTTACATGGAGTCAGCACCGTTTCATTCTGTATCATTGTGCTTTATCATTGTGCTTCTACCTTCTACCTTTATTTTCTCCCTGCCCTTGCCTCCTTAATGTATTGAATATTTCTGACATGTTCAGAGCGTTCTCTAAGGAGGCAAGGGCAGGGAGAAAATCAAGGTAAAAGGCAGAGGAAACAGGAAAAAAATGGGAGTAGTTAAATGGGAAAAAATAGGAAGCAAATTAGGTGTATAGTGGGTATTGGGGGCTTCAGAGTTTTGACTGTTGGTGGGGATTTCTTTGTGGTGCCCCATGGGTTTGTGTGTGAGATGGTATCTTGATGGCAATTATGATTCTAGAAGAGATAATACCTCTGGATTCCTTTAGGGATAAGCTCCCACACTGACCTCTAGTGTTGAGTAACTGTCCTGACTTCCAGGGGGGGCACTAGTTACCAGTGGGTGGCTAAAAGCTGATTTGGCTATAAGCCAAATTACATCAATTCTGCACTGTGGGTAAGTTTGTGATGGCAACTTGTGTCTGAAATTGCACTTTGCACACTGCAAATAAGCCCTTATGTCTTATCACTGCTCACTCTATTCCTCATCACAAAACCCAAACCCTACATTTTACTGCCTAGGTATTTAATAGGTATTTAATAGCCCCTATGTGGACTGGCAGCCTACAGAAGGCTCTGCTTGGCATTATATTTGGTTTTCATGGAACCAAAACTTGCCTTCTAACCAGAAATTCAAAAATGAGCACCTGCTTTGAAGCCACTGGGAGCAACATCCAAGGGGTTGGGGAGCAACATGTTGCCCCTGAGCCACTGGTTGGGGATCACTGAGCTAAAGTATAAGCCTATGGTCTGGCTTGGAACGGCTTGCTAAATGAGGTATAAATACTGTGGGTAGATTACCTTGTTCTCATTCTGCCTACCTCACTTTTTCAAAAGCTTCTTTAGGCAGTACAGGAATGGGAGGGGGTGATTCCTGGTGCAATTGCATCAAGCACACCGCCCCCTTGTGACCACAATGATGCTGGAATTCCAGACAAAAAATGCTACATTGTGGGAAAAAAGTATGGTGAATGGACATGAAAATAAATGAGCATTCAGCCATATTAAACACTTAGATATCTAAAGCAACCAGAGCATTATCTCCTGCAATGCTACAAAGTAGATCTACAGTATATTCATAAGTATTAGGGGTCATTTACCATTGGCAGAGCTCGGTGCAATGTACATATGTCTCCATGTTTTTTCCACTTTGCAGCCCACACAGACACAGGTATTTGTGCTCCAGAATGAAGACATACACCTAAACCTGCACTTGCAGATACAGGTCTGTGGCAAATATAAAGGACAAGGCTGCATTGCACCCACTGGTGCTTCTCTCTGCACAGATGGAGCAATTTTGTTATCCATCTCACACTGTATACAGAGAACGCAAGGTTAATACTGGCTCCCTGGGCACCAGCAATTAAGTAATGCTACTGTTGTCTTTTAAAGAGTGTATTATCCCTGTAATAGTTGAATAATTAAGAAACCAGTAGTAGATACAGGATGCAAAAGAATCATCATGCTCTATTTTCGTTGCACCATAGAATGCAGTCATAGCAAATATATATATGTAACACATTGACCCAAGAGGCTACATTGTGAACTTATTAGATAAGAAGGCCCAGTTTCAGTTCTATGAGAAAAACTTATTATGGTTTATATCTCAATGGCAGGCTATAGGGAAATTTGAAATACAGCTATTTACTTTTAGACCTTGTATCTTACTTAACCCACCTCATTTTACATTGCCAGATGTTGTGTTCCCTTACATACAGCACTGTGGAATATGTTGGTGCCCTGCATATTGGCGTAGTCTAGGAGGAAGGGGACCATGATCGAGGCAGTCCACTTAGCAAGGAGTAGGTTAGTTTAAGAAAAAACTGATAGGGTTAGGGCTGTAGATGGTAGGAGGAGCAATAGCTGTTATGTAGCAGGACGGTTAAGCTGCCATTGTATTAGGTTAGAAGAAAAGTGCAGATAACTTTTAGGGCCGTGGAGTTGACCTTGGAGTCTTCTACAGCAATTCCTTCTGAGCATTGGCTTTCAATAGTGTGAGAGTCAACAGCCATGACACCAAGGACCTACAGATCCAGACCTCTCACCAGGATGAGTCCTTCCCTATCATAGAGAGGAGAAAGAAGTCTAATGAGCAGCATCCTGCAGTAGGAGAAGAATCAGCACTGTTTCCAGGGAGCCACTAAATGCATCTGGCACATTTGCACACAGTTTCCTCTTCACAATTTTCCATTATTTGCTCTTCCAATGATCCCATTTAGTAATGATCAATTTATTAAGATTCTCGGTCCATGATATCCTATAATGTACTCTTCTTGCGATATTTCTACTGTCCTAGAGGTGGCATAGTTTTGTCCCATCTGTATTTGGTTGAAATACCTCAGTGGCATGTTATTCTGCTCTACAACATTCTATAACATTCTTACTTTACAGCCCAACTCTAAAGAAAGCTAAAATTAGATTCTGTTTTGGCCTGCCTGCTATATTTAGGAACATTTCATAATAACATTTACTGAACCCTGGAAGAAATTAAGTTACTAAAAGTCTTGTTTACTTGTGGGATCAAATCCTTTTGCTTTGATTTTGAAATGTGCGTCTGGAATTTTTTTAAATTTCATTTTAGTTCGTCTTTCGACAGCTATATTGCTCACTGGAGGTGATTAAGCTTATGTTTTCCTTTAAAGAGGGGAAAAAATAGATCAGCGGCCTATTTCAGACGGCAGAACTGACAAGGATCCTGATTTTCTTAATCATGCAAAATACACTCCCAACAAGGGGCCACAGATTTCCCAAGACGGGAAGAACGTGGTCAGTAGGTGACATTTGATACCCAGAAAAAAACACCAGTTAATCATTCGGATGCTGACATAAACCTTGAAAACATGATCATCGTAGACACAGCTTTAACGTAAACAGTTATCTGTAAAGGGCAACTCTACCTTCAGTTTTGTTGCCTAATGGAAATAATTAGACTTGAGTGTATATTTTATTTTCCTTTTATTTTTTTTCCACAGGGTTTAATGAATGAATAACTTGCCAAACTTGCTGTTTATTCTTGTCTTAGCTGCCATTTTGCCCACACACACATCCCCATCACATCCCACGGGCATTTTATTGCATTTAACCCCATTACAAACTAAAAGGAATTCTGGGAAGGAAGCACAGGATCACAGTATGCTGATTGGTCTGGCCGTGCTTTAAAACCCAATGGGTGAGACTCAGCCTCTAGGGTAGTCCATGGAATTTGAAATTTTAGGAGCAATCCTGGGCTTCCTTCTGCTAGTGAATTCCATCATAAAAAACCTTTGGTTTGAAGAGTGTGTGAATGGTTGGGCCCAACTTGACATGTTTTTCGCCATTCTTATGTAAAAGGAAATAACTAAAAAAAACATAAGTAACATTTGGTATGGTGGTACAGAGTCTATGCCACTCCTAGGACTCTTACATAAGGGCATTTAATATACATTATTATTATTAAAATTTATTTATAAAGCGTCCAACATATTCCGCAGCGCTGTACAATAAGTTCCCATGCGGTGGATGTTGTTGTGTTCCACTTTATAGGAATGGTTAATAGAGCCAATTCTTTTCCACATAGGTTGTACAGGTATGAGACCCATTATCCAGAATGCTTGGGACCTGGGTGTTTCCAGATATAGGGTCTTTCCGTAATTCAGATCTCCTACCTTAAGTTTGCGAAAAAAATTATTTAAACAGTAATTTAACCCAATAGGATTGTTTTGGCTACAATAAGGATTAATTATATCATAGTTGGGATCAAGTACAAGGTTCTGTGTTATTATTACAGAGAAAAGGGAATCATTTAACCATTAAATAAACCCAATAGGGCTGTTCTGCCCCCAATAAGGGGTAATTATATCTTAGTTGGGATCAAGTACAAGGTTCTGTGTTATTATTACAGAGAAAAAGGAAACCCTTTTTAAAAATGTGAATTATTTGATTAAAATGGAGTCTATGGGAGATGGCTCTTCCGTAATTCGGAACTTTCTGGATAATGGGTTTCCGAATATGGGGTCCAACACCTGTACTAACAGACCTTTATAAATATGTAATCCACCTCCACCACTACTATATTTTTGTCAGTCCATTATAAACTGTAATTTAAACTGTTCCTTGCACATTGTAAATGACCCCTCATGTTTAGCCTGAGACAGTGGAAGCTCAATCAATAAGACCTTCTGTGCCATTAATGAATGCAAGGAAAACGAGGTGACAAAATGGCCATTGATACCAATATATTTTGTGCAAAAAAGTCACCGCCATAAAAAACACCCATTGACTCCAATACAGTTTGCACAGAAAAAGTCACCACAATAAATCACCCATTGACGCAAAAAAAAACCCAATGTGTTTCACGAATGTTTGTCATTCTTCAATGTTCCTGCGGTGTTGCAAAGTTTTTGGAGAAGCGAAATGGGGCAGATTCCATCCATCAATAATATGGACACGTTGGCCCATTGAATGTAACTGGCTGCCTATAATGAAAAGTATCAACATGTTTTTCAGTACTTTCTTTTGATGAAGGAAAATATTTTGCTTGTTTCCAGTTAAAAATTGACTTGTTTAGCTGGTAATTAGCGTTGTATTCCAGTGAGTGAATGGCGTTGGAATACCAGACGGTCAACCTGCTGGTTATTATGTCTATTCTATTTATTTTGCTTGATTTACAGCCAGCTGAAGCAGCAGTGAGCCGAGCACTTACGTACGCTTCCCATGTTCTATTAATACTGCACCCTGTAAATTCTCTATTAGGTGGAGCACAAATCTCTTCATCTTAATTGCAATAAACATCTATTAGCATCTTTACCCTCTGGAACATCTGTTTTCTCTAATTCGGAATGTATATCTTGGAACGTTATAGGCACTGTTTTGGTTTGAATGTGCTGTGAGAAATACGTAAACGTTTCCTTCAACAAAAACGCGCTTCACGCCGGACCACACACACACATCTGTGGCTCATACTGAGATTTAAGTGAGGCCAAGTTCGCTCGGAGTAAATTCATTTTATTTGGCATTTTGGGAGATGTAACAGCTTAGCGCCAGGATGAAAAATATAATTTGTCCAAATAATGGTGAGAATAAAAATCCTTTCTGCTCCGACACCTCAGGACAAGATGTTTACTTTCAAACGGCCAAGATATATTTAACCTCTCCTTACAGTAAAGCTATGGGAATTTTAGTTCACTGTTTTAGGTGGAAGCAATATTCTGAATCCCAACTTCATTTTCTTAAATGATGGGATTTAATCTGCCAATCAGGCTCCAGTGCAAATGAAATCGAGTTTGGTTGTTCAATTTTGAAAATTCAAATAGAATTGTGAGTTTCTCAAAGACATTTTACTTTGATATAATATAAAGTTAGAAAAGTCAGCAAAGAAATAGGTACAGGTATGGGACCCATTATCCAGAATGCTCGGGACCTGGGGTTTTCTGGATAAGGGATCTTTTCGTAATTTGGATCTCCATACCTTAAGTCTACCAAAAGATTATTTAGACATGAAATAAACCCGAAAGGATTGTTCTGCCCCCAATAAGGGGTAATTATATCTTAGTTGGGATCAAGTACAGGTACTGTTTTATTATTACAGAGAAAAGGGAATCATTTAACCATTAAATAAACCCAATAGGGCTGTTCTGCCCCCAATAAGGGGTAATTATATCTTAGTTGGGATCAAGTACAGGTACTGCTTTATTATTACAGAGAAAAAGGAATCATTTAACCATTAAATAAACCCAATAGGGCTGTTCTGCCCCCAATAAGGGGTAATTATATCTCAGTTGGGATCAAGTACAGGTACTGTTTTATTATTACAGAGAAAAGGGAATCATTTAACCATTAAATAAACCCAATAGGGCTGTTCTGCCCCCAATAAGGGGTAATTATATCTTAGTTGGGATCAAGTACAGGTACTGCTTTATTATTACAGAGAAAAAGGAATCATTTAACCATTAAATAAACCCAATAGGGCTGTTCTGCCGCCAATAAGGGGTAATTATATCTTAGTTGGGATCAAGTACAGGTACTGTTTTATTATTACAGAGAAAAGGGAATCATTTAACCATTAAATAAACCCAATAGGGCTGTTCTGCCCCCAATAAGGGGTAATTATATCTCAGTTGGGATCAAGTACAGGTACTGTTTTATTATTAGAGAAAAAGGAATCATTTAACCATTAAATAAACCCAATAGGGCTGTTCTGCCCCCAATAAGGGGTAATTACTGTATATCTCAGTTGGGATCAAGTACAGGTACTGTTTTATTATTACAGAGAAGAGGGAATCATTTTTAGAAATTATAATTATTTGCTTATAATGGAGTCTATGGGAGACGGCCTTTCCTTTCGGAACTTTCTGTATAACGGGTTTCTGGATAACAGATCCCATACCTGTATGGCACTCAAAGGCACCTGTAATGGGGAACTAGTTCCTCGGGTTTAATGCGTCAAAAAGGATCAATTTACGTTTTGGGATGTGCCCCTTTGTCAGATGAAGGGGACACCCCCAAAACTGCCTTAGAACCCTGGGTGTACCTGTATACAGTTTTTTTTCAAGTTAATAAAATCACACAAAACTTGAGGTATATTAAAGGAGACATATCCTATAAAAATGTAGAATTTACCAGTGAATTATACTCCTCTGGATATAGAAGGATTGTGCGTAAAAAAGTTGTGTTTTGGACTGATTTATTGAGAAATTCCACCAAAACCCCACTAGTTCCGCCCACTTGTTCCACTTCCTGCTGGCTGAATTCTCTGGATGTGCAGGGGGTGGCGGCCTTCAGTGCACTGTACTGTACGATAGGAACCAATCAGCAGCTAGGCTGACCTGATAGGGAACTGAAGCCTGTCTGTGCTTGTGTGAGTGCTGGGCTGTGATTGGCTCTCCCCCTCCTACTGTGCTTCTGGCAGGGACCATTAGGACACGCCCACTCTTCATTTCAAACACGGACTGAGAACTGATAGGATCTATAGGGAGCTCCAATAAAGGGGCCATTTTTGCAGATAGGATTCATTTTTAGCCCAAAGTGAAACCAGCACCATATATTATTTATTACAAAAAAATTCACCAATGGTGAACTGTATAATTTCACAGAGAATCCATGCCCACAGCAGGAAGGAGCCCCAGGTGAAGGGGACCATTTTGGGACTCCAAAAATACAAATATTGAGGAGGGTCCCAGCTCTTTCATTATACAAATGCACGAGATGTCGCATACATACATGTGACCAAACATGGCTGCTTCCAGTGCGGATGGCATAACACTCTCTAGGGGCCAAAAAAGTATTTTTTCTCCAACTGATGATGGTGGTGGGGTTGAACAATTTTCCTATAATAAGTGCCCTTTAAGATAAAATGTACATATGTCATAAATACTTATTACTTAATACTTATTGTAGTTGTTGGACAAGGAAAGGTTAGAATACATTGGGGTGCTGAAAAGACGTAATGGGGTCACATGGAGGCAACTAATAATACTCCTCTTAATCCTAAACTGTATTCTAAATTCCCTAATCTGTCTGTATGTAGAAACCAGAGTACAGGTATAGGACTCATTATTCAGAATGCTCGGGACCAATGGTATTCCGCATAAGGGGTCTTTCCGTAATTTGGATCTCTATACCTTAAGTCTACTAAAAAATCAATAAAACATTAATTAAACCCAATAGGATTGTTTTGCATCCAATAAGGATTAATTATATCTTAGTTGGGATCAATTACAAGGTACTGTTTTATTATTACAGAGAAAAGGGAATCATTTAACCATGAAATAAACCCAATAGGGCTGTTCTGCCCCCAATAAGGGGTAATTATATCTTAGTTGGGATCAAGTATAGGTACTGTTTTATTATTACAGAGAAAAGGGAATCATTTAACCATTAAATAAACCCAATAGGGCTGTTCTGCCCCCAATAAGGGGTAATTATATCTTAGTTGGGATCAAGTACAGGTACTGTTTTATTATTACAGAGAAAAGGGAATCATTTAACCATTAAATAAACCCAATAGGACTGTTCTGCCCCCAATAAGGGGTAATTATATCTTAGTTGGGATCAAGTACAGGTACTGTTTTATTATTACAGAGAAAAGGGAATCATTTAACCATTAAATAAACCCAATAGGGCTGTTCTGCCCCCAATAAGGGGTAATTATATCTTAGTTGGGATCAGGTACAAGGTACTGTTTTATTATTACAGAGAAAAAGGAAATCAGTTTTAAAATTCTGCATTATTTGATTAAAATGGAGTCTATGGGAGACAGGCTTTCCGTAATTCGGATCTTTCTGGATAACGGGTTTCCGGATAAGGGATCCCATACTTGTACTTGGAAAAAAGCCACAGGGAGAACATACAACTCCTTGCAGATGATGCCAAAGCTAAAATCAAACTCAGGTGACTATGTATGATCTACACACATAGTAACATAGTAAGTTAAGTTGAAAAAAGACATGCGTCCATCACGTTCAGCCAAAATGCCTATACACGTAGTAAGGCATAAATATAAAGGTATATCTATATGGCTAAACATGGCCATACACTGAATGAATGAGCAGATCTTTCGCCGATATCCCCATTTTGATGTGAGCAACATTGGGTCACAACAAGAATACAGGCCATTGCAGGGTTAGACTGGGGGTCCCCCCCCGGGCTCCCGCCACAGAGGCCCTGCTGGTGCCCCCGCCGGCTGTGTCCCCTAACCCCCCCTGCAGGGGCTTCCCTAACCCCCTGCAGGGTCCCCCACCCAACATCCTCCCCGAGCGTGCATAAATTTAACGCATCAGGGGAGGAACATTTGGGCAGGGGAGCGCCAGCAAGTGGCGGGTCCGGGCCCACTAGGACCGGGGCCCACTGGGATTTTTCCTGGTGTCCCGGCGGCCCAGTCCGACCCTGGGCCATTGGAGCAAAGACCACATCAATGAGCTGATGCGGTCATCACTCCAATGAGATATTTAAACCTGTCCGAATTATATCGGGATGATTTTTGTAAAGATAATGCGCCAGAGTGCCACGTATACAGGCTCTCAACTCAGATTGAAAGAATTGGCAGCTAAAACCTGCCTGTGTATGGCCACCTTTAGCCATAAGTTACTCACAAAAAAAAGTGTCCCATACCTATATATGCATTATATATTATAATTAAAATTATTTATCCTTTCATCAAGACCTCTACACAGTCTATAACTTGTGATGCAGGTTCATTAGATGAGTCCCCTGATCCACGCACACACATTATATGTGCCCTAACACACAGCCAGGGGCATTTTCATGCGAAAGTGTTATTGTTTTCCCCAGCCAGAGTGCAGGCACTATTAGCCCACACCTCCAGTGGGAGGACCAGTTTTATTATGGTAGGTGCCCTTTAAGTAAGAAGAAGTCTGTGTTTGCACAGCAGTGCTGGAGCCCAGAGACAAGGGACTGGCATTGGCGCTTTGAGAAAATAATGAAAAACTGTCTTTTCCATCTCTTTAGCAGTCTGTCCCTGAGTGCTAGTTGTTGTAGCAGTCTGTCAGAGAATTCTTGCTGAATTATACATCAGTGTGTTTGTGCCCCACAACCTATATTTGGCACTTAATAGTGCTTTCTTATGCACCATTGTCTATAGCAGTATTGTTCTGAGGTGGAAGGGTTAACAGAATATATGTGCTGTCTATGTCAGGGCTGTGCAACTGGAGGCCCACGGGTCAGATGTGACCAAATGATTCTTATTGCCCCCAGTATGCTCAGGGGCTTCATAGACTTCACTATATGAAATGATCATTTTAACTGAATACGGCCCACCAACATGCTGTGTGACATATTATATATATATATATATATTAGCCCACTACATTTAATAAGTTGGACAGCACTGGGCTACATAAATATACAGTAATACAACTAACAAAGGTAGTGCCCCTTGGGCAATCATAGATCCACATGGAGAATTTGTTTTTATTCATATAGCAAAACTGACAAACAGCCACAAATGTATATATACAGTATAATATAGTCAATATAATTAGTGGGTAAAGATCTGTGGCAGTGTGTATAGGAGGTTCCCTGACATAAGTGTTATGGGAGTTCTATAAAATAAGTGACATATTATGTTACTGACACATCTCTCTGGATGCAGAAACACTTCCTGTTTCCCAAGATGCAATAGTTTATATTTACTGAGTAGTTTAATGACCAACAATGAAGCAGCCTGGCCATTGCCAGAATAATGACTGAGCTGCGCTGTTCCTACACCCACCGGCACCCTTACTAGTAGGAAACTGCGCCCCCATTACATAACTTGTATATAACATTTTACCAGCTGAGGCCAAACCCCTTCCTACCCCTGAGGGTGGGTATAACCCCCATCTCTGCCCACTATTCAGGCCAAGGAAGGGACACCCTACCTGCTAAGGAGCCCCGGTTACATCTGATTTAGCAGCAGCAGGTAGATAACCCATGGCTGATGAATTAATGGATCTTTCCAACAGAACAGTAAAGCAATATTCTATGTACACAATGATCTGTGTAGGTACTGCTCATATAAGGGCAAACTAATGGCATATAAACCTCACTCATTAACAGGGTACATTTCCCCTTTAAGAGTGGCTCCTGCCTTACACTGTGTGACATCAGCGCTGTGACAGTTATTCAGTTGGTTGGCATTGTAGTGAGAGGTAAGTGATCTTCCCTTATGAGAGATTATTTGGCAAAAAAACTTTATTTTCTTCCAAAAAGAGTGGAAATTTTGATAGTGCTGTGCCCCTGAGACTAGTGGGGGTTGGATTTTAGTTCATTTGGGCAGAATTTGGCTAAAATGGGCTTTGGAGATGGCCTTAATGCTGGCTCTGGCTGAGGGACACAACCAATAGTGACAGTTGGGGGGGATAGCAGCAAAACACCCCCCCCCCCATAAAGTATAATTATTAATATAATCATTTGGGTTGCCATGTGCTGTACTGGGCAGTATTTATTTTGTTCTAGAAATGATGATTTTAGCACCTTGTACCCTCAAATGGCTGCCCTGCTTTGATGTACTAAGTGGTACTAAGGCAAAGCAATGGCAGTAGGCTAAAGGCTATTATTTCCAGCAGAATTGCACTATTTAGCCTTGGTAAATACACAGTGTTAGAATATTCAGTTATTATTCCATGAATATCCAATTTAGCGCCTATGTTCATAAATCCAGGAGCAGAAATGATTTCCCCTTTATGCCTCTCTCCAACTGTCACTGTCACTTTGTTACTATGGAAACACTGCGTGCTTTACTACTTCTATGTTTTGGAGTTGGGGTTAAATCCAACGCAGGGTTTTCTAAACTGGGGGGGGGTAGTTTCCTTAGGGAACCCAAAGTGGTTGGCTGGGGGGCGGGGCATCAGTGATGGGGCCCCATAATACTCATTTAGCAGATTCCTTCCCCCAAACTGCTGCCACTCTTACAGCTTTGAAGCTACACCCCCCAAAACTTGAATAACATAGTTATGAGGTCACCCCCAATGAAACAGCAACATTTGTTGGATGACCCCAAAGTGGGAGGGGCCAGCAACTGCCAATCAAATTTTACCCATTGACTTTTATGGGGAAATTGAAACTGCTAATAAAAACCTTTGTACGGAGCAAACCACCACTATTATTAAAAAATCATTATTTATTTATTTATTAATTCAGTCTCTTTGAAAGCATGTTGTGCTCATACAGAAAAAAAGACCATACGCTTGACGCGTTTCGTGGTATCACACCACTTTCTCATAGCTGCTTTTGAGAAATCACTGGGTGATTACATATTCAAGTTTAATGTGTTTTAAGTGGGCGGAGCCACCAACAGCCAATCAGATTTTACCTATTGACTTTCAATGGGGAAATTCAAACTGCTGCCATTTTCAAAGAATTAACCCCAGGGTCCCCAAACTTTTCACAGTTGGTCACTAGGAGACTGCAGTTTTAGTTTTTAAAAAGTGGGCGGAGCCACCAACAGCCAATCAGATTTCACATATTGAATTTTATTGGTTTGATGCCAGGGTTCCCAAACTTGTACTCAAGTCTAACTCGTACTCAAGGTTATAAAAAGTGGGCGGGGCCACCAAAAGCCAATAGCTTTTCTTTCATTGTTTTCAGTGGGGAAAACTGCTGCCATTCTTTACATATTAATACTAAGGTCCCCAAACTTTGCAGTTCAAAAATAGGAAAAGTGGGTTGGGCCACTAACAGCCAATCAGATTTCATCCATTGAATTTTATTGGTTTAAATTTAAAATGCTGTCATTCTCACACTATTTATGCCAGGGTGCCCACTGTTTGTCACTGGGTGACTTCGACTCAAGGTTAGAAAAAGTGGGCAGGGCCACCAACCACCAATCACAATTTACCTATTGACTTTTATTGGTTTAAATTTAAACTGCTGCCGTTCTTTAACTATTAATCCTAGGGTCCCTAAACTTTGCAGAGTTAGTCACTGGGTAACTGCAGTTCCAGGTTAGAAAAAGGGGGTGGAGCCATCAACCTCCAATCACATGGCACTCCTTGACTTTCAGTGGGGAAATTTAAATTGCTGCCATTCAGACACTATTAAAACCAGGGTCCCCAAACTTTGCACAGTGGTTTTTACTATATAACTGTGGTCCAAGGTTAGACAAAGTGGGCGGAGCCAACAACAGACATCACGTTTTTCAACCCAACATGAAGTTTGTTCTCAAACTTCAATTTCTAGTTTACTAAATGCATTCTGTCTGAAGTTTATTTGCTCTTATATTATATTCTATGGTCTCTCTATCCAGATTGCTATACTGCTGAGCTTCTGTACCTGCGGTTTGTGCGACTTTGATTGCTATTTCCGAGAGATTTTTTGGCTTCCCCTTTAGTTCGATCAATTCTATTCTGGTCTGAGCTTGGGAAAAGCCACTTTCGACTGAGGGTCTCCCTTGGGTGCCCCGGCCTTGTGCCGGTCCTCAAGTGTGAGGAACCCCTCACTATACGAACCAGAAGAGTTTAACATCTGGCACTTCTGGTTCCAACGGCACCTTCTGGCACACATCTTTTAGAGGTAATGTTACTGATCTTTAACCATTTGTTATGTAGCAAGTCTGCCCAGAATACTATTTAATACTGATATAATGCCCCTTTGTATCACTTGCCTTTAGGTGGCTGTACTTTGAGGCAGCAGAATGCCAGAGGTAAAGGTAAGGAGTCACTTTATTCTCTCATTTTAAGTAAAGGGAAAATTGAACTCTGCACTCATCTAAAGTGCTCTTTCTCTCTCATTCATTCTCCTTGAGTGCTTGGTCTCATTATACACAATTTGACACCTTGCATCATTTTTATTATATATATATATATATATATATATATATATATATATATATATATATATATATATATATATATATATATATATATATATATATATATATATATATATATATATATATATATATATATATATATATATATATATATATATATATATATATATAGGTGGGAGCTGCCAAATCACTCACTCACCAAAGCACTCACCTCTCTGCAGATACTGTCTTTTAATTTAATGGTAATGGCACTCAGGGTGCTTTAAAGGGTTATGTTCCCTGGCAGCATATAGATTCATTGAGAATTGAGTGCCTAATGTTCTTTTACCTACAGGTGCTTTTCGCAGTCCTGGAGGACTACATTCACCAGCAGACCTTCGATGAGGCCATTTATGGCTACTATGGTAAGTATTGTGCTTAACATCAGTAACTTTACGTTTTGACCCCAGAAATATAAAGGTGTCACACCCAACATTCCCTTGTAAATATTCAGAACTTTTCTTCTGCTAAACTTGAAGCCACATTTCATAATGTTTTCTTTTTATCTGTGTAGAGCCAACCCACTTTTTAGTAAGCCCTGTCCAGTTTCAGGGCTGCTAATTCTCTGGCAAACAGTGAGATGACTTGGTGTATACAATAAGGGGCACGGTAGTGTAATTACCAGGGGACCATGGGATGGGGGTGAAGTGTTTTACTTTGGGGAGGGGGACCAGAACAATGCTATTACCGCTGATGGGACAACTATATTAAAGGAGAGGTTATACACTATTTATCGATTACAGTCACTGGTAGTATCTCGCAAATCACATCCCTCCAATAATATGGCGATTAATTCTCCTTTAACTGAATAGTACTCTGCAGTACATGACACCAGTATATGATAGAGCAGCCTATGGTTTCATTTAACCCAAAATTTATTGGGAAAAGTGGAAACATGGCCACTGTCCTTGGCAAAGGCCTCTGTGCTGGTTTCTTATATGTGACTGGTTCCCTCTGTTAGCTCAGTGTTTAATGGCAATGTGTTTCCCTGCAGAACATCAATACATTCGAAGATTTCCGGACATCGACGACTGGTAAGTAACATGAAAATGATCTCAGCAATTATCTTTCCCAGATTGGATTGTAAAATTAAAAAGATCAAATCCTCTAATTTTGCCTTAATTTTTCTTTTTCATCTTTTCCTAAAACTATTATTTTGCCTAAAATGTTTATTTTTTAGTTGATTATTATTTTAATAGCATACAGGTATAGGACCCGTTATCCAGAATGCTCGGGACCAAGGGTTTTCCGGATAAGGGGTCTTTCCGTAATTTGGATCTCCATACCTTAAGTCTACTAAAAAAATCAATGAAACATTTATTAAACCCAAAAGGATTGTTTTGCATCCAATAAGGATTATTTATATCTTAGTTGGGATCAAGTACAGGTACTGTTTTATTATTACAGAGAAAAGGGAATCATTTAACCATTAAATAAACCCAATAGGGCTGTTCTGCCCCCAATAAGGGGTAATTATATCTTAGTTGGGATCAAGTACAGGTACTGTTTTATTATTACAGAGAAAATGGAATCATTTAACCATTAAATAAACCCAATAGGGCTGTTCTGCCCCCAATAAGGGGTAATTATATCTTAGTTGGGATCAAGTACAAGGTACTGTTTTATTATTACAGAGAAAAAGGAAATCAGCTTAAAATTCTGAATTATTTGATTAAAATGAAGTCTATGGGAGACGGGCATTCCGTATATTAGACCTTTCTGGATAATGGGTTTCCGGATAAGGGATCCCATACCTGTACTAATTTTTAAACTGTTTTGGATCATTCCAACCTGGTTACAAAGAATAGGCAGCACCTAAACAGACACAAATGACATTTCACTCTGCACCCTACAATGCATTGTGGCACATTTTGTGTTTGCCCCATATTGTATCTGTTAAGATGAATAAGTGCACGTACAGTATAAATACAGTGAAATAGTAGGTAGGAAGTGTCACTAATGATCTGTTGGGATTTTGCTTTTTAGGGATCATTTCATCAATCAATATTATGTTGATTATGATGTTGAACATCTGAGGGACATGGCCCACTTCATCGTTATGGATGCCTATAGGGTAAGGAATCCAAAGTTTAGATAAACAGAGAAGAAAATTCAATTGCAAATATTTTGTGTGACTCTAAATGATGAAATGGGGAAAATGACATTAAAAACAGGGAATAACATGAGCAGATCCAGACCCTCACTGTACACAACTAAAGCTTTTCCCATTATCCAGTTTAAAGGATAATGGGTTTCAATATACCCCTGTGCCAGTGTGTACAAAGTTAATATGGGTGAGCAGAAACTAATAAGAAAGGAGAATGTGTGAGTTTTGGCTACTGTGTCCTGTAAACCAGGAGTAACTGAAAAATGCAGAAGGCCAAGCCACCCACAAATTGCTTTATAGGTCTGATTTCAAGGGGAACAGCTATGACGTACAGATCCCTTTCTCAAATTGGTACCTTCCTTTATGTTACAGAAACAACTTGAGGAGCTGGAGATCACGCTTTACGGCATCCATAAAGTCCTGGCTTTGTCGGAAGTAAGTATCATTAATATTATATTTGTTATTATTAGTGAGGTTATTTATTGTATCAACTGTAACCCTATTATTATCATTTGTGAGTTTATTACTCACCATATCCCCAGCAACAGCCCTTAATAATATTATCAATGCTATTTCTTTTATGCCCTCTAAGTACCAATACTGTGCCGCTGTTACAAATCAGCAGTAGTTTAATGCAGAGTCTTGTCTCTCAGGAGCAGGAACACGACGTGGAACATATTTTGGACCAATATGAAGAGACGCAGCAAGCCCGGCGAGTAAGTTTCCTGCCCACTTTTACTATTCCAGAAGATTTTTATGGGTGGTTTGTTGCTGAATTCTGAAGGACACAGTTAGTGCTGATCAGGCTATAGGGAATACTGGGCAATTTTGTGTGTGTTTTAAAAGAAGCATAGCGTAGATTTGTGCAGGTAACAGAAACAGGGGAATACTGTTGACAAAAGTAATGCTATAAACCATAGCAACCAACTGCTAATTCCAAATTTTGGATGAATATTAAATCCTATGTTGTGCTGCTATGGGTTCTGTTATCTGGATACCAAAAGCTCATAAATAATGGAATATTAAGATAGTAGTTTTATATTATCAGAGCCAATGACTGTCAAGAACTCTCTCCTATTTCTCTGTCCTATTCTCTAATTTGCAATGGAATGCAGTAACTATTACCACCATTGTTAAATGCATATATAAAAGTATCTTCTTTCTCACCCCCTTGCTCACAGGTTGTGGGATCTAGACTCGAAGGCTTGCATAATAAGATCGTGGCAAGGCAGAAGGAGCTGGAGGAAGCTGCTAAGTAAGTATTATACATGTGATACATTTCCTATTCAATTTCTGACACATAGGAATACAATGAAAAGAGTGTCAGCTGTCTCTCCAGCATTTTGCTAAACACCTACATTGCAATAAATTTGTGTCCAAAAGTCTGTAGTGGTCCATAGCCTTGTAACCATAGTCTTTCAGATTCATTAGAGATGGATCAAGTAGCCAAAGAAGCACAACTTGTGTTTGTACCTTGCCCATACTAGATTCAACTGCAGTTAGCAATCCCTAGTATCAGCCCCTGTGGTCTCTGACTCTCAGAAGACCGGTCCCTAGCCATACAGGTACAATGAGCTTTCCTCTTTTTAAAGTGATCCAAGAGAGTCCCTGCATGTTCTGAGCATTAGACAGTTCCAGAGCCACTGGCTCAATCACAAGGTTCCAGTGTATCAAAGCCACAGCCAGGGTTGCCCATCCCTACAGCACAGCTTGTTTTATGCCGCCAGTATTAGTGTTTCTGGTCTAAAAAATTTTTGAAACAGAATACAACATTGGCTCATATTTTTATTTATTTTTGTGCAGGATCAAATCAGAAGAACAACAAGAGGAGGAGCCCCCTGTGGTGGTGGTGGAGCCCAGGCTGAGCACCCGGAGGAGGCTTACAAAAGCCATAAAGAATAAATTTCAGAGGATTCGGGTAATCTATTTAATGTCATTTTCTTATGTCATTTTCTTTATCATACCACATAATCCACTTAGGATTTCATAATTATAACTAAAGATTAAATGACGAATGTGCAGCCACAACCCCTTATGCAGTACCTGCCATTGGCCATATAATGTCATATTCCCATAAACCATCTTTAATATCTCAGTCATATCATTCTGTGTTTTCAGCCATAATAATTAACAAAATCATACAGAGGGGTATGTTTTATTGTCATTGTCCCTTCTAATACAAACTAGGCTGGGCATTTTCACAGTGACATTCCAGATGGCTGATATGCTGTAGGCCCAGAATAAATCTTTGATATCCAAAACAACAAATTACATATCTGTCGTTTATTCTCTTTTTAAACATTTACCAGTTTCTTCTTTTATTTTCAGCGTTCCACCAGACGAGTCCTTCTGGCTTTTATCTCCCTTTTCAGAGACCCTCCACCTCCCTGACCCTCCTGTTTTTTATCCCTTCTGTGTGTGTGCATTTGTGTGTATGTGTATATATGTGTGTGTCTGTCTGTGTTTATGTATGTATTTGTATGTATGTACTGTATGTGTGTGTGTGTATGTGTGTATGTATGTGTTTATGTATGTGTGTGTGTATGTATGTGTGTGTATGTATGTGTGTGTATGTATGTGTGTGTATATGTGTGCGTGTGTATGTGTGTGTTTGTGTGTGTGTGTATGTGTGTGCGTGTATGTATGTATGTATGTGTGTGTGTGTGCGCGCGCGTGTATGTGTTTTGTATGAGTGCCTTTCTGTATGCATGGATTTCTGAGTGTGTATAGTTGTATGTTTTGCATTATGCATGTGTATATGTGCATTTGTATGTGTAAATATGTAGGTCTGAGTGTATGGGTGCATTTGTGTGCCTGGTGTGTGCATGATGTGTAGGTGTGAGTGTATGGGTGCATTTGTGTGCCTGGTGTGTGCATGATGTGTGCGTAGCCATGATCCAGGGTGTAATACCGATTGCTATTTGGAGTCAGAAAGGAATTTTCCCCTCAGTGCAGATTGGCCGAGCGCTAAGGGTTTTTGCCTTTCTCTGGATCATCGCCTGTTTAGGTCTCTGTGCATCCCATGAACCCAGCTGCTGCTCCCGGCATCATTTTGGCTCCTCCCATCGTGCAGGCCTGGCCAGAAGGTATTGGTTCACCCCTAGGGCGGGGCTAGAGCCATATTTGCACACTAAAGGGCAGGGAGAGGAATAAGGTAGGTTTCTCGTGGGCGCACTACCCAATCCCTGCCCTTTAGCTGAGCCATGTTTGGGAGCCACAGCTGGCATTAGGGAATGCCCAATATTTTATTATTTATTGCTATGATATTAATAAATCCTGTGATTCCAGCAGATTTAGCCATAACCATGTCTCTGTGTTGTTATTGAATACATATGGTGCTGGTACATATTGAGGGGATAAGGGGGGGTTCTAGAGCAACAGTTGTTTTGGCCGCCGGGGTCAGTGACCCCCATTTAAAAGCTGAAAAGAGGCAGGCAAATAATTCAAATACAGGTATGTGATCCCTTATCCGGAAACCCGTTATCCAGAAAGCTCCGAATTACGGAAAGCCCATCTCCCATAGACTCCATATTAATCAAATAATTCAGAATTTTAAAACTGATTTCCCTTTTAAGTAAGATATAAATAATCCTTATTGGATGCAAAACAATCCTATTGGGTTTAATTAATGTTTTGTTGATTTTTTTATAGACTTTAGGTATGTAGATCCAAATTACGGAAAGACCCCTTATCTAGAATACCCTTGGTCCCGAGCATTCTGGATAACGGGTCCTATACCTGGTACTGTAAAAAAAGAAATAATGAAAACCAATAGCACAGTTTCAAGGAATGGGGAATTCTGTAACATACAAAAAGTTATTTTATTAATATACTGTAGTGAGAAGTGTTCCCCCATTGTAAAATATAGGGATATTTTAAGTTACAGAGGAGTTCTATGACCAAACGCACAAGGGCAAATTCATTTTAAATAGGTCATGGAACACTGAGGGGTACAATATTTATTATAATACACAAGTTTCAGTGACTCACGTGACAGAAATGACATCACCAAGCACTGAATAAAACCAATCGCATCACTAATCTCCATTTATAAGGATATAATTTACAAGATATTCATGGCTCTTATATAGTACATGTATGGGATCCCTTATCTGGAAACCCGTTATCCAGAAAGCTCCAAATTACGGAAAGCCTGTCTCCCGTAGACTCCATTTTAATCAAATAATTCTGAATTTTAAAACTGATTTCCTTTTTCTCTGTAGAAATAAAGCAATACCTTGTACTTGATCCCAACTAAGATATAATTACCCCTTATTGGGGGCAGAACAATCCTATGGGGTTTATTTAATGGTTAAATGATTCCCTTTTCTCTGTAATAATAAAACAGTACCTGTACTTGATCCCAACTAAGATATAATTACCCCTTATTGGATGCAAAACAATTCTATTGAGTTTAATTAATATTTTATTGATTTTTTTGTAGACTTAAGGTATGAAGATCCAAATTATGGAAAGACTCCTTATCCGGAATACCCTTGGTCCCGAGCATTCTGGATAACGGGTCCTATACCTGTGTAATGATATGTATCCACTGCCTCAGAACATGAATCCAATCCCTTCTAAAATAAGCAATGCACCATAAACGACACTGTTTTCCTTTTTATAAAAAAATTTGAATGACATTTTTAAAGAATTTATACACTTGTTTTTTTCCCGCCGGCCAACTCCAGATAAATTGGCTCCGTGCCCTTATCTTGTCGTGCCGGATCGTATGTAACTGCGTCTTATTTTCCCTGAAACCTTGGTTACAAATTTATGTTACTTAATGCCTGACATAATTGTAAAAATAGATCTAAAAACAGTTTGTGTGTAGTTTGCTGGAATGTATTAAATAAAACGTTATGTCCTGTTGAATATTCAAAAACAAGGTCCACAAAAAGGGTTCATTTACTAATAGCAGGGTGCAAAAAACAGATGCAAAGATGGGGGTTTTTTGTAATTAGTGATAAGCAAATCTATTCCCTCTTGCTTTGCTCAAAAATTCGCAAAATGACATGAAAATTCGCAGAAGGGTGAAAAATCCACAAAACGCATTTGTCACGCAACTATTTTGTCACCCGCATCTTTTTTTTGTTGCAAGCATCTTTTTTTTTTTACGTGACCGCGCCCAATTTTACTTTTTTGACATAGTCCCAAAGCTTTTTCTTTCAACATCAATACTAAGAGGTGGGGACCCCTCCCTCCTCTACCACTTTCTATAGAAAGAAGTAAAATTAATATTATATAGAATTTATTTGGTATTGATATATCATCACATTAAAATCAAATTAAAAACTTGGCTGGCCAGCCTACCTTATTCACAACCACATATAGTTACATCCATTTAATACCATAAATGCACTGTATATATGAGGTAAAAGATTGTTTAAAAGCACAAAAAAAAGCCCCTATTTCAAAAAACTTTTATTGGCAAGAAAAAGGAGAAAAAAACTAAAAACTAAAATTGAATATTCATTTTAAAAAATAGAGGTATTGCGTAGTGATGGGTGAAATGTTTCGCCAGGCATGGGTTCGCGGCGAATTTTCGCGTTTCGCCATTGGCGGATTGTTTCGCGAAACGGATGAAAAAATTTGCAGCGGAAAAATTCACCACACGTCCAAAAATTGTCGCCGGCGTCAAAAAAGAATAGTTGCGGGCGTCAAAAGAATAGCCGCGCGACGAAATAATAGCGGCGGGCGACAAAAGAATAGCCGTGCACCGGAATAATAGCCGCGGGCGACGGAATAATAGCTGCGGGCGACGAAACAATAGCTGCATGACAAAATAATAGCCGCGGGCAACGAAACAATAGCCGCACAACAAAATAATAGCCGTGGGTGACAAAATAATATAATAGCCATGCAACAAAATAATAGCCGCGCAACAAAATAGTAGCTGCGGGCGACAAAATAATAGCCGCGGGCGACGAAACAATAGCCACACGACAAAATAATAGCCGCGAGTGACAAAAGAATATTTGCGGGCGACAATTCTTTTTGTCGCACGACATTTTCGCCGTTTCGCAAATTTTTCGCCGTTTCGTGGATCTTTTGAAAAGATTCGCAAATTTTTTTGGCGAAGCGAAACAGATTCGCTCATCACTAGTATTGCGTTCTCTATGCAGGTTCCCCTTCAATTATCCTGGTGGGGGTTGGTGAGAGGGAAAAGTTCTTAATTTGCAGAGTTAATTGCCTTTATATATTCAAGCAATAAGTATCCGTGCTGCTGTATATAGCCAAATATTACCACAGCCTTTAGTGGCCAATATAGTTGCACAAGTTAGTGAATTGATGTTACTTATATGATTGTTTTCCACCACGCAGGGTCATTTTACTTCCAGCCCACACCAATGACTACTATGGGGCGTCCCCCGGTCATATATCCGTGTAGCGTAAATTTTGTGAAGGATGAAAAAACAGAACAATCCAACCCAGATTTAGCACGCTCTTTGCAGCACTCACTTAGACCATTTGTTTTCACTCGTCTCCACCTGTTCACTTTCTCCCACCAGTAGTGATTTTACTCGCTCCCACCTGCGACACTTCACCTCCTCTCTCCTTCATCCAAGATGGCGCACCTTGTTAGTATCGCGTGCGTTCTGCAATGGAACGCAATAGCGTTTTCTCCTTCTCAGGCAATAAATAACTATAATGCGGTTAAATTAATTAGAATATTGCTATGTGTTTTGCTCAGTTATGAGCTTCCTCAGGCTTTTTTCAATCAATTTGCTTTACAGTCTCTCTTTCAACACAACCTAAATATCCTCCCCTCTATTCTCTTATTGGCTTAACCCAGTGGTCCCCAACCAGTGACTCGGGGGCAACATGTTGCTCCCCAACCCCTTTGAAGTAGCTCCCACTGGCCTCAAAGCAGGTGCCCATTTTTGAATTTCTTATTTGGAGGCAAGTTTTGGAGGCATAAAGACCATGGAAACTGCCAAACAGAATCTCCTGTAGTCAGCCAGTTCACATTTGGCTATTAAATAACCAATCACAGCCTTTATTAGTCACCCCCAAAGGACTTTTTTCATGCTTGTGTTGCTCTCCAACTTATTTTATATTTAAATGTTGCTCACGGATAAAAAAAAGGTTGGGGACCCCTGGCTTAACCCATCATGAGAGGTGGTGCACCTTATCCTATACCATTAATCCTTTATCTGCATTTTAAAAAATGAGCCAATTCTACAGCTTTATTTAACCCATAGGGATATGTAGTTTGCCACTCAAATATAATGTTTTGTTCTAATATGAGCAATAAATTGTTAACATCCCCCCCCCCCCCCCAATTTAATAATTTTGTTAGAAATGCCCTTTATAACAGTAATTTTTGTGCCTTCAAATTTCCCCCTATGAACCTCGGCATAATGTTTATATAGCACGGGAATTGGCTTCTTATTTTGGAGCATAGTTAATGATTTCTTTATAGCCCCTCTCACAGTAAGGGATCTCACCGTTTTACCAATATAATAACAAAATTACATGAACCTCTCATCCCATATATCACATAGCATGATTTACAATTGTAAAATTTATCTATATTATACTCTTCCCCCCCAAAATTAATTTTATTTCCTCTCTGCACATATTTACAATTTATGCAATGATTACACTTAAATATCCCTGTTAAAGGAGACAATCTCTGCAAAAAATCTTTCTCTCTATGATTTTGTTTACTCTCTCTTAATCTTGACTAGCGCTAACATCTCTTCCTAATTGCTAGCCGCCTGAATACCACCTTGGGTTTATCCCCTATAAAGGGCGCCAATTGTTTTAGTATCTCCCAATTTTTCTTTATTAGTTTCTTGATTTTATAACTATCAGCACTAAAATCCAAAACAATAGGAATAGTCCCTTTATTTTTTTCCATTTTATTCTCATAATTTGATTCCTTTACTTTTTTGACACGCTATGAATTTTTTACGGCAAATGGAGTAGTTTCCAGTGTCTTGACTTAGGAGAGTGAAGTGTGGGCCTTATATTTTCAGCACAACTGTGCTGTGATGATTGATACGAGCTGCTGAGGGGGCCCTAGAGCCACTGAGGAGACCCTAGAGCTGCTGAGGAGACCCTAGAGCCACTGAGGAGACCCTAGAGCTGCTGAGGAGACCCTAGAGCCACTGAGGAGACCCTAGAGCTGCTGAGGAGACCCTAGAGCCACTGAGGAGACCCTAGAGCTGCTGAGGGGACCCTAGAGCCGCTGAGGGGACCCTAGAGCCACTGAGGAGACCCTAGAGCTGCTAAGGGGGCCCTAGAGCCGCTGAGGGGACCCTAGAGCTGCTGAGGGGGCCCTAGAGCTGCTGAGGGGACCCTAGAGCCGCTGAGGGGACCCTAGAGCCACTGAGGAGACCCTAGAGCTGCTGAGGGGACCCTAGAGCCGCTGAGGGGACCCTAGAGCCGCTGAGGGGACCCTAGAGCTGCTGAGGGGGCCCTAGAGCCGCTGAGAGGACCCTAGAGCCACTGAGGAGACCCTAGAGCTGCTGAGGGGGCCCTAGAGCTGCTGAGGGGACCCTAGAGCCACTGAGGATACCCTAGAGCTGCTGAGGGGACCCTAGAGCCGCTGAGGGGACCCTAGAGCTGCTGAGGGGCTGCAGAAAAAATTTAGCGATAATTTGCAGTTGCGTCCAAAAAGTTGCAATCTCAGCAAATACATTGCTGTTGCGTCCAAAAAGTTGCAGTAGCATCAAAAAAGTTGCCACGTTTCATGAATTTTTCCCGAGTTTTGCTAGATTTTCGGTGAAGTAAAACAGGACAGATTAGCTCATCACTAATAATCATTTTTCTCACAACTGTCTTCAGGGAAGTATGTGGCTCTATAACTACTTTTGGATGGTAAATGACCCCTTATGCGTTTAGCAATAGGTATGCTGTGGGGGGTTGTATGGCTAAAACAGTAACCCCCCCCCCCCATATGTAATAAAAGGCACTAAGTTTGCCCAGGAGCAGAAACCCATAGCAACCAATTAGATGTTTGCTTTTAAACAGTTGACCAGTTTTATTACATAACCCCATTAGTTCCATATATTGCTTTGTTTGTGCAGCATCCCCTAAATGATCGTTGTCATGAAATCCAGATTAGAAGCTCAGCAGGGCAGCCCTGCCATCAACTGAATACTAGAATTCCAATATCTTCTCAGCTTTCAGGTCATATGAACATATTGTCGGTGGCAACAACTCGGGCAGATACGTTCTCTCATCTGCTAGGCTCCATCAACCAAAAATAAGTCCGGAGGCCTCTGTTTTCATTTCTCATAATACAGCTGAGTCTATTTGTAAAATTGGGGTCTCCACCCTTCCTTCAGTAATAATGCAGAACATCCAAGAATAATGAGAAACCTGAGCAAAAATAATACTTAATATCTATGCTGCTCACCTCCTTGACATTGAGCTGCAATACACGGACAGAATATTATTCTCATAAAGCCATAAAATGCGCTTGCAGATATACGAGCACTGAATTTCCTTCTATGTATGGCTAATTATCTATTCATTAATGCATTAATCTTCTGCAAACACTGGGCAGATGAAAAGCCATATATTAGAAGAGTGTTCTAAAGAAACAGATTTTGATTCTCCTCTTGTGCTGTAGATGAGCTATTAGTGCTTGGAAGCCGCAGTAATTAACCACAGCCTTGTTATCTTGCTGGATTATTTTTAACCGGGGCTTTTTATATACGTGTAAGGGCAATATTGTGTGTTTAATCATTGCTTTCATTATAACTTCACAGCTTTAAAGGCAAAATAAAAAGCACAAGCGCAAAGGTTGCCATAACTCTTAATGTTACAAAAGAGATTTTAGGTTTGCTGCACCATATAGGGCACTCAGGACATCCAGGATGCACTAATAGGCACCAAAATGCACATATCATTTTGAGTTAGGGATGCCTACATGAGTGGGGGATGCCTTGATGCCTCTCCCTCACCTATCCCACATGAATACAGGGCTGCCAAACATAGGTAGCACTGTATTAAATGAGCAAACACTATTTATAAGTAGTGATAAGCGAATCTGTCCTGTTTGCTTCACCAAAAACTTGCGAATACGGCGAAAAATCAGCAAAGCGGCAAAAATGATGGCTGTCGAGAAAAAATGATTGCTATTTTGACGCCAATATTTTTAGACGCGCCCAATATTTTTTTGTTGCCTGTTTTCGCAAAATAATCCGCCAATGCCAAAATGCAAAAATTTGCCGCGAATCCATGCCTGCCGAATTGATTTGCCCATCACTATTTATAAGCCTTATGCAACCATTTTTCTTCATGTAGGGCAAAGTGCAAAAAAAGTGTATATATATTTTTTGTCACTTTGCACCCTGCACTTCATGTAGCCACTAAGCTCTTGTATTTATACCAAGTAGGATTGCTGAGTAAGCAGTATGGCAACTCTGCATAAACACAGTTATGTAGAGAAGGGGAGCTTTTTGCACACAATAAACTGCAAGATCTGGATGGATTACAAATGATAAATATAAATAGGTGTTACATAGTTACATAGTTACATAGGGTTGAAAAAAGACCAGAGTCCATCAAGTTCAACCCATCCAAGTAAACCCAGCACACCTAACCCACACCTACCAATCTATACACTCACATACATAAACTATATATACAACCACTAGTACTAACTGTAGATATTAGTATCACAATAGCCTTGGATATTCTGATTGTTCAAGAACTCATCCAGGCCCCTCTTATAGGCATTAACAGAGTCTGCCATTACCACATCACTAGGAAGGGCATTCCCCAACTGCCCTCACCGTGAGGAACCCCCTACGCTGCTTCTTATGGAAGCTCCGTTCCTCTAATCTAAAGGGGGGGCCTCTGGTGCACTGATTGTTTTTATGGGAAAAAAGAACCCCCTCCCCATCTGCCTATAATCCCCTCTAATGTACTTGTACAGAGTAATCATGTCCCCTCGCAAGCGCCTCTTTTCCAGAGAAAACAACCCCAACCCTGACAGTCTCACCTCATAGTTTAAATCTTCCACCAGTTTAGTTGCAGTCTCTGCACTCTCTCCAGCTCATTAATATCCTTCTTAAGGACTGGAGCCCAAAACTGCCCCCCATACTCAAGGTGAGGGTTATTTTATTTGTAACTGCTATATACATCATAATAGTGGTTTAATTAAAATTCAGTTCTCTTAAATGTGCCTCTTCCACCAAGTCCAAGGTTATTATATTATTCTTAATATATATAATCCCCCTGTGCTTAAACTCCTTGTACGCTGTATATCCTTTGACTTAGTGGGTCACTTGAGCCTCAATTTGTCCAGGATAATAATGGTTTCTACAGTACAGAGCTGGTTATGGAAATATGTGGAGTTTTTCCATTATTGGAGAATGCCTTTCTGAGACCAATCAGGTGGCCATGTCAAAATGAGGCCAGTGGTCTCCTGATCATACTTCCTCATAGCTTCATTTAAGGGGACTATAAAAAACTAGTGTTTCATTGATGCACATCAATGGCAAAGCCATTAAGGCTTAAAATGTCTGCCAAAATAAGAATGAAGTAGATGGAATTATGGAAATGGAATGTCATTCGTATCACATTATTTTGAATTATTTCAGGTTTATGTACTTATATATGTATGTATATAAGCCCTACTCACAAATAAAGTGCTGCACAATTTTACAATATAGAAAAGTACATCAACGTAATAATAATAAATAAATTATAAATATCCAGAGCTTAAGTGCCACATGATAAAATACAATAGGAAGAAAGTCCCTCCTCCGTGGAGCTTACATTCTAAGTGGGCAGGTAATGGTCTACTGCTCCAAAAGATAGGATTTGAATTCCTTTTTTAGGGGGTTGAGAGTTCTCTCTACAGAGAAATTCAGGGATAGAATTCCAGCGATAAGAATAAGCAAGATGGAGAGGTTTAAGAGGAGAGGGCAGTGGATAGTGTGAAAAGATGGCGGCTCTGGTAGGAGACAGACAGGAACGTACAGGGAGAAAAGTGAGGAAATGTAGTGAGGAGCAGAGGAGTAAAGGGTTTTGGGTGTTGGCAAACTGATTTTGCATTCTATCCTTTTCTTAATGATCAACCATGATAGAGGTTTCACCAGGGGATGAACAGGATTCCTCTTATTGAGTTTTTGAAAACTTTTCTCCATTTGACTAATGTAAGTTCTTACTCTAGCCATAGGACATACTGGGTATTTTAAAATCCCTCAAAAGTTGCATCTTTGAAAGGAAAGTTATTAATTTATACTTTGTACACAGAACCCTATAACACAGGGATCCCCAACCTTTCTTACTCGTGAGCCACAGTCAAATGTAAAAAGACTTGGGGAGCAACACAAGCACCATAAAAGTTCATGGAGGAGCCAAATAAGGGCTGTGATTGGCTATTAGGGGCCTCTATGCACCCTATCAGCTTACAGGGGCTTTATTTGGTAGGAAATCTTGTTTTTATTCAACCAAAACTTGCCCCCAAGTCAGGAATTCAAAAATAACTCCCTGGTTTGGGGGCACTGAGAGCAACATCCAAGGGGTTGGGGAGCAACATGTTGCCCCCGAGCCACTGGTTAGGGATCACTGCTATAACACAATAGCAAGATAATGGGTGGATTAGAAAGATACAGAGATAATGGCTCCATACTGTAGAAGGTAGGGAAGCAAAGTAGAGTGTACTTTATTATTAGTTGAAGCCATAGTGGCCCTTGGAATCCATGTGCAAAATCATTCAAGTTTGTTTTACTGCCAGGATGCTTTGCAATTAATTTGCTGTATTTTTGAGTGAGGTAAAGTCTGGCTAAGCTTGCTATCATGAAGTGTTCCATATATTTTACGTATCCCATGATGACACAGAGCAGAACTTTGGAAACAAAAATAGCGTACCTAATTTACATTTTTTAATACTCCGGAGACCAGAAAATGCTATTAGATATAGGTAAAATGGATATACGGTGGATGGAAGACCTGTAAAATGAGTCTGTACTCATGATATGTGAAATGTAATCAGCCCAGTGGGAGTCCAACTTTGCACTCAGCCAAAATAGGTGTTATGCTTTTAAGAATGCTAAGTCTCAGACAGTTAAAACTAAGTAAATATGGAACTGGGGGGAGTCCAGAACTTCTCATTTGATAAGCCCAATAAAAGCTAAAAGCTAGAGTCGTAGCATTGGGATCCAACTGGAGTGGCCCTTCGAGGAACATAAAAATGAAACAAGATTTTTACATTCTTTCCTCAAAGTGAGAGAATTCATAAATCCTAGCGAGATACTCGTTGCACATCACCAGGGCCCTGGATTGTTTTGAGTTTCATGTCCTCGCCCCATGTGGAAATCATTTCTTCAATAAAACTTTACGGCCCTTGTTGAAGAGGACACTAAAAACGGAGGCCCCTTAGCAAACATAAATAGCGTGACATCTTTATGTCAGAGCCCAAGTTATGATATTGATGATACTTATTTATATATATATGTAAATATAACGCTCAGACTCAGTACAAGGCGCCGCTAAAACCTTAAACATTTTTGCAGAATTGTGGAACACCGCATTTATTCGAAGCAGAGATATAAAGAGATATAATGCAGAACCATTCTTTTCCTAGATCCAGGGTTGGACAGGGGGTGCAGGGCCCCGCACCCCCAAAGATGCCCCCTCCGGCCGCGTCACCCGCTCCCACCACAGGGGCCCCTGCCACCTTCCCGAAGTCCTCCCCTGAGCGTGCATAAGTGAAACACGTCAAGAGAGGACATTGGTGGCTGGGGAAACAGCAACAGGGATTGGGTCTTGGCCGCCGGGGACCACTAGGGCCCGGGCCCAGCAGGTTTTTTCCCGGCGACCCAGTACAACCCTGGTTAGATCTTCTTTTGCTTTAATGTTTTTAGAAGTGTAGGATAGCTATGAGTGAATCTGTCCTGTTTCACCAAAAAAATTTGTGAAATTGCTGAAAAATTCACAAAATGGATTGAAGTCAATATGCGTTTTTTCCACACTACTTTTTTTTTTTCACTCCAAATGCATTAAAGTCAATGGGTATTTTTCCTCAAGGTTTTTTTTTACTCCAAAATGCATTAAGATAAATGAGTGATGGTTTTTCTGTTTTTTTAGCAACATTTTTCTCGCATTTTTTTTTTTCACTACATTTTTTGCCACAGTTTTGCCAAAAAATTTGCTTATTGTGAATTGCAGAATTTTGTCGAGTCCATGCCTGGATAAAAAATGTACTCATCTCTAATCAACACCTTTTGAATGCAAAGGAGTCAGTAAATTGAATACATTTTATTCAAAAATGATGGAAAAAAAATGGAAGACGATCCCAGTTTTCTGCTAACGATAGCACCGGCCCAGGGTATTGAGTAGGTGATTATAATCACTGAAGGCACCTCCCACTGATTATAACTTTCCTTTGATTTTGAAGAGGTGTAATAGGCCTTTGTGGACTGATTTACGAACATATATGCTAAGCCAATAGGAATACATCTTTCTTGATGTGGTTAGAAAATTAGTTGCTGATTGGATGTTTTTAGCAACTGCAGTTGTGCAGGTTAGAATCTATAATCTTACATTAGTCCATTTATGTTAGAGCAGGTCTGTCCAACTTTCCCATGTAGAGTACTGAACGTTAACATTCCAATTATTTAAAGGGGGGGCAGTCTTGTGATGGTAAATGTGGTTAATTGTTTAGGCAAGAGGACTAGTAACAGGTAGAAACTGGGCAGAACAGGTGAAGATATGGACAGATGGTCAGACAGGAATCGGAAGAAGAGGAGAGAATAGAACAGTGTGTGTTCTATTGGGCTCCTTTAGCGCAAGTGCAAGAGCACTAAGGGCCACATACACAGTAGTTATGAGCGAATTGGTTCGCAAAACTTCCGTGAAAACTCTCCGCAGACAAATTAACCGCACGTAAACAAAATTTGTTGAGCGTCAAATTGGGCGTGGTTGCGTAAAAAAAGGGCATGGTCTCGTCAAAAAAGCGCGGGCAACCAAAAAAGACGTGGGGGACAAAAAAAAATCACGCTACAAATGTGTTTCGCAAATTTTCCGACGTTTCGCGTTCCTTGCCATTTTGCAAATTTTATGGCGAAGCGAAATGGGACATATTTGCTCATCACTAGCCAAATACAGTACAAGCACAAGGTGCAAAGAACAGCACTTTTGGTTCAAGGTAGCCCTTTATGTAATGCCTGCAATGGTTCCTGGGACCTTTGCATTCAATCATACATTTTAATAAATGCCCCCCCTTAAAGTATAGTGATCCAAATTATGGAAAGATCCCTTATCTAGAAAACCCCAGGCCCCGAACATTCTGCATAACAGATCCTATACCTGTATGCTAAAATCATTTCTTTATGATTGTAGTTCCTGTCACCCTTTTCTGACTTTCTCTTACTTTATTTCGGCTTATATTTAACCGCTAAGTTTCAATCAAATGCAATATTTCTTTGTCCCGAAAGAGTCATTCGCTGGTTAATTTCACCTAAAGTGGAAGTGAACTTTCCCAATGATATTACGAGTCATATGAGAAGTTTGGGTGGAGATTTAAAGCAGAAATCATGCTCCAATATTGTGTAGGAAATACTGTATATTTCTGCTGCGCTTTATATAATTATTGCCAATATAAAATGATACTTTATTATTTCCTTGGAGGCATTTCTGTAAGCATGATATAATATGCTGAGCACAGAGTAATCCTGGCCTGTATAAACTCTGTCTTTTTTTATTCTTTTTGCAATGGCTGCACTTTAATGACAGAGATAAATAATTTCATCTTTCTTTTAAACATATTAAAAAGAAAAAAATATCAGGAGAAAATAAAACTTCCCGTGAACTGAGTCACATTGGCACAAATACTTAATGGCCTGTTTTATTATCTACAATGAAAATGTTTAGAAAATCTCTATAATTGTAAGATAGTAGCAGAATGTCAAATACCAAGCAAAACAAGGCAAACAAAGGCTATCAGCTTATGCTCATACACAGCCTTTGGGAGAATAATGGAACATGCTGTCAAGGACCAATGGTGGCCCAATGGATTGGCTGCAAAATTCTGCAATTTTGCAGCAAAAATGTGCAACGACAAAGATCCGCAAAGCAAGGAAAAAGTCTAGAAGCGCTGAAATGTTTAATGAAAGTGCGGAGGGACTGTGGAGCCAATAAAATGCCTAATTCCCTTCAGGCACTATAGGGTTAACTTACCCAGCTCATTTTCCCGCAAAAAACAGCCTCGTTCACCCCTGTTCCCAGTGCTGCGATCACCCTCCATTTGCCTGGCGTGTCCGGAGCTGCATCTCCCTCCCTCCCTGTTTCAGGCACTCTTACGACATTTAAGTTAGGTTAAGTACGTATATGAAGTTCAATAAAGCACTGTTTTTTCTTATTGCATAATTAAAAAAAAAATGGAATTATTTGTCACAGCCAATGGCGGGTGATAGTCCTTGGCCATTTAATCAGTGGTGTTATTTGATGTCTTCTATATGCCCACTGCATTCGCAGTGGCTGGCATTCAGGTTATAAAACCGCTATGCAGTTTGTTAAATGTTTGGTAAAGGTGAAATACATGGCAAGGACTATCGATGATGTATCATAAAGTAAAGCTGTGGCCGAACTCCACCCCACTTAACAGTTTCTTGGTTAGTTGAGTGTATCGAATGGGTCAAGGTAGTAAGGGAGGGAATATGTCTCCACAGTCACAGTTGCATCAAAAAAGTCACGGTTGTGGCAACAAAAATCATGGTCACGTCAAATAGGTTGCGGTTATGTCAAAAAAAGTTGCACGCCACAAGAAAGTAGCATTTTGTGAATTTTTTGCTGTTTCACAAATTTTTCAGCAGTTTTGCACATGTTTCAGTGAAGTCAAAAGGAACAAATTAGCTCCTCACTACCCAATGGCTTTTGCCAAGTTTGAAGTCTGGACCAAGAGGAAGCTGAGTTCAAGTCCAATGCACGGTATCCAAAGGGATAAGAAGTCAGAAGTCAAAGTCATAATTCAGGCAAAAGTCAGGGCTGGTAGAAATCAGTGGAGCCAGAGACAAAGCAGGAAATTCAGGAACCAGAAGATCGAATCAAAAAAGAAAGGCTAATATTTAGGCTTTGAACCTGGGTTTCTGGTGTCTTTTTATTTTGAATTTTTACACAAAGCGTGAAGCGATGATGTCTTGCACCTACGTGATTATGTTTTTATGCCCACACAGTGTCCCTCTTGTTGGCCATGGGTGCCGCAAAGAGGTGCTCCTAACATATGCACTGCAGTATCTGTCAACATGAAATTATATACAAGTATAGGATCTATTATCCTGTTTGCTTAGGACCTGGGTTCTTTTTTTATGAAGTAGTTTCCATTAGTTTGATAACCACTGACTGCAATGGCGATATCCAAAAATAGAGAGAGTCAAGTGGATAGCTAGGCTGATGTGCAAGACAAGGAAGTTAATGTACATCTATTCACAAAAGATGGTTTTCCATGGTAGCCAGTAACATAGAATAGTGATCATTTACTTTAAAGATAGCAAAGGGCAACCAAACATGCAATAAGAGCCAAAAGGGACTAATCTATAACCAAATACATCCTCCCTTTTTCTTCTTCATTATGCACGCCTGATCTCTCGCTTCTCCACCCTGTGTATGATATTCCAGCACAAGCCTGTCCCATGCCCTTTGAGCCCATAAGCACTCCTTTTTTCCCCTTTCTGTGCCTGACAGGACACGGTACACAAAGCCAACGTGTTAGTGTGGTTGGAATATTAGTGAAGAACCTTCTGTTGCTAGAAATGCACAAAGGGCCAATGCCTTCAAACTTCAAGGATGGCTCAATGTAAAAATGCTCTGAATTAATTATTTTTGGACAGTCACATCCAGCTCGGCTAGACAGCAAGTGCTGAGATTTGACTGAATCCTGCACTTATTGCATCACTTTGCCAGTAACATATACTTCTATACCAATAAAGCTGAAATATTAAAAAAGCTACAGCCCTTTACATCTCATATAGAATCTCAATGGCTTCCAACATTTTTCCTCTCTGAAACACTGTTTTTTGATACACAAAAGGCTACAGACTTCTAAATGAATGAGACTATAACAATCATAGCTGTTTTATTGACATTGCCTCTTTGGACCTCACAACAAGACATTCTGAATTCGCTTCCAGCATTAGGCAAGACAGCAGCTTGGATCAGGGACCGAGACGTTGTCAAACGTTATTATCCACATTCTGATTAAAACAGTCGATGACAGCAGCAGGTGGCCTGGTGTTTGTTTCAGGTCTGCTAAGGAGCAGAAATCCTATAAATGCAACAGATTCTGTAAAACGGTCCAATAATGGCAGATTGAATGTTATTGTTGTAGAATAAAACACTTACAAAAGGCTTGTGTGTGTATTGGGTTTGGTAAATGTAAGCCATGTGGCAGACTAGGAGGGTCAACTGATCCTACTCAAAAATCCTAATCTTCATCTTTATATTCCAATATATTTAAACACCCTTTGTTATTGCAGTTTGGAACCTGTTATCCAGAATGCTTGGGACCTGGGGTTTTCCAGATAGGAATCTTTCTGTAATTTGGATCTCCATACTTTAGGTCTACTAAAATTATGCAAACATTAAATAAACCCAATAGGATTGTTTTTCCTCCAATCAATTAAATCTTTTGCAGTACAAGGTACTGTTTTGATATTATAGAGAAAAAGGAAATGATTTTGTAAAATGTGCATTATTTGATGAACATGGAGTACATGGCAAATGGCCTTCTTGTAATTTGGAACTTTCTGGATAATGGGTTTTTGGATAAGGGATCCCATACCTGTACAATGGTAGAAAACTGGTACAAATGAATATGATTTTCTGGTGAAATAGATTAATATGAAGACAGAACACCAACAATTGGCCCTATTTAACAATGTTGACAACAAAATGGTGTAATTCACCATGATTTCTCCCCAAAATCCACTGTTTTTTCACAATCCCAGCATAATTGAATTTTTTTTTCCCTGTAGAGATGTACACGAGCACACCCGGTCCTCTTTGTTAGCGATCCCACCTGGTGCATGGACCCTGGGGAGACTGCACACCCCCAGCAGAGTAGAAAGAAGTGGGTACCGGCAATGTGAATTTTTGGTAGTGGCTAATGGACTTCAATACTATGGACACTTTATTCTTGTTGGACTATGGACACTTTATTCTTGTTGGACTATGACACTTTATTCTTGTTGGACTATGGACACTTTATTCTTGTTGGACTATGACACTTTATTCTTGTTGGACTATGACACTTTATTCTTGTTGGACTATGACACTTTATTCTTGTTGGACTATGGACACTTTATTCTTGTTGGACTATGACACTTTATTCTTGTTGGACTATGGACACTTTATTCTTGTTGGACTATGGACACTTTATTCTTGTTGGACTATGACACTTTATTCTTGTTGGACTATGGACACTTTATGGACTAACTAGTGAATATTCATTTGTGTGGGGGTAGGTTACGTGGGGTATTTAACATCTATGGTTGCACTTGGTAGTACACCTGATGAAGGAGCATGCCCCCAAAATGTTGTGTGGTCATTTTACATAATAAACACGAGGGGCTTGTCCCCCACTTGCATCACTTTGTGAGCTAGTACCTATTTCTTTCTTTCAACATTGTTCACTTAACAGTTTGGATAAAAAATTTTGAGGCAATTAATAAATGGTGCACAGTTGTGTAAGTTGCACCCAGCACACACTTAGGTGGGTCATGGCTATATATTTTAATCACCTTTGATTGCTCACAAGTGGAGCCAACTACATTACTCCTGTGTAGGCGACCTAATGAGTTTTTTCTTTTATACTTTTTACTAATCATGAAGTCCCGGGTTGGTAAGCTAAGCCCTGTGGGAGAAAGTAGTCCACCTTGGCCCATGGGTAGTTTACCAGTTCCTGGGATGCACATTTATCAGCATTCTCATTTTTGTGGTTTTAGAGGTTTTTGAAACTACAACCAAAATCATTTTATTTAAAAGAGACATATCCTATAAAAATTAAGAATGTACCAGTGAATTATACTCCTCTAGATATAGAAGAATTATGCTTAAAAAAAGTTGTGTTTCTAAAAAAAAGTTGTGATTTATTGAGAAATTCCACCTAAACCCCACTAGTCCCACCCACCTGTTCCACTTCCTGCTGGCTGAATTCTCTGGATGTGCAGGGGGAGCTGCCGGCTCTCAGTCCACAGCACTGTACGATAGAGCTAGAGCTAGAGCTAGACTGACCTGATAGGGAACTGAAGCCTGTCTGTGCTTGTGTGAGTGCAGGGCTGTGATTGGCTCTCCCCCTCCTACTGTGCTTCTGCTAATGGGACCATTAGGACACGCCCACCCTTTATTTTAAACACAGACACAGAACTGATAGGATCTATAGGGAGCTCCAATAAAGGGGCCATTTCTACAGATAGGATTCATTTTTAGCCCAAAGTAAAATCAGCACCAAATATTATTCATAATTGTCTACAAAATTTGTTTTTTTTTCCATTTATCCAATATGTCTCATTTAAAAACAAGTTATTGAAACAGCCTTTTAAAAAAAAAAAGCACAAACATAAAAAAGCCACCCCTTTAATGTGCTCCATGTTGTAAAGAATGTTATTTCTTTAGATGTTTTTCTCTATATTATGTCAGATTAAGTGAGGTCATCTCATCACCACATGTGTTTTTTTTCAGTTGCTATAACATCATTTTTATTAAATGAAAATGAGAGAAAATAACATTCCTATGTGATATGATAGTGATGGAACTATAACCACAAAAATAACCATATTTTCCCAAACGGTACACGTTACCCATTCTTTGTAAATATTCTGGAATGTTGGGGGAAACGAGTTCAATCACACTCACATATATCAACTTGCCTGTCCTGTTCCATATTCTCATTTGTACAATGGCAGTCATGATCTTTAAACATGTTTGGTTGGTTCTGTATTTTGTCTAAATCATGTGACTTGCACCAAACAGCCCCAGTGTGAAATAGAAAACCCAGGATCTAGTAATTAGAAATGTTTACATATAAAAACTGTACACGGGTGAAACTTTTTATTTATACAGGTTTTCATTCTATTTCATTTTAAGCACCCCTTTGGGGTTTGGTCAGGGCCACCCTTAGCTCACTAAAAGGGTACAGTTACATGAAGAACGTTGCTGAATAAGTTATTTAGCCATATTCCAAAAACAAGCATAACAAATGTAATGGTTTTGCTCACATTTACTTTTGGCAGTCCTCATAAGGGGTAGGACAGCTAAAAGCTAATCTTGTTTTACAATTTGGAGGGGGAGTTGTTTTCCTTCCCAGGTCAAAGTATTTCCCTGGCAGTTTCCCTGGCATGGGTACGGTAAGTAACTGTGCCCTCTTTCTGTGGATCCCCAAGTGCTGGGGGATGTGGTTGGTGCCAGAAGAGCCTTAGGTGGAGGTAGGCCTCACTGGAAAAAACAATGTGGCTAATGTATCAATACTGGGCAAGTGTGACCATGGGCTGTAACCTTTAGAAACCAATCAATGATTGGCTTTTTCCAGGCAAATGTAGGTGGAACAATGAATGCAACAATTTGATTGGTTACCATGATGTGGAAACATCCCAAATGATCCCAAATAATCAAATAATGTTACATGTACAAGGTTTACCCCAAATATCATTCCGAATGGCCGTTACGGTCTTTATGTACAGATTCCAGAAGTATTAAGAATAAATTGGCATTCAAGCCTCAACATAATTGGGTTACCTCACTTGTACTATAATTCTTGATGCTGTGGTAAGGTCACTGTCAGGATAGCTGGGAAAGTCCAGGACGGAGCTTATATGTGTCCCAGGTTCCTAAAAGAATGGTTCTGGGACTGCTAGTCCGGCCCGGGTGTTGTGGGTCTACCTGAGGCATCTCAGCTAGCTAATTAAAAGGCAGCCTGAGCAAAGTAGAAGGCTGCAGTCTGGGGGAAAGACACAGGGAAGCTGCCTGTGTGAGCTGACTGAGAGATTTTGAAAGCACTACAAGGTTTGAACTTTGTTTTCTTTTCTCTGTGTGGGAGACAGGCGGTAGGTCTGCTCCTGGTTAGTTAGGACAACTGACCTGTGTTAGGCTGATGCCACACGTGGCGTTTTTCCGCTGCGTATTTTCTAACTCTCTCGGCGGCTGAAAAATGCCTGATATCATCATCCATAGAAATAACTTGAAAAGACGCGAAGCAAACCACACAATGCGGAAATACGCTAGAAAACGCCTTAGCACAGATTTTTCAAGCGTAGGCCGAAATACGCCAGTATTTGCACAGCAAGCTATTCCTATGTATAAGCAAAGGCAGCTGGCAGACCTTGCGGAAATACGCTGCGTTTTTTGCTATTTCGCACCATGGAAACGGGATTTGCTTATGTCACCAGTACTAGACTGAAAAACGCCATAGTCTCGGGCTGTGTGGCTTGTACGGCGTTTATAGGCTGAGAAAAGACACAGCGGAAAAACGCCACATGTGGCATCAGCCTTAGGTAGAGCCCATTATGTGGCAAGGGTTTTATTTTGAACAATTTTGTAATTTTTATGAAATTGAAAATAAACTGCCTAAAAGAGAATACACTCTCACGTGTTGTAATTGTGCCAAGGGCTGCTTTAGCCCCAGAAAGCTGGTCCCCGCTACCTAACCACTGACAATGCCTAAATGCTTTCAGGATTTCTTTCTTAGCAACATCTACAGTATCTAATAAGCAAAATATTGGTCTGCAATCTCATGCTAATAATATAATATACAAAGCAATATTGATACAAATTGCAGTTCTAACTGGATCTTTGGTCAGTAAATCAAGGTATTGTACCTTCTACATTAATATGGAGAGCTAAGTAACACCTAGGTCGCCTACAGTAACAGATCCATCACCTACTGTCAGTATTTCACACCTAAATCCTAATTTATGTGCTCCATTGAAATTCATCGAATAGTAACTAGTAATGAGTGAATCCGTCCCATTTTGTGTTGCCCAAAAATTTGCAGAACTGCTGAAAAATTTGTAAAATGAGGAAAAATTAATTAAACGCGACTAACGCTTGACTTTCTTGATGCAACTGTCTTTTTAAACAACAGTGCCTTTTTTGACATGACTGTGCCTTTTTGGGTGCAACTGCAATTTATTTGACTGGATCATGACTTTTTTAATGCAACCACAACATTTTTTCTGCAAATTTTTCTTGCAGCGAATTTTTGCACCCAGGCGAATCTATGTCTGGCGAAAAATTTCTCTCATCACTAATAGTGACCCATATTCATAAAATGCAGTGGAGCAAGAAACGTGTTCCAGACCTGGGGTGGGACCAGAGTGGACCAGCAGCCAGGGTGCAAAAGGGGTTGGGCCAAAGGCAGGGCAGACAGAACCAAGATTCAGGGTTGTCATCTCTGCTTTGACATTGAGAAGAGAATTCAGACGTAACTCCCATGATGCAAGAGTGGTATACAAAAGTATACCAAAGTACAAAATGTTTTAAAGCTTCAGATGCTAATTGAAAATGTCTCTATCCATTATTTTTATATCCATGTTTATCCATTTGGACTTTAGTTCCAGCTGTCTTTATAACATATCATTCACATAACAGGTGGTTGCTGTTTAAATCCCTTAAGGACTCCAAGCCCTTAATTACAAGAGACGTTAGGCTACTACTGCAGTTTGAAAAATTGTAACTTTATAAAAAAAAAAACATTTTTTATTGTCAGAAAACTGCCCAGAACTAACTAGAAGTGTACAGCAAATGATAAATTCAATAGTAAATTAGCTATACTAAAATCTAGTTACCTCATATTTATCATTTACTAAAAGATTGTTGCCCTAAGTGGGGAGGATATTGTTTAATTCTAGATGTTTTGCCACGGTATTTCACATCATCAGCCACACAGGACTAAATCATCAATCATTTCCTCAGCCTTTTCAATGAAGCAGTATTCCCACAGAGTCCACGTGTTCCGGGAAACCTGGAGGATATGATATGTGGGTAGAAGGTGGGGGATTAAATGTAGTTTTGGACCATGCTCCCTTACTGTGATGGTAGTACATTCCTAAAAGAGTGTAAGGAGGCAAACCGATATTAAAACGTAAGTAGAATTCCATATTACATCCATAAGGAATAGGATTAAGGCACAAGAGAACAACTGAATTTGGGGTTGGAAAGAGGAAATCTAGGATCCAAAATATTTTGCATTTGTGGTGTCTGAAGCAGATGAATGAAATTCTGAGAGATAGTCTAAATACTATATCCCTTGTGCTGTAAATACTATAATTGTCTCTATAACCCAACAACAGATCACTTCAACACCCCCAATCCAGCAGACAAGGGAGTCTTGCCAAAAGCCACCACAATGAATTTTTTGTAATGAATAAAAACCAATATTATTCAGCCAATTTGTCTTAATTCATGCCTTGATGAAATCTAAATTTTCCAATGACAGTTTTCTAACAATCCCAATACTTCTGGGAGTTCTACTCAACAGCACAATACAATTCTCTGCTCCATATGATACGTAAATAGAGAGGCCTAAAATAATAAGGCAGAAATGGAAGAATCTTCTTCCTCCCACTGGAGGTTTCCAGTCAAGCTATTGCTTTGTTTATATCTGCCTACGCTATTTTTAGATAAACCTATTTCCTGTAAAAGTGAAATTCCCTGGAATGGAATTTATGTGCATGTATGTCTATAAATATTCCTGATTTCAATGTATTTATGTATGTGGAAGCTACACTGCGATCTATGTGATTAAACTATCATTGTCACTGAATATCTTGCAGCAACTTTCTCTTAACAAGTGTTCCCTTTAGCACAGTATGCGTACTAATTAGAACAATACATTTCTAGAATGCGTGGCATATGGTGATAAGAATATGAAGTACAATTAGGTAGGTCAGGGTAGGATCACAGGCGTGATATTTCCCAATATGTACTTATTTTAATGTGATACATGTTCAGAAGGGAGTTGTGCTGGGAATCTATAAATACAAAGCATTCATGTTGGTTCTAATCTCTTGCTTTTTCTGACAATGATGCCCATATTGAGATATCTGAGATCAGAAGAAATACTTCTGATTGTAGTCAAAGCTTTCATTGTGTTCGAGTTCTGGGTGGCCAAGGAATATTTAGGCATGCCTGTTACAATTCTTCGTACAGTTGATAATATCATGTAGGGAGGTGACTGTCAACCATATTTTGCCAATTTTGCTCCAAGCTAAAAACATTGGGACAGATTCAGTTCAGAGAGAAAATGTTTTTTTTGCGTGAAAACTTAAGGTGGCCACACATGTGGCGATCTACGATCTACGATAGAAACAATAGGATTTCTACCTCCTTCTGCCGATTCAGCCCTGACGGCAGATTTTGCTCAGGCGCCTTCTATGGCACCCGATCAAAATCTTTTAACCGGTCCGAACGGTGAGTAGTCCGATATCAGCAGCCTCCTGCGATATCGGTCGACTCGCCGACTTGCCATACACACACCGAATATCGTACGAAACAAGGTTTCGTCCTATATTATCGGTGCGTGTATGGCCAGCTTTATGGACGAGATTCAATTTGCAGTTTATCGTGTCAAAACTCTATTGGAGTCTATGGGAGAAATGTTTTTTTTCTCTTTGAATTGAGTCTCATTTACAAGTTTATACATGATAAGATAACTTTTTCTCACTAAATTGAATCTGGTCCTTCCACCTACCTTACACCTATTGAATGCCGCCAAAGCTCTTATTCCTAGGATGTGGAAGAAGATAGATCCGCCTATGTATAAAGAATGGCTATATTCAGTTGAGGAAACAAGGAAATTAGAGGAGATAACACATTTAATACAAAATAAGATAATTATCAGACAACTTGGACACCTTGGTTAGAAGCAAATAAAATTAAAGGTTAAATTTATCTGAGATGGGTGATATGGGAAGTGAAGAATTAAGTGTATTGTACAGTAATGTGTTGATATGAGAAATAAGAAATGACTTGATGTATGTTTTATACTTTTGGATAAGAGAATTTTATATTTTGGCTTTTCCCTTCCCCCTCCCCTTGCTTTCTGTATCCCTTCCTATTCCCTTGTTATTTTTTGGGGGAAAATCTAATAAAGAAAGATTTATAAAAAAAAATTGAATCTGGTCCTTTATATTCTAGAAGGGCTCCCTAAAGTTATTGCTGGAATGTTTATGAAACTTTCTCCTTGAGTTATCGTTGGGTCAGGAAAAGGTGGGTAATGGAAAGGTTGTTTAATCATACATTTATTGGAAATAATCTTACATAATTCACCTGTTATGTCTAAGGAAATGTACAGGATGTATGAGAAGGGAGAACACAACAAGATGTAGGAACTGATCCAGGTGTGTGTAAGGAGTGAATGAAAACCTACTCCAATTACATTTAAGAAGCTCTATTGTTGTCATAGTGTAAGCTTTAGCCTATAGGGTAAACCCATGTAAATGGGATTTTTCTAAGAGCCTTAAGGAATTTGTTCCCAGAATCCCTTTTGACTTATTTGCATACGCATGGGGCGGTCTCCTCAACCCTTTTGACTTGTTCGTGAATCCCCACTCCTGGCTCACCCTAAGCTGATCAGAAAACCCTGCACTACACTGATGAGCCCAAAGAAGGGCGAAACCGGTCTGTAGTTGGGAAATTGATCAGCTATTATCCTGGCTTTTGGTTTAAAAACCCAGTGGGTAAGCGTTAGCCTATAGGATAAACCCATGTAAATGGGATTTTTCTAAGAGCCTTAAGGAATTTGTTCCCAGAATCCCTTTTGACTTGTTGTCATAGAAAAACACTCATGATGTACAAACAGACACAAACAAAAGAGGCGGTCTCCTCAACCCTTTTGACTTGTTTGTGAATCCCCACTCCTGGCTCTCCCTAAGCTGATCAGAAAACCCTGCACTACACTGACGAGCCCCAAGAAGGGCGAAACCGGTCTGTAGTTGGGAATATGATCAACTATTATCCTGGCTTTTGGTTTAAAACCCAGTGGGTAAGCGTTAGCCTATAGGATAAACCCATGTAAATAGGTTTTTTCTAAGAGCCTTAAGCAATTTGTTCCCAGAATCCCTTTTGACTTGTTGTCATAGAAAAACACTCATGATGTACAAACAGACACAAACAAAAGAACATTCTGGAAAGCAATTGTTTTATTTTTTTTAATATCATTGACCTATTGAAAATAAATATCATACAGATGTTGGATAAAAGTGATTTCAATTATACAACAAAGCTCTGATAAATTGTCTCTTGGAATTTTTAGAGAGATAGCTTCCTCACAACTACAAGGGACTTATACAACATGTAAGTTATACAATATGCATTACCTGCCAAGCTCAATATGTCAAACAGACGTCTTGAGGGATTAAACTATTTCTTTCAAGCTCACAACCTAATACCATAGGGCTCTTCTCCTCATCGCTACATTTTTCTTCCTTTGCTGCACTTTCCCAGCTTTCTAGTTTTTTCAGGACCAGGTGTAACTTCTCAGTAGGGCACACGAGATAGTCCTGTCCAAGTTCATGCATGTTACATGTTAAATCTTCAGCATCTGAAAGTAAAAAGGGAGTGTAATGGATTTTAAGAACTTAAAAAACAATGTTTTCCCATTAGATTTTACTGTGTGTTCCTTGTTGGGTTGGACTGCTGTTATTAGACTATATAATATATACAGTCCCTTGAGAATGTACTTTTTTTTAAACATTATGAGCATATTTACTTCTGGTTATTATTAGAGCTTAATGCTTGCTTTCTAAACAGGACCAGGAGTCAAAGTGAAAACAAATGTTCTGCCAGATTCCTGAGAGGGTTTATGGGCACATAACAAGCACACAGGCAGGTAAGTGCACAACCAGGCAGGGTCGGACTGGGGGGTGCAGGGCCCACCGGGGCTACCACCCCAGGGGCCCTGCAGGTGCCCCAGCCGGCCATGTCCACCGCACCCTTAACCCCACACAGGGGCCCCCGCTGAGCCTCCCTTACCCCCCTGCTGGTGAGAAAAAAACAAGATATTATTCAAATAATTCCATATAAAACTGCATGACAGACCCTTCCACACAACAAAGTTAGCGTTTAACGCCACAATGAACTGGGCGCCCCGTTTCCTCAGCGACCCCTCACTACCCTGAAGCCCCTCCGTTTTGACGATTCAGCCAATCCACGCTGGTTGGACAACTCTGCACCGCCCTGCCCCCCCCCCGCAGGGGCCCCCTTACCTCCCAGGCAGGACCCCCCCAGCTGACGTCCTTCCCTGAGCGCGTAAATTTAACGCGTCGGGGGAGGAGCGGTCGGGCAGGGGGAGCGCAGGTAGGGGTTGGGTCTGGGCTGCTGGGGCCCACTAGCACCGGGGCCCAGTCCGACTCTGCAACCAGGAGTAACTGCACAACAAGAGCTTAACTGTGGTCTTTCTTGGCCCATTACCTCAGGTGGTAGCGTCACAACAGTATCATATCACAATATGATCAGGTCAATGATGTTCTTTTGTTTGTGTCTTTTTGTACATCACAAGATTTTTACTCTGACAACAATAGAGCTTCTTTACAGAGTAGGTTTTCATTCGCTCCCTACAACATAAAGTTAAATGTTTAGAAACACCTGGATGTGTTCTTATATCTAGTTATGTTGTCCCTTCTCATATATCTTGTACATTTCCTCAGTTGAATCATGGATGGTAAAAACAATTCTATGTATGATTTAAAACAACCTCTCCATTACTCATCTTCTCTTGGCCCAGAAGATGGGTAATGGGGAGTAATGGGGTGTTTCTTATTGTTGTTTTCCCTATTAGTCATACAGGGCTGTGGGCAGTGCAATCCTCCATCAGGCTAGGGGGGACTAGTGGCTCTAATTCCCCAGGGTCTTTTTGTGAATTAAGTCCACTTTGGGGCCACACTCTGTGTAGGAAATAGTGCTGTACAAACCAATCCAAAACCCAAAGGTCGGGTCTGTTCTGACTTGCACTGCACTGCATTTAATGGGTCACACATGTGGCAGGATGATCTCTTTCCATGTTGTCCTCCTACTTGTTTCAACTGCCGCTTATTTACATACTTGGGCAGGTAAGGCACGCCTATGATTAAGTGCCCATGCGCACGAAACGCGTCAGGCACAATGTTTTTAAGGAAATGAATAAAGACTGAAGTCTTAGATACTATGGCTGTCCGGCATGCTAACTAGAAGGCTGTATTTCGTTTGAATTGGATTGCTCCCTTAGGCTATGGGTTCGGGGCCTAAGCACCCGGACCATACATCGGCTTTGGTGAGAATTGATTGATGTACTTATCTTTATTGAGACTGTGTGTTCACTGGTGGCGGGCCCGGGGTTTGTACACCCGGGCCAATTAATCATTTGGGTACGGTTAACCTATAAACTTGATTCTGTATATCTCAGCGCTGCCTTGTTATTTATTAACTAACTTACTAGTTTTGCTTTTGGGGATTTATTTTTTGGTTTGTTATTTAGGTAAGACACGGGTACATAAGTAAAGATGGAAGATTGTTTTTTTAATTGGCAAAAGGAGGGTAAAGATATGGCACAGGTCAACTTTTTATCAACCTGCACATTACTAGAATAAAAGGGCCATTTTCCACTAAATATTTTGCTGTATCTCAACATAATGTTCCAGTCTCCAGGCACTTCAGTCAAAGACTAACTCTGTGGGACATGTGTGAGTGGTGCAACACTGGAGAACTTCAATCCAGATTGAGGGGACTCCACTGCGTATCCCACAACCAGTCCTCACTGCTACAAGTCTCTATAGCAACTTCTCTCCAGGAAGGCCCACCCACTTACTGGTGAACCCCCACCCCTCTGAGCCAGCATCTTCTGGAAACTCTTCACTGCATGAAAAGAAAAGACTTGCTCAACCAAGGCAAACTATGGAACAAAGTCAGCACTACTGTTAATGAATGAATGTCATTGCTTTGTTTTGAAAAACAAATAAAATCAATGTTGAGTATGACAAGACAATGTCATGTACAGTCTGTTTAAAGCATCACTAATACAAATACTGTTAGAGTTTCCTTTATTTGGATGTTATTATACCAGCAGACTTTAGTTGCACATGTTGAAAAAGCACAAAAAGACAAAGGGCCTGATTCACTAAAGGGCGATAAAACGTGCGCTATTTTTATTGTGCGCTAAAATTTTTACCGCCGCTTAATTTTGGCGATTTTTCGCACGATTCACTATAAGCATACTCGCGCTTTTTTACGCGCGATATTGCATGCGTTATTTAACTCGCGAAGACTATTTCAATGCGGTATTTGCCGGTACATGCGCTAAATTACGCCCGCGAATAGTCACCGCATATGAATGGTAGCTTAGAAATAGTGTATAAAAATTGTCGCCGCATATAAATGGTGTATATAAATATTAGCCACATATAAATGGTATCATATAAATGGTATCATATAAATAGTAGATGCTTATAAATAGTAGCCACTAGTGATGAGCAAATGTGTTCTGGTTTCTTTAGTGAAAAATTAGCAAATCTTTCGAAAGATCCACGAAACGGCAAAAATGTTGTGCGGGCAAAAAAATTGTTGCTGTGACTATTATTTTTTGAAGCTTGTATAAATTTTTGTATGTGCGGTGAATTTTTGCGTGGCAAATTTTTTCATGCGTTTTGCCATTGGCGGATTGTTTTGCGAAACGCATGAAAAAATCCGCCGCAAAAAAATTCGACGCACGTCCAAAAATTCGCTGCGAATCCATGCCTGGCGAAGCATTTCATCACTTGTAGCCAAATATAAATAGTCGCGCAAATGAACGCACGCCATGTTAGCCATACACGCCAATACTTGCAGAAAATGACTGTATTAAAAATGAACATTTCGCTGCAAACTGGCGGCTGCGTCACTCTAGGGGAAACACATACTTGAATAAATAACACTGTAAGTCCATATTTTATTGCAAAAACTCATTTACTGTACTTTTGTATAATTTTTCGCCTGCCTGTAGTAGGTGTTAATTTTCGCATAGCCGAATGCGATATTTAGCGCGCAAAAGTTATAGTGAATCATGCGATCGTATTCTTTTCAGCGCGGAAATTAACGCATGCGGTAAAACTAGTGCGAGAAATACTGCATGCGAAAATGGCGATTTTTCGCACGCGATAATACTATGGTGAATCGCGCGCAAATTATTTTGCGTTTTTTAACGCAAAAAAGTGTGCGATCATTTTTATCGCACTTTAGTGAATCAGGCCTAACAAACAGTATTTTTTGTGGTTTTGGCACTTAATAAGTCACTTAAGATTTGTGGAGTTTTTGTATAAGAAAAATTTGAGTTTAAGCTCAAAAAAGCAGGATTTGTGAAAAATAAAAAATAAATAGGAATATTAGTCAGTGTTATTGGTCCTTTGAATGCATTTAACTATGTTTTTATATTCCTTATTTTGGTTTGACTTTTTGAAAAGCAAACTAGTTTGATTGTGGCCTTTTGTCTGCAGATGGAAAGGTCATTTTATACAAGGCCATACAATTCATGCAGATTTAAACCATAGAAACGCTGAAATGCTTTAGCTACAAGTTTTTAATGCCAGAGGGAAAATAGTTTGGATGGATGTACTGGACTTCTGTATCATTTAATGTCAGCGTGTCATCTATTCAACTTTGTAAATAATTTGTATTACATCAAAAAGCCTGCCCTTTGGACAAATGCATATTTGCAAGAACCTAAGTGATTACTGAATGCTATTGACAGGACTGAATATGTTTCTAACTTGAAATTTGCAAATGTTCACAACACATTATTTTTGATTTTGCCAAAATAGAGTTGCTTGAACATTTCCTACAGGGGAATAGATTTTTTTCAGTCAAAGGAACATTTTAATGATTTTTAACATAATTATTATTTAAGTATGGGACCTGTTTTCCAGAATGCTTGGAACCTGGGTTTTTTTTTGGATACGGGATTGGGATCTCCATAACTTAAGTCTAATAAAAAATCATATAAACATGAAATAGACCAAATAGGGCTGTTCTGCCCCAATAAGGGGTAATTATATCTTAGTTGGGATCAAGTACAGGTACTGTTTTATTATTACAGAGAAAAGGGAATCATTTAACCATTAAATAAACCCAATAGGGCTGTTCTGCCCCCAATAAGGGGTAATTATATCTTAGTTGGGATCAAGTACAGGTACTGTTTTATTATTACAGAGAAAAGGGAATCATTTAACCATTAAATAAACCCAATAGGGCTGTTCTGCCCCCAATAAGGGGTAATTATATCTTAGTTGGGATCAAATACAGGTACTGTTTTATTATTACAGAGAAAAGGGAATCATTTAACCATTAAATAAACCCAATAGGGCTGTTCTGCCCCCAATAAGGGGTAATTATATCTTTAAAATTTTGGGGTTTTTTTTGCATAAAATGGAGTCTATATGAGACAACTGTCACCCTATTGACACCCCTTCTGGCACTGACAGGGTTACTCTTACCTGATGGCACAGGACAAACCTGAATCTTTCTGCAGTGGTATTAGGAGAGACTGGGTACCCGGTCATTGTTAGCGCAGTGCCACCTAGTGGGATCTGGGAGTGCACCTATGGGTGCCCACTAGGAACAATAACAACACACACAGTACTTGATAAACGAAATAACTTTTTATCTGAAATAAAGGGGAAACTAATACACATAACACTCCTAACAAAGTGGCAATAAGGGCCTCACTAACTACCTTTGCCAGCGCAAGCTATCTCACTAACTGAGTCCTTTAGCTCAGTCCAAAGGGAACAGTTTATATACTGTAAATCTTCGAGCGCTCCTTTATTACTGTCACTTTAATTGTACTCACTCCTGAAATCTCTTTGGATGCTTCACACAGAACCTTCATGCAAGCCCAGCACATACAGACCTGCAGTGGGACTACCAGCCCCTTTAGCTACTCAGATGGGCTCCCCCTGCAGGTGGTTGTTCCTCCAGTCAGGGCCCCTCACAGGATCTCTGTCTCTCCAGGTACAGTATCTGCCTTCCCTGTACCTGTACCACAGGCCAGCTTGTGCTTGTGCTGCTCCTCTCTCTGAGCCCACGTGCAGCTTCCTGAGCTCTGAGTTGTCTCTCTCCTCCTCCTGAGTTCCTCTGCCAGGCTTTCCAGCTTCCTTTTCCTTTCGGTGGCTCCCAGGCTGCTTTGCAACTTCCTGCAGCCCTGAGCTTGCTGTTCAGCTGGTTGCTAGGCAGCAGCACACAGATACAGTCTCAGTGCCTGCTCCCCTACAGGGAACAGCTGCAGGAGGGACCCAGCACTACCTCCCTACACAACCTTCCCATAATTCAAAACTTTCCGGATAATGGGTTTTCGGATAACAGATTCCATACCTGTACTACGTTCCCAGTTTCACATTAATAATCTAAAATATAAGAAATACTTTTTAATGGGACTGAAATACGCAAGCTGGAAGGGTTACTTATAGCCTGACTTTCAGTTACTAATCTGTACCTACTGTAGAACAGATGGCTGCTCCCTGTACAGCAGGCACCCCTGCCCTTGCCTAATGGTTAGAAATGTAGTGCTGAAACAACTTTCCCTTGTTTATTATAGTTTATACAGGAGCAGTGGCCAGCTCCATGTTGTAGCTCCCACCCTTCCCAGCTGCAGTCAGGTGATCAGTGGTAGCCAATAAAAGGGCAACCAATTAGAAGTTTTTAACCTTGAAGTCCCTGTACTATTTGTTTGGGGGCTCACAGTCCTTCCCACTACAGATAAAAACTGAGTTATATTTCAATTAGCGCTCACGCTCGCTCACCCAGTTAGATAGTAGGTTTGGGTGCATATGCCCCGAACCTTTCGCTTATCACTTTTTTCTCTCTTCGTTCTGGGGAGTATTTGCCCATACCTATAAATACGTGTGCAGTCACATGAAACATGTTAGGTTTTTATCTTTAATAAAGCTTTTTTTGAAAATGTATCCGCTGTCCCGGAGTCCGACGAGTGCATGCTGTTTTGTGCTGGCTATTGAAGTTTTAACCTTGAAAGCAAGTAGGTTACAGGTAAAACTCAGTTCCTGGGAAAAATACCCGGGGGTGAGTGAGTGTAGAACAGGCCAGACCGGGGGTGAGTGAGTGTAGGACAGGCTAGACCAGGGGTGAGTGAGCGTAGGACTGGCCAGACTGGGGGTGAGTGAGTGTAGGACTGGCCAGACCGGGGGTGAGTGAGTGTAGGAAAGGCCAGACCGGGGGTGAGTGAGTGTAGGACAGGCCAGACCGGGGGTGAGTGAGTGTAGGACAGGCCAGACCGGGGGTGAGTGAGTGTAGGACAGGCCAGACCGGGGGTGAGTGAGTGTAGGAAAGGCTAGACCAGGGGTGAGTGAGCGTAGGACTGGCCAGACTGGGGGTGAGTGAGTGTAGGACTGGCCAGACCGGGGGTGAGTGAGTGTAGGAAAGGCCAGACCGGGGGTGAGTGAGTGTAGGACAGGCCAGACCGGGGGTGAGTGAGTGTAGGACAGGCCAGACCGGGGGTGAGTGAGTGTAGGACTGGCCAGACCGGGGGTGAGTGAGTGTAGGACTGGCCAGACCGGGGGTGAGTGAGTGTAGGACAGGCCAGACCGGGGGTGAGTGAGTGTAGGAAAGGCCAGACCGGGGGTGAGTGAGTGTAGGACAGGCCAGACCGGGGGTGAGTGAGTGTAGGAAAGGCCAGACCGGGGGTGAGTGAGTGTAGGAAAGGCCAGACCGGGGATGAGTGAGTGTAGGAAAGGCCAGACCGGGGGTGAGTGAGTGTAGGACAGGCCAGACCGGGGGTGAGTGAGTGTAGGAAAGGCCAGACCGGGGGTGAGTGAGTGTAGGACAGGCCAGACCGGGGGTGAGTGAGTGTAGGACAGGCCAGACCGGGGGTGAGTGAGTGTAGGAAAGGCTAGACCGGGGGTGAGTGAGTGTAGGAAAGGCCAGACCGGGGGTGAGTGAGTGTAGGACAGGCCAGACCGGGGGTGAGTGAGTGTAGGAAAGGCCAGACCGGGGGTGAGTGAGTGTAGGAAAGGCCAGACTGGGGGTGAGTGAGTGTAGGAAAGGCTAGACCGGGGGTGAGTGAGTGTAGGAAAGGCCAGACCGGGGGTGAGTGAGTGTAGGAAAGGCCAGACCGGGGGTGAGTGAGTGTAGGACTGGCCAGACCGGGGATGAGTGAGTGTAGGAAAGGCCAGACCGGGGGTGAGTGAGTGTAGGACAGGCCAGACCGGGGGTGAGTGAGTGTAGGAAAGGCCAGACCGGGGGTGAGTGAGTGTAGGAAAGGCCAGACCGGGGGTGAGTGAGTGTAGGAAAGGCCAGACCGGGGGTGAGTGAGTGTAGGAAAGGCCAGACCGGGGGTGAGTGAGTGTAGGAAAGGCCAGACCGGGGGTGAGTGAGTGTAGGAAAGGCCAGACTGGGGGTGAGTGAGTGTAGGAAAGGCCAGACCGGGGGTGAGTGAGTGTAGGAAAGGCCAGACCGGGGGTGAGTGAGTGTAGGAAAGGCCAGACCGGGGGTGAGTGAGTGTAGGAAAGGCCAGACCGGGGGTGAGTGAGTGTGGGACAGGCCAGACCGGGGGTGAAAAATCAGTGAAACACGTTTGTTACGTGAATTTTTTATGTTGGCGCTATTGTGCCTATTTTGATGTGACCATGGCTATTTTTTACGCAACCACTCCCATTTTCATGCAACCAAATGCGGTTCGTGAATTTGTTGCCATTTCACGAATTTTCTTGCAGTTTCGCGAATTTTATGGACAGATTTGCTCATCATTAGCAACCATGCCCATACTGACGCGACCATTACTTTTTCACAGCGGATTTTTGCTGGACTTTTGCAAAACAAATTTGCCAATGGCAAAATGCGGAAATTCATTGCGAATCCATGCCTGGCCAAAAAGTTTGCTCATCGCTAGCAGTGAGCTCTAATTTCACACTTTGATAAATCTTCCCCTAAAAGTCACAACTTTTTCCAGCATTTACTAAGCATAAAATGGCTAAAAATCCGACAATCGCCAGCTAAAACTTGCCAAGAATGTGTAGAAGTCAATGGCGGTTGTTCCTTCTCTTCCCTAGAGGACTCTTCTTTTGCTTCGATATTGCTCCTATATTTTTTCAACTCACTTCTCCACTTTCCGTTCATCTTGGAAATGCCTTTGTACAAAGCTTTCAAATATTTCTGTCAAAATCAAAGCAATGTTAACGTGTTACATGAAGTAATGAAAGAAAGTGTAAACGTCCTCAAAATCCCAGCAAGTCATTAATGGATTTCACTGACTTCTTTCATTTTAACCAAATTCGCTGTATCCTAATAGGAAATAATAGACTTCACCAGGTCGGAGCTAACATATATGTGTTATTTTGCCCAAACAGGGAATTAAAATTCCTTTTTAGCTGGGTGAAGCAAGTTAGGAAAAAAAGGTTGAAAATAAAATGGAATCAAACCTGGACAAGAATTAAACATGTCAATCAAAGGTGACGTTATACAAATAAGCAATGTTGGGAGGATTGACAATTCTTGGTAAATATGACCATCTTTGAGCTTTGATGTGTTATAAATAGTTTCCCCAAGTTTTGAAATCTGCTAGTCTGCTCCAGTGGAATTAATATGAAGCCATAATGACCTTTTATTAATTAGCATTTTCATTTTTTTTTCATGAGCCATTTATGCTACTAACAGATACTACTTGCCAAACAACTGGTCAGTGAAAGGTACTGTTAGGCTTGGGTTTGATCCCAGGACCTCCTGGTTGTTGGCTGCTCTCCCTAACCATTAAGCCAGGTGAGCAGCTGGCAAGAGTGCTTTGCGTATATGTTCCACTCACCTGTATCCTGTGACATCACCCCAGCAGCCTTATTGGTTAGGTGGAGTCAGCCAATCGGGGCTGACTCTGCCCTTTTTAAGCCCAGCCCTCCTCACACACCTGAGCATTGGTCAAACATTAAGCACTGGGGCTTGCCCCTAGCTTGTGTTCCCTGTTCTGGCTCCTGATCTTGTTTTTTTGCCTGTGCACTGTCAGTCCCTGCCTGTCCTGTCAGTTTCCGCCCGCCCCGTCCTGTCAGTCTACGCCCTCCCGTCCTGTCAGTCTCTGCCTGGCCTGTTACAGACGCTGCCTTAAGAACCCATCTTTCCCATCTCCTTTTTAGTGCCCTCTACCTATTCCTTCACAGAATTCTTTCCTATTCCTTACAGCTACCTGCTGATTGGTAGCCATACGTTGGTAGATAAGTAGCAAAATTACAGTATGTGGGCAGATTTAAGCTGCCAATTTAGTTCCTTCAGACTGATTCAGTGGATTATCTGACTTTGTATGGGGCCCTTCAGTGGTCCAACCACTGAAAATTGGCCAGATGTCAATCATGCAGGTTTGATACTCTAATTGGATTGAGGGCTGCATTGGCTCATTGATGTGGCCCTCACCCCAATGCCTTGTATACCCATCATGTGGCCCTAGGGGTAAAATCTGCTTGTTTGGTGACCTTGTCAATGAGCCAGTATATGGCCACCTCTAGATTAAAGCACCAACTGGAAATGTAGGATCTATGTTGGTGACAATATTTTAGCTGTAGATTCTTTGTTTCTGGCTGTTGGTCTATGCATACCATTTATTTACATGGCAATGTGAAGCATAGATTCAAAAACTTACTGCTGGCACTGAAAGGGTTAATAGTAATCTTCATGACCAGCCAAAATGTATTTTTATGGTTCTCTGGTCTTGCAGAAATTCCGCCCATCCCATATATTATTCTTTAGAACCTGCCTTCATCTGGTTGCCAAATGTCTGGCTTCCACCGTGTTGATGTTTTCTGCAGATCCACAAGCAACTTTTTTTTTTAAGTTCTAAGTAATAAGCAGTGTATAGCTGCCAGACATATCAACACAGATAATGCTCAAATTTTGAACATTATGGAAAATTTCCAGCTTCCTTTCTCCAAAACATTAAGGGAGAATAGTCTGAAGGGTCAAATATCTGCCTAATAACTTTTACTACTTGAGGTTTTTTTCCTTGTCAGGATATACTTTTTGAGATAGCAATTGCATATTCCTTCAGCGAACTTCAGAAGAATTTATTTAGCCAACATCTGTATCATATTTACAGGGACCTATGCTGGAAATGACTATTCATTTGACATTGCAAAAAAAAGTATTGTTCAAACCTGTCATTAGCTCTAGTCCAAAGATCTGCATTGTATTAGGGGACATCTACGCCCGGCCTTTGCATTTCATAATGGTTAGATTCTAAAGAAATCCCTTTGAGCCTTTGGAGCCAGGTGAATCTAAAAGCTGCAAAGAAGATAATGTAATTCATTGTTTTCAGTACACAAAACCTATAGTAGGGAGACCCAAGAGTTTAGAACTTTCTCTATGATTCACTTGACTTGAAATGGATGGAGTTTGTAACTATAGTTATAGCCATTCTTTAAGAAGGAAACATGGCGTGACTTTAGCCCTCTCAGAGCAGCAACTTCATAGTATCATATTCATAGGAAACCCATTATCTAGAAAGTTCAGAATTATGGAAAGGTCATCTCCCATAGACTCCATTACAAGAAGATAATTCTAGTTTTATAAAATGATTCCCTTTTCTCTGTAATAATAAAACAGTACCTGTACTTGATCCCAACTAAGATATAATTACCCCTTATTGGGGGCAGAACAGCCCTATTGGGTTTATTTCATGGTTAAATGATTCCCTTTTCTCTGTAATAATAAAACAGTACCTGTACTTGATCCCAACTAAGATATAATTACCCCTTATTGGGGGCAGAACAGCCCTATTGGGTTTATTTAATGGTTAAATGATTCCCTTTTCTCTGTAATAATAAAACAGTACCTGTACTTGATCCCAACTAAGATATAATTACCCCTTATTGGGGGCAGAACAGCCCTATTGGGTTTATTTAATGGTTAAATGATTCCCTTTTCTCTGTAATAATAAAACAGTACCTGTACTTGATCCCAACTAAGATATAATTACCCCTTATTGGGGGCAGAACAGCACTATTGGGTTTATTTAATGGTTAAATGATTCCCTTTTCTCTGTAATAATAAAACAGTACCTGTACTTGATCCCAACTAAGATATAATTACCCCTTATTGGGGGCAGAACAGCCCTATTGGGTTTATTTAATGGTTAAATTATTCCCTTTTCTCTGTAATAATAAAACAGTACCTGTACTTGATCCCAACTAAGATATAATTAATCCTTTTTGGGGGCAAAACAAGCCTATTGGTTTATTTAATATTTAAATGATTTTTGACTTAAGTTATGCAGATCCAAATTACGGAAAGATCCCTTATCCGGAAAACCCCAGGCCCCGAGCATTCTGGATAACAGGTCCCATACCTGTAGTTCATTTTATTCCAGCACAGTACAGCAGTCAACTGAAAAAAGCCAATAAAATAATAAGATACGACTATAAATAAGTGGATCATTTGGGAGACAAGAGAATATAGAAAAGATGAAAGAAGATGCAACATCATTAAGGAGAAGGAAAGGTAAAATTCTGGTGGGTAGTGATGAGTGAATCTGTCCCGTTTCGCTTCCACAGTGTTTTTGATGCAGCCACAAAGTTTTTATGGTGAAGTTTTGTGGCCATTTTTTTCCTACAGATGTATGGTAAACACCATAACCAGTTAGGACAACCTCAGTAGCCCTTAGGTTCCAAGGCATTTATTAGACATAGGAATAATGAGTTAATCATTGCAGACACGTTGGGTAGTGATGAGCAAATTTTTTCAGTAGGCATGGATTCACAGCGAATTTCTGCATTTCGCGATTGGCGAATTGTTTCACGAAACCTCCGTACAAATTGGGTGCAGTTGCATAAAAAAAACATGGGAGACAAAAAAATAGATGCGGGCAACAAAATAATAGACGTGGGCGACATAAAAATAGACACGGGTGACACAAAAGACGAGGGCGACAAAAAAATTGCAACAAGTGCGTTTCGCAAAGTTTTCGCCATTTCACGAATTTACTTGCCGTTTTGCGAACTTTATGGCAAAGCGAAACGGAACAGATTTGCTCATCCCTAATGTTGGGGTATTAATTAAAAGTAGATGCATTCATGCATACAACAGCTGGAATGTACATATAAATACAGCAACCGATACACAATTGACTCAGATGGCTCGCCATGTCCAATCATGGCACTCATAGTTCATTAGCACACTGATTTCCATTGAGTGGCATTATATAATTATATGCAGAGGAGCCATCAATATCTTCTAAATGATATCCTTATAATCTGCGCTTAGTGATGTAATGTGTGTCACATGACTCACTGAAACTCACTGCCTTGTGTCTGAAACGCCTCATGGTCATGGAACTCCTCAGGGACTTATAATATCCTTATATGTTACAGTACGGGGGTACATTATTCCATTATAATTCCATATCTTATTATACACATCAAAACGCTTACTTTTTACAACTGATTTTACATAAAACAACAAAGGAAAACAAATCCATAAAATATTTCTCAAAAATTTCAGAAGATCTTTAAGAATTTAAGAATTTTATGCAAAAAGAGGTTTAGAATTCTGTATATCTGCAAGCATGTTAATACATTAAATAGTTTAATAACCACAGGAATTAAAAAGGTTTTATTTATACCGACAATCAATATTACCAAAGTGACACCACCAAAATTCCTTGAAATGAATTTGTGTATTTTTTTTAAACTTGAGGGAAGCAGGGGCAGCCATCGCTGGAACATAAACCATCTACACTTTTATTTATTTGACATTTTTAAAAGTGTTTAATTTATTTTTGGGTTTTTTTTTGTAAAAGGGAAAGTAGATCAAAGATCTGTGGTCTAATTTTCTCAATATAAACATGCAGTTTGTGTATAATGCTGCAAACTGGACTTTAATGTTCTACAGCTGTGAGTTTTTGGATCCACAATCAGCATTTTTTTCCAAAAATAATTCATTTTGTGTGATTTGTTACAACTAGAAATACTGGCATGAAAAATGTGGAATTTTGCACAGAGTTTTAAAAAGGGGCAAAAATGTTCATTGTTCTGCGTGTTACAGGTTTAGCTGTTTGGTGCTTGTATCCCCTTTACTTTTAGCGAGGCATGGATCCGCTGCGAAATTTTGTGTTTCACCATTGGAAATTTTTTGACGCAAATATTCACCACGACAAAAGGAAAAAGTAACATCAAAAAATGTCACCAACGCAACTCAAACTCAGCTCGTGGCTGCATAAAAAAAAGTCATACATGTCGAAAAGTTGTGTGGTAGCCACTAGTGATAAACGAATCTATTCCGTTCGCCAAAAAATTCACAAATGGTGAAAATGACATACATGGCAAAAATATTACGCGCACAACTTTTTTTGATGCGCAACAAATTTATTTGCAAAAGAAATCCCCCAATGGCGAAACACGGAAATTTGCCAGGGATCCGTGTCTGCCGAAAAATTTTGCTCGTCACTAGTAGCCACATTTTGAGAGTTTTTTGCCATTTCATGAATTTGTTGGCGAAGCAAAATAGAACAGATTTGCTCATTGCTATTATTGGCCGTATATTACTGGCTTACATAAATTTGTAATATTTTCCCTGTTTGTGGCAGTGGGGAATTTAGCATGGAATTTCCAGTAATTACAGAAACTATTTATATATTTTATGCAAGAACAATTTTGACTAAAGAGAGGACCCACTTGCTGCAGTTTTTATTCCATGGGATGGGCCCAGTCATTGGTGGTCCCCACTGCCCCAAGATATCAGTGATAGAAAACCCCTCAAGCATGTGAAATTCTGAAATTCACCATTGACAATTTTTTGACGCAAATATTCACCACGACAAAAATTTGCAGAGTGAGGAAAAAAGTCACATCAAAAAATGTCACCATCGCATCAAAAAAAGTTGCGGCTGCGTAAAAATAAGTCAGATGTGTCGAAAAGTTGTGCGGTAGCCACTAGTGATGAGCGAATCTGTCCCATTTCCTTTCGCCAAAACATTCACAAAAAAATGAGAAATGGTGAAAATGATGCACATGGCAAAAAAATTATGTGCGCAACATTTTTTTGATGTGGAACAAATTTTTCTGCAGCAGATTTCTGTGCCCATTTTGCAGAAAAAAAATCCGCCACTAGTAGCCACATTTCAAGAATGTTTTGCCATTTGGCGAGGTGAAACAGGACAGGTTTGCTCATCGCTATTATTGCCCTACATTATTGGCTTACATAAATTTGTTATATTTTTCCTGTTTGTGGCAGTGAGGAATTTAGCATGGAATTCGGGAACTTATTTATATATTTTTATGGAAGAACTGCAAGACAGTTTTTATTCCATGGGAAGGGCCCAGCGCAAAATGTCATTGGTGGGCCCCACTGCCCCAAGATATCAGTGATAGAAAACCCCTCAATCATGTGAAGTCAGGAAGTGAAGAAATGGACCGATGGCCGTGGGAGCAGATTAATGACAAATGGTGGTGATGCCAGAAGACATGAAAATAACAATGTTGTAGAATTCAGTTGATTAAAATGATGCCATCTCTTAGGGACAGTTTTGCCAAAAGTTATCCAGATGAATAGCGTTCTAATGGGCCTCGTATCCTGGAGGGCCCTGGGCAAATGCCACTTTTTCCCATCTATTAAAACATCCCTGTCTATGGGACAATATCATGAAATGACGATGTCTCATTTAAGGTAACCCTATAACTAGTTTCATCTGATTTCTACATAGGCCAAGGGGCTTGTAGATAAAATGGGCCTTCTTCCATAAATGTGAGCATCACAACTACGGTATCTACAGAACAATATACTGTGCCAGGTACAACATGGGCAATTCATTCACTGAAGAGCAACTGACCTTCATCTTTGCAGGGATAAATTATTCATAGAAGAGAAAATGACAAGAAATACTCAAAAGTCGAGACTGACACTTCGGAATGAACACCAGGGATGGGTGATGACCCAACAGACATGAAGCGCTCTATGGCAGTCATCTGAGAGAGAGATATATGGACAGCCCAATTTATTTTAAGGTGAAGTTGTCAGTATCCTGGTTCTTTATGGAAATAAGTCTGATTTCTGCCTTGTAGATGCCACAATCAAAGGAAAAGTTTTCTATATACAGTATAGGCCTGTGTTTGTATTTATTATTTAGCACCACAGCATTAGGCAGTACCTTACATTTAACATTAACTATTCATATGATCATATTGATTGCAAAGCGATCCATGATACTTTTCTAATTTGACAATTTTTTGTAGCCTTAAGGCATGCTGGGGGTCATTTATAAAATTCACACAGCGCAGAACTATTCACTCAGTGAACATATTTACACTGCCTGTGTTTATATTTATAAAGCTGGACAAGACTGGTGCATTTAAGGTGCAAACATAATTGCAAATTTTTATTCACACTGTGAAAGCTTTGTGGGGCCCATGGGCTCCGTTGGCCCAGACCCAATCCCAGCTGGCTTCCCTTGATCGCATCTGCTTAAGCAAAGTCAGGGGGAAGGGCCCACAGAGGGGCATGTGTGTGCAGCAGGGGCCTCAGGGGATGTGTGTGTGGCCCCTCGGCTTGCAGCCCGGTGGGACTGCCCACCCCCAGTCCAACCATGGAAAACTCTTATGAAGTCTATGGGAAAGAACTGGAACTTAATTAGGAGAAAAGTTTTTCCTCCTCAAATTTAATCTCATCTATGAGTTTTCATTACATTACATTACATTAACATTTATTTATAAAGCGCCAACATATCCCGCAGCGCTGTACAATAAGTGGGTTTCATACATGGGACATACAGAGTAACATATAAAGCAATCAATAACCGATACAAGAGGTGAAGAGGGCCCTGCCCAAAAGAGCTTACACTCTACAAGGAGAAAGGGTTGAGACACAAGGGGGCTGATTTACTAACCCACGAACGGGTCGAAATGAGTCCGATTGCGTTTTTTTCGTAAAGATTGGTATTTTGCGATTTTTTCGTATTTTTTGCGATTTTTTCGGCGTCTTTACGAATTTTTCGTTACCAATACGATTTTTGCGTAAAAACGCGAGTTTTTCGTAGCCATTACGAAAGTTGCGTAAAATCTTGCGATTTTTCGTAGCGTTAAAACTTGCGCAAAAAGTTGCGCTTTTTTCGTAGCGTTAAAACGTACGCGAAACTTCGCACCTTTTAAGTTTTAACGCTACGAAAAAGGCGCAACTTTTCGCGTAAGTTTTAACGCTACGGAAAAATCGCAAGATTTTACGCAACTTTCGTAAAGGCTACGAAAAACTCGCGTTTTTACGCAAAAATCGTATTGGTAACGAAAAATTCGGAAAGACGCCGAAAAAATCGCAAAACATACGAAAAAGTCGCAAAATGTTCGTTTTCAAGTCGGAACTTTTCCAATTCGGGTCGAATTCGTGGGTTAGTAAATCAGCCCCAAGGTGTGGGAATGGGCAGAGTTGTGAGAGGTTGGGCACAGGGTATTGCTAAACTAGATTAGGGGAAGCTTCTCTGAATAAATGTGTTTTTAGAGATCTCTTGAAGAGAGATTGGGAGAAAGTCTGACAGTTTGTGGGAGCGAATCTTATTGTTTATCATGTGATAAACAATAAGATAAGTTTTTCTCATCAAACTGAATCTGGCCCTTTATTGGATGTTGAAATCTGTTTGATATATATGTAGTGGATTTTTATCCAGCTATCAGTTAGACAGCCCATCAGACCAATAAATGGCCAAGTTGAAAGCTTTTGGCATCCTCTGTATGGCCAGTTGCTGTTGACCTGTGCCTATTGATGGGCGAATGTCTGCGTTTCGCCATTGCCATTGCTGCGTGAGTCAATTTTTTTTTCCATGCAACATTTTTGCCTTTTTGCAAACTTTTCACCATTTTGCAAATCTTTTCAGAGATTTGCTAATTTTTCAACGAAGTGAAACAGGACAGATTCGCTCATCACTACCTGTGGCACATTCCCCAAATATTAAGGTGTCCAGGTCTCATGAATTGTCTGAAATGATTAGTTTTATTTTCTTGCAGCTATCCTTAACCTGAATATCCTTAACCTGAATCATTTTCTTGCAGCTATCCTTAACCTGAATATCCTTAACCTGAATCATTTTCTTGCAGCTACCCTTAACCTGTATATCAGTGTCCATAGCAGGTAAACATATATATATATACAGTATGTATGCAAGTACACTGGGTTCTGTAGGTTCCCTTTCTTGCATTTTGTTTAGCAAGCAGGTAAATATAATGCAGAGGTTTCATTGGTAACTAAGGGCTACTACACATGGATCACACCGGGCAGATTTGTTTTAAAGGAAAACTATACCCCCAGAATGAATACTTAACTAACAGATAGTTTATATTATGTTAAGTGGCCTATTAAATAATCTCACCAAACTGGAATATATATATCAGTAAATATTGCCCTTTTACATCCTTTCCCTTGAGCCGCCATTTAGTGATGGGCTGTGTGCTCCCTCAGAGATCAGCTGACAGGAAGTAATGCAGCTCTAACTGTAACAGGAAGTAGTGTGGGAGCAAAAGGCAGAACTCTGTCCATTCATTGGCTGATGGGGCCTAGCATGTATGCGTGCCTTGGCTTGTTTGTATGCACTGTGACTCCTATGATCCCAGGGGGCGGCCCTTAATTCTTATAATGGCAATTTTCTATTTAGGATTACCCAATAGCACATACTACTAAAAAGTATATTTTTATGAAAATGGTTTATTTAGATGAAACAGGGTTTTACATATGGGCTGTTTACACAATATATTTTATAGAGTCCTACATTGTTTGGGGGGGTATAGTTTTCCTTTAATGAACTGCTATAGACGTCTTTCCCTAAATATGCAGAGGAAGTTGTCATGGTTGCAGTCGCAGTATATAATAAAGAACAAGAGATTCATTTAGGCAAAAAATACATCATTAATTGTACGTTTGATTGAACCTAATGAAGATGTAGTAAGATTAGCAGAAGAGCTACAAGGGACAAGCTATATTCTTTTTTCTTAATTTCATGTATTCATTTATTCCCATATTTTCATCTCTTTACCTTGTATCGGGCACCGTTGCAGCATTTCCATTGTGGAGCTGGTTTAGGTTTATCTCCCGGTCCAACTTGCCTGCTGCCAATCCTGTCGGCATGTTTGACACTCGGAAGGGCACATTTACTTGTCCGGCGTATCTGACATTTTCAGTAGTGACTGGTGATTGATCCTTTTCTCCCTGAACTTTAGAATGCTGTTTTGAAAAGGAAAAAGACTTGTGAATCCTCAACTGGATGATTTATCTCACATTTCAATAATTGGTTGCGCTGCCCTTAATGGCACAGTTGTGGCACCATATAACAAGTCTGCCGGGGGGGGGGCTCTTGGGGTACATTATTTTGTTTCCTATTTTGGAACATGCAACTTAATGACATTAATTTAATGGGTTAGTTTGTGGCATCACATTCAGATTTATTTAATGGGCTTATTTCTCAATTTTCGAGTTTGTGAATTCAAAATTGTTTTTCTAGTTCGAATAAAGTTGCATTTCCGCTGCTCGCTTGTTTATTAATAAGGAAACCTCGTTTGAAAAAAAAAAACTTGAATAACTTGAATATCCCGAATTGAAAATATGGCTTGACTTTGCCCAGGACAACTGCCATTGACTTATAAACTCACAAGCTTTAAGAAGGCGAATACTTACATTTGAGTTTTCAGGGTTCTCGCGTAGTGATGAGCGAATCTGTCCCATTTCGCTTCACCGAGAAAAATTTGTGACTTCTTTGCACATGCGTAGTGATGAGTGAATATTTTTTTGCCAGACATGAATTCGCAGCGAATTTCCGCATTTTGCAAAACTTCGGCGAAAATTCGCCACGGAAAAATTTGACGCACAGATTTTTTTGGCGCACGTCAAAATGGGTGTGGCCGCATCAAATGGGGCGTGGCCACTTCAAAAAAGGGTGCACTCAAGTAAAAAAAAGGACGCAGGCGACAAAAAAATAAATAGACGCGGGCAACAAAAATAGATGTGGGCTACAAAAATAGATGTGGGCTACAAAAAAGACGCGGGCGTCAAAAAAAAAATCATGCAACAACTGCGTTTTGTGAATTTTCTTGCCGTTTTGCGAATTTTATGGCGAAGCGAAACGGGACAGATTCGCTCATCACTATACATGTGACTTTTTTGAAGCGACCACACCCAATTTTCCACAACTGCTCCTTCTTTGACACGACTGCAACTTTTTTGACGTGAATGTGAATTTTCCAAAGCTAATTTTGTGACCAAACATTAATAACTGTAAAGGTACTGTAGATTGAAAAGCTTCGGATATTTAGCATTATAATGGGAAGTGGCCTTGCATTACACTATTCAGTTAGACTCCAGAAAGCACATGAGCAATTTTACAACACAATAGAGTGTATAAAGGAGTGTATAGAAAGCGATATATATTGTTGTTCAATTTGTAAGGGATGCATTCATTGATGTTAAGTGCTAGAATTTATATCCCATTTTGCAAATGAATTAAAGACATCTAATGGGATATTTATACCTTGTGTCGTGTTGCATTGTTTGCTCTGTAAATCTCTATGGGGGAATTCACAAAAGTGTTGGCAAATACAACCTCGGCAGATTGTAAAAATGTCATAAGCACAACAAACTCACTAACGGTATCCTATGGGGCTGATTCATCAAAGTACGAGTTTGAATCCCAAATGGGTAAAATTCAGATTAGATACGATAATTTGTAATGATCGCAAATGCTTATGGAAAAAATATTGTATTAGTCATGATAATATCGTATTGACGATCCGAAAGTCACAAAATTTTCGTATCCGAACGATCGTAAACAGTGCGAAAACCTTTCCGACTTTGAACCTTCTGTGCATTATTTTGGAAGCCTCTCATAGGGCTCAATGGCACTCTTCAGCTCCAACCCGGCCCAAGGAAAGTCTCCCATAGGGCTCAATGGCACTCTGCAGCTCCAACCTGGCCCAAGGAAAGTCTCCCATAGGGCTCAATGGCACTCTGCAGCTCCAACCTGGCCCAAGGAAAGTCTCCCATAGGGCTCAATGGCACTCTGCAGCTCCAACCCGGCCCAAGGAAAGTCTCCCATAGGGCTCAATGGCACTCTGCAGCTCCAACCTGGCCCAAGGAAAGTCTCCCATAGGGCTCAATGGCACTCTGCAGCTCCAACCTGGCCCAAGGAAAGTCTCCCATAGGGCTCAATGGCACTCTGCAGCTCCAACCTGGCCCAAGGAAAGTCTCCCATAGGGCTCAATGGCACTCTGCAGCTCCAACCTGGCCCAAGGAAAGCCTCCCATAGGGCTCAATGGCACTCTGCAGCTCCAACCCGGCCCAAGGAAAGTCTCCCATAGGGCTCAATGGCACTCTGCAGCTCCAACCTGGCCCAAGGAAAGTCTCCCATAGGGCTCAATGGCACTCTGCAGCTCCAACCCGGCCCAAGGAAAGTCTCCCATAGGGCTCAATGGCACTCTGCAGCTCCAACCCGGCCCAAGGAAAGTCTCCCATAGGGCTCAATGGCACTCTGCAGCTCCAACCTGCCCCAAGGAAAGTCTCCCATAGGGCTCAATGGCACTCTGCAGCTCCAACCTGGCCCAAGGAAAGTCTCCCATAGGGCTCAATGGCACTCTGCAGCTCCAACCTGGCCCAAGGCAAGTCTCCCATAGGGCTCAATGGCACTCTGCAGCTCCAACCTGGCCCAAGTCAAGTCTCCCATAGGGCTCAATGGCACTCTGCAGCTCCAACCTGGCCCAAGGCAAGTCTCCCATAGGGCTCAATGGCACTCTGCAGCTCCAACCCGGCCCAAGGAAAGTCTCCCATAGGGCTCAATGGCACTCTGCAGCTCCAACCCGGCCCAAGGAAAGTCTCCCATAGGGCTCAATGGCACGCTGCAGCTCCAACCCGGCCCAAGGAAAGTCTCCCATAGGGCTCAATGGCACTCTGCAGCTCCAACCCGGCCCAAGGAAAGTCTCCCATAGGGCTCAATGGCACTCTGCAGCTCCAACCCGGCCCAAGGAAAGTCTCCCATAGGGCTCAATGGCACTCTGCAGCTCCAACCCGGCCCAAGGAAAGTCTCCCATAGGGCTCAATGGCACTCTGCAGCTCCAACCCGGCCCAAGGAAAGTCTCCCATAGGGCTCAATGGCACTCTGCAGCTCCAACCCGGCCCAAGGAAAGTCTCCCATAGGGCTCAATGGCACTCTGCAGCTCCAACCCGGCCCAAGGAAAGTCTCCCATAGGGCTCAATGGCACTCTGCAGCTCCAACCTGGCCCAAGGAAAGTCTCCCATAGGGCTCAATGGCACTCTGCAGCTCCAACCCGGCCCAAGGAAAGTCTCCCATAGGGCTCAATGGCACTCTGCAGCTCCAACCCGGCCCAAGGAAAGTCTCCCATAGGGCTCAATGGCACTCTGCAGCTCCAACCTGCCCCAAGGAAAGTCTCCCATAGGGCTCAATGGCACTCTGCAGCTCCAACCTGGCCCAAGGAAAGTCTCCCATAGGGCTCAATGGCACTCTGCAGCTCCAACCTGGCCCAAGGCAAGTCTCCCATAGGGCTCAATGGCACTCTGCAGCTCCAACCTGGCCCAAGTCAAGTCTCCCATAGGGCTCAATGGCACTCTGCAGCTCCAACCTGGCCCAAGGCAAGTCTCCCATAGGGCTCAATGGCACTCTGCAGCTCCAACCCGGCCCAAGGAAAGTCTCCCATAGGGCTCAATGGCACTCTGCAGCTCCAACCCGGCCCAAGGAAAGTCTCCCATAGGGCTCAATGGCACGCTGCAGCTCCAACCCGGCCCAAGGAAAGTCTCCCATAGGGCTCAATGGCACTCTGCAGCTCCAACCCGGCCCAAGGAAAGTCTCCCATAGGGCTCAATGGCACTCTGCAGCTCCAACCCGGCCCAAGGAAAGTCTCCCATAGGGCTCAATGGCACTCTGCAGCTCCAACCCGGCCCAAGGAAAGTCTCCCATAGGGCTCAATGGCACTCTGCAGCTCCAACCCGGCCCAAGGAAAGTCTCCCATAGGGCTCAATGGCACTCTGCAGCTCCAACCCGGCCCAAGGAAAGTCTCCCATAGGGCTCAATGGCACTCTGCAGCTCCAACCCGGCCCAAGGAAAGTCTCCCATAGGGCTCAATGGCACTCTGCAGCTCCAACCCGGCCCAAGGAAAGTCTCCCATAGGGCTCAATGGCACTCTGCAGCTCCAACCCGGCCCAAGGAAAGTCTCCCATAGGGCTCAATGGCACTCTGCAGCTCCAACCTGGCCCAAGGAAAGTCTCCCATAGGGCTCAATGGCACTCTGCGCTCCAACCTGGCCCAAGGAAAGTCTCCCATAGGGCTCAATGGCACTCTGCAGCTCCAACCTGGCCCAAGGAAAGTCTCCCATAGGGCTCAATGGCACTCTGCAGCTCCAACCTGGCCCAAGGAAAGTCTCCCATAGGGCTCAATGGCATTCTGCAGCTCCAACCCGGCCCAAGGAAAGTCTCCCATAGGGCTCAATGGCACTCTGCAGCTCCAACCTGGCCCAAGGAAAGTCCCCATAGGGCTCCCAATCCCCCATAGGGCTCATGGCACTCTGCAGCTCCAACCCGGCCCAAGGAAAGCCTCCCATAGGGCTCAATGGCACTCTGCAGCTCCAACCCGGCCCAAGGAAAGCCTCCCATAGGGCTCAATGGCACTCTGCAGCTCCAACCCGGCCCAAGGAAAGCCTCCCATAGGGCTCAATGGCACTCTGCAGCTCCAACCCGGCCCAAGGAAAGCCTCCCATAGGGCTTAATGGCACTCTGCAGCTCCAACCCGGCCCAAGGAAAGTCTCCCATAGGGCTCAATGGCACTCTGCAGCTCCAACCCGGCCCAAGGAAAGTCTCCCATAGGGCTCAATGGCATTCTGCAGCTCCAACCCGGCCCAAGGAAAGTCTCCCATAGGGCTCAATGGCATTCTGCAGCTCCAACCCGGCCCAAGGAAAGTCTCCCATAGGGCTCAATGGCATTCTGCAGCTCCAACCCGGCCCAAGGAAAGTCTCCCATAGGGCTCAATGGCACTCTGCAGCTCCAACCTGGCCCAAGGAAAGTCTCCCATAGGGCTCAATGGCACTCTGCAGCTCCAACCCGGCCCAAGGAAAGTCTCCCATAGGGCTCAATGGCACTCTGCAGCTCCAACCCGGCCCAAGGAAAGCCTCCCATAGGGCTCAATGGCACTCTGCAGCTCCAACCCGGCCCAAGGAAAGCTTCCCATAGGGCTCAATGGCACTCTGCAGCTCCAACCCGGCCCAAGGAAAGTCTCCCATAGGGCTCAATGGCACTCTGCAGCTCCAACCCGGCCCAAGGAAAGTCTCCCATAGGGCTCAATGGCACTCTGCAGCTCCAACCCGACCCAAGGAAAGTAACGATAACGAAGCTTGAATGAATGCAAAACTTTCCTACTCTTTGCGGCAATACGATTTTGTCGCCTAATTTTTGACGCAAAGTACGAAGACACACAAATTAGCGAAAAAATCTGCAAAAATACGCACAGTATGAAAAGAAGCAATAATACTTTTATAAATGGGCCCCTATAGTTTTATGGCTTTGTCGTAATGTTGCTCCTTAATCACCAAATTTTTGTTGCGGCTAATTTTTGTGATTGTTTGACTGAAAAATTCCCCAATGGTGAAATGCGGAATTTCTCGGCCAATCCATGGATGCCGAAAAATGTTGCTCATCACTACAAGAGATAATGTTGAGGCTGATGATTTCCTGCAATCATTGCCGCCCAGCGTTTAACCTGGGATCCTCTCTAGCTGTACAAATAAGGCTGGGAGCATAGTGGGGAGTTGCAAGGAGCCGCACAGGGTGCCTGCACGGTTAATACTAGGGATCCCGGATTCGGTTTGGGATTCGGCCGAATCCATGTGTTTTTTTAAGGATTCGGTTTTTGGCCGGATCTGCAGTCCCGGCCAAACCGAATCCGGATTAGCATAAATTAGCATATGTTGAAAGGGTTAAATGGGCAGTGAAAAAAAAAATTTTGCCGCTCGTTTTTAACCCCCTCCAATCCTAATCAGCATATGCTAATAAGGATTCGGATTCGGTTTGGGATTCGGCTCAATCCCGCTGGGTGGGTTTGCAGGGCCGGATTTCCAAATTGGCCGCCACGAGGCCGCCCCCAGTCGAACCCCCCCCCCCGAGTGCACATGCGTGTGCATGCATGTGCGATACAGGGGGAGAGGGGTTTGCGCGCGCATGCGCGAACAGCGAGGGGGGGGCGCGCAAACAGCGAGGGGGGATGCACGCGCGCGCGCATGCGCAGTGGGCCAAACTTGCATACGGAGCAGTGGGGAGAAGTCCCCCCATTGCTTCGTATGGGTACAAAACTTTTTAGATTTTGGTGCGGTGGGGCGGCATGCCGCCCCCAGGTTTCTGCCACCCTAGGCCCGGGGTGGCCTCTCCACAAATCCGGGCCTGTGGGTTTGGAGGTTCAGCCGAACCCAAAAAATGGGTTTGGTGCATCCCTAGTTAATACACAGCTCATGTACAAACATCTTCTCGTAAAGCCGACACTTACGGGGGCTACATAATTATCCATCTGTTTGCACTGCTGCGACTGTGTGTGGCATTTCCGGCAAATTCCCGTTCAATTGTCTGGTATCTGAACTGCTTCATGAAGATCGCTTCAATAAGTCCCAATTAGGAGGCAAAATTAAAAGGCAGACATTGACACTTGGGGCAAATATGACTTTTCCTTCTCCCCCCCCCCCCCCCCCCCCGTATCCGTTACATTGCTGGTAATAATAATAATATTTCCTATGTGGACATTGAAAAGGTGAAAATGAGATTTTTCCTTCTGTTACGAAGGGTACATTTGTTCCCATTTGTTCCCTCTCTCGCACAATATGATTTAAAGTCCGTGTTATATTTGAAAGCAAATTGTTACATGACCTTCCAACCTGTTCAGCTATTAAACGCACAAAATCATTAACAGAGACCATTTGTATCACTCCGCTTGTTCTGCTTGGTCTTTGATACATACGAGGTTGCAATATGTATTTAAAATTGAGAATTCTGTGGATTTAACCTTAATTAAATGGTGTTTCACCTTTAAGGTAACTTTTCAAGTTGCAGCTTTTCAATTGGTCTTCATCATTAATTTTTTATACTTTTTTGAATTGTGAGCCTTCTTCTGATTTTTTCCAGCTGTTAAATAGGGGTCACTGACCCCAGCAGCCCAAAAGCTATTGCTCTGTGAGGCTACAATTTTATTGTTATTGTTAATTTTTATTACTTATTTTTCTGTTTAGGCCCTCTCCTATTTATATACCGGTCTCTTATTCAAACCACTGCCTGGTTGCTAAGGTATTTCAAACCCTAGAAACCAGATAACTGCTGAAATTCCAAGCTGGAGAGTTGCCTTTTTAGGGTACAGGTATAGGACCCGTTATCCAGAATGCTCGGGGCCAAGGGTATTCCAGATAAGCGGTCTTTCCGTAATTTTGATCTCCATACCTTAAGTCTGCTAAAAAATCAATAAACCATTAATTAAAACCAATAGGATTGTTTTGCATCCAATAAGGGGTAATTATATCTTAGTTGGGATCAAGTACAGGTACTGTTTTATTATTACAGAGAAAAGGGAATCATTTAACCATTAAATAAACCCAATAGGGCTGTTCTGCCCCAATAAGGGGTAATTATATCTTAGTTGGGATCAAGTACAGGTACTGTTTTATTATTACAGAGAAAAGGGAATCATTTAACCATTAAATAAACCCAATAGGGCTGTTCTGCCCCCAATAAGGGGTAATTATATCTTAGTTGGGATCAAGTACAGGTACTGTTTTATTATTACAGAGAAAAGGGAATCATTTAACCATTAAATACACCCAATAGGGCTGTTCTGCCCCCAATAAGGGGTAATTATATCTTAGTTGGGATCAAGTACAGGTACTGTTTTATTATTACAGAGAAAAGGGAATCATTTAACCATTAAATAAACCCAATAGGGCTGTTCTGCCCCCAATAAGGGGTAATTATATCTTAGTTGGGATCAAGTACAGGTACTGTTTTATTATTACAGAGAAAAGGGAATCATTTAACCATTAAATAAACCCAATAGGGCTGTTCTGCCCCAATAAGGGGTAATTATATCTTAGTTGGGATCAAGTACAAGGTTTTGTTTTATTACTAAGAGAAAAAGGAAATCAGTTTTAAAATTCTGAATTATTTGATTAAAATGGAGTCTATTGGAGACTGGCTTTCCGTAATTCGGAGCTTTCTGGATAATGGGCTTCCAGATAAGGGATCCCATACCTGTACTTGACTGCTACTTATAGTGACATCATACAAATAGCGATGAGTGAATGAATTCAATCAATTTGATTAAAAAACACAATAAAAATGCGGCAAAAAAAAAGTCCATTTACAATGCATTTGGACTGATGAAAAAAACTTGAGAAAAAACGCACTTTGACTTTAATGCATTTGGAGTGAGAAAAAAATTAAGAAAAAAAAGCCCATGGACTCTAATGTATTTGGAGTGAGAAAAAACTTGAGGAAAAACCCCATTGACTTGAATGCATTTGGAGTGGAGTGATAGAGAAAGGCTATGTACGGTGGCTTGTAAGGGCCCTAGCCGATGGCACATTTTGTGGCCTCAATCTCCTCCAGATCAGAAGACAAAAATACACAAAGATACATTCCTGCCATGTATAAGGCACTCATTATGCAAAAGACAAGCTGGATATACTCGCCATTCCTGCGTTCTCTCTAGGGTCTTTCTTGCTTTTATCAGATTGGCCTCTATATGATTTTAGCTACATTTTAATAGATTCCATTCAATGTTAAGCTTTATTTGTATCAATCTAAGATGAACCATTTGTCTGGGCCAATCACACACAGAGCTCAGCAGCACATCCCCTAAGGCAGGGGTCCCCAACCTTTCTTACTCAGTCAAATGTAAAAAGACTTGGAGAGCAACACAAGCACCATAAAAGTTCATGGAGGAGCCAAATAAGGGCTAAGATTGGCTATTAGGCAGCCTCTATGCACACTATCAGCTTACAGGGGCTTTATTTGGTAGGAAATCTTGTTTTTATTCAACCAAAACTTGCCCCCAAGTCAGGAATTCAAAAATAACTCCCTGGTTTGGGGGCACTGAGAGCAACATCCAAGGGGTTGGGGAGCAACATGTTGCCCCTGAGCCACTGGTTGGGGATCACTGCCCTAAGGCTTTGTGTTGCTGATACAGAAACCATTACTCTTCCTTCTCTCTTTACATGAAGGAAGATTGTGCCTTGGAATGAATGAAGTCCCGACTGTACAATAATAAAAATAATGGTGTTACCTGTTCCGGCGCAGTTGGGTTCTGGGGAAAGGTTAAGCGACAGTGGGAATCCCATCTGGCAAATAAAGTGGGTTTGAATACAAGGTAAATGCACGAGAGACTCGTTAGATCAGAGCACAAGGGGAGAATACAAGAAAATAAAACTGGAAACTCTGCAGTAAAAAAAAATAGGTCAGGGGACAAAAGGATTATGCACCGACATTCTTAATATTAGAAATGAATAATAGTCACTTAGAGAATGTATTTTTATGAGTGCGTATGTACGTCTGCAAGTGCAAAAAGCAAAGTATAATTTTGAGCACAGCTGCCATGGGTTTTTACCCACAATGCAGCACCCCCCCCCCCCCCCCAAGAATGCCAGCGACATTGAGGTTTCACGAAGGTAAATGCGCAAATGCACTTGGGGCAATTATGCTGGGCCCACAGCAAATGTGTCCGTTTCACCAAAATCACTGCAACTGCATGCACATCTCGTAACAAACCAGGCGCAGTTACACAGAAGTTTGTATGCGTTATTCGTCATAGTGTCAGGTGTTGTCTGCACACAATTCTTTAGGCACACGAGTGCTGCACCTATTGCCGCTGGACGCAAAGGGAACGCCAGAGATACCGCATCTATACAGAAGTGCAAGATTTTATAGCAAGTCCCTTTAATGAAAGTGGTTTTACATTGCAAAAGTGTGGGGACCACAATTGCACTTTCAGACTTACATTTTGCATATTTTTAGTTAATAACCAAATACTTTTTCCAAAATTAAATTTCCCTTCCATTGGGTTTGACATTATTCCCATTTATGCTGACATTTCAATTTAAATGTAGGGAAAGAAAGACAGAGCACATGTATATTCCCAAGTGCAGTGAGAAAAGTGCAAAAGTGCAGTCGCGGAGGGGCAATACTCCTACTGCCATTGCATCCAATTGGACAAAATTACTCCAATTACCATACATTTGGTCTTTAATTGGACATCTGTGCCTGATTCTTTAGGCCTATATGTGCTGCGCCTATTGACGTTAGTCGTGAAGGGAACCCTGGAGCTACTGCATGTTTGTGATCGCATCAGGGTTTAGCTGCAGCGCCTCGAGGAATTGCAGCTAGGGTTGCCACCTGGCCTATATTTGACTTGCCTAGCTGGTTAATCACCGCCTAGGGCCAGTATTGCCTTGTAAATCCCTCCTTTCCCTGACCCTGACCCTCTCCACTGCTGATCACCCTTTATAACCATAGGCCACTTTCTGCTCCACCTATAACCCGACCCACTTCCCCGCCCATTTCTTGGCCCCATCCACCTTCCCCCGCCCAGCATACCCATTTCCCAACCCCTTACATCATAGCCCCACCCCAAAAGGACATCACAGCCCGCCCCCAACCCAAGGGCCAGTATTACTGACAGAACAAGGTTCAGCTCTATACAGTACATGCAATGATTCAGAAGCTCCAAAGTGCAAAAATTCAATGGATTTGAAAACCTGCCGAATAATGTGGATTGCATTACTTTAAAGTTGTTGAGGGTCAGGTTGATTTATTTGATGCAATATACATGTATTAAATAAATGTGCAAAGGTTCTCTATAGAACTAGCTGAAAGTGAAAAATCATTCTACAGACCATTCCAATTGTACAGTAAACCTTTGGCCTTGATAAAATGTAAAATAAAATCTCCTTCCTAGGGCCGGAGCGCTGGGGAGCAAATCCCACTGACGTAGTCATAAAATAAAATAACTATAATTACACAGTGATAACTCATTAGCCTTAACTGGGACTTTATATTGTGAGAAGATTTCCTATTCACACTGTTTGCTGAGACAGCTGGAAGCATACCGTATGAGCAAAATGTGGGCTTGGCTGCCCTGCTGGAAAATCTTATGTCTCTCTCGATTTTTTTCAAGCTGAAAACATCCTTGATTTTTGAACGAAGCAGCAAATAACATTTTTTTTTCCAAAGAAAGTCAAAACAAAGCTCATATTTCACTTTTCAGGGAGAGGATTGACATTTGGAAGAACGGCCCAACTGTTATCTAGCTAACAAATACAGGTGTGGGACCAATTATCTTGCTTGGGACCTGGGGTTTTTCGGATAAAGGATCTTTCCGTAATTTGGATCTCCATACCTTAAATCTGCTAAGAAATCATTTAAACATTAAATAAACCCAATAGGATGGTTTTGCCCCCAATAAGGGGTAATTATATCTTAGTTGGGATCAAGTACAGGTACTGTTTTATTATTACAGAGAAAAGGGAATCATTTAACCATGAAATAAACCCAATAGGGCTGTTCTGCCCCCAATAAGGGGTAATTATATCTTAGTTGGGATCAAGTACAGGTACTGTTTTATTATTACAGAGAAAAGGGAATCATTTAACCATGAAATAAACCCAATAGGGCTGTTCTGCCCCCAATAAGGGGTAATTATATCTTAGTTGGGATCAAGTACAGGTACTGTTTTATTATTACAGAGAAAAGGGGAATCATTTAACCATTAAATAAACCCAATAGGGCTGTTCTGCCCCCAATAAGGGGTAATTATATCTTAGTTAGGATCAAGTACAGGTATTGTTTTATTATTACAGAGAAAAGGGAATCATTTTCAAAAATTTGAATTATTTGCCTATAATGGAGTCTATGGGAGACGGCCATTCTGTAATTCTGAACTTTCTGGATAACGGATCCCATCCCATAGTTTGTCTTTGTTGGTTTATTTATTAAGAGGCGACTTTTTTGACTACTAATTCTCAAATATATCACTTGGGAATGGGGACAATACAAATAATTAGCAGAATTCAGCTTAAATATATCCACTTAGAATGGGGCAAATGGTTTACATGTAGGAGAAAACTATACAGTGGCATAAGAGCAAAAATTTGGGGGGGATTTATCAATGTTTGATTTCCATGATTCATTTTTGCGCTAAAACCCCCAATATTCAGATTATTGTCCAAAAACTCAAACATTTGGCATTTATTAAGTGCATAAAATCCCAATGCACTTTCTGCGGTCCCCTGTTGAACTAGTAATTTAGTATCTGTGCAAGTGTATGTAAGTTCTTCTGCAGTAAGAATGGTCAGACTTCCATGTGGTCTTAGAAACCCTCACACCCGTTCCTTTAATGGTGGTCTTATGCTTTTAAAAATGGGTGTTGTTCTGGGCAATCACTCTCTTTTAAAAGTCATGGGGGAGGAAGGAGGAGGTCTATGAAACCAATGTTTTGGTCTTGGCAACATCTCCTCTATCAGTGCTAAGGGCAAGGGGTGGATTAAATCCTTTGAGACCAGTGCCTTGGTCAAGAGACATCCCATCCCGTATCCCATACATGCTACCATGCAGGGAGGTGCCAGACTATAAAAAATTTGACCAGAGGTAAATAGTTAGGGCCGCCATATGGGGTTTACCTTGATGGATGGTGGTTTGAACATTTTATGATTATAATTTTGTAACTAAAAACCCCTGTTTTGGAAAATACATGCACAGATACTACTAGTGAAACAGGGAACCAGGGAATGTGCATTGAGCAATCCCCTCTCTTACACAAAGGACCTGCACCTATGTTTTATTGGGCCTATCAGAACTCATTAGAATTCTGTTGTTACAGTAACTGACACGCAAAGCATTGGGTACAGAGGCTCAAGGATGCACCGTACTTCATACCGACCATTGACCCGGTGATAAGTCTAGTACAATTAATGGGCTTATTTATTCATTTTCCAGTTTGTGAATGTTAGCAAGGTTAGTCACGCTTTCTTTGTATTTATATATTTTACTTAGCCTTGGAGCGCTCACACAACCCCCCCTTTTTGTATAGTTCTTTGTGCACAAGCTTTGTGTGATGTTGCACCTAGAGCTGGTCTTATCTATCTCAAAACAGTATTCTCAAGTCTATATCCTGCCCTTGTTCAACTACAACTGTTGTTACATTGCTTATACATCAAATCAATCGGGAAGAAGCCTTCTTGATACTGCAGTTTAAATAATGTTCTGTTCAACCCCTAAAGCCTTGAGCTGGACACTGATTTATGACAAATTAAAGAAACTCAGTGTTGAACCATGGAGCAATCTAGCTAATTTAAGTTAAATTTAAAAAATCTTTTTTTTTTTTTTATCAAAGTTTTAGCATCAGTTTTTGATAGAATTTGAACCCTAGCAATCACCAACACTGAATGACTGGGAGTTGCAATTTAATAAATTGAAAAGCAGCTTATTGAGAAGTCTATTAGGACATTCCAAATTCTAGAACAGCAGTATCTTCTGTATTAAGAGGGGGTAGGTGGTGTGCAGGACATGGATATCTCCTGGGTCAAACCCTAGATTGCACTTCACTCAGTGACATGGGATAAAGGGTAGGAGGGACCAAAAGGTGTGTTACTGTAACTATAGTGCTGGCTTGCAGCTGATATCACTGCAGGTTGCACCTTGCTATCTTTAATGGTCTTACATTTATCCAGGGCAATATTAAATGTTAATAATACGAGTGTGATGTCTGGAATAGACAACAAGTAGAATATCCTCTTAGTCTATCGACTTTTTACTGATCTTTTGAAAAAGGAATTCCCCAGCCTTCCAGTTCTGCTCAACCTTTAGCCACATTCATTGCATTTCTCTATCATATAACTTTATATTTTGGCTCTTGTTTGTGTCTTTTTCTTCTTCTTTCTACTTAGGTCCACGTTTTTGTCTTGCTTTCCCTTCACAAACCAGCAGACTTATTGGTCAACCAATCAGAGCCACTTGTGCCCTATACGAGCACTAGCCTTTGCTAGTTTGAGCTGATCTGGCTCCATTTGCGCTCACCCTTCTAGCCTTGTTCTTAATCATGTCCTCGTCTTAGCCCTACCTGGTCATGTTTCTGTGCTGAGTCTGTCCTCAGTCGTTCTCTATGCCCACTCTCTTCCGGTCATGCTTATTCCTGTCTCTATGCCTTCACCATCCCGCTCCTGTCTGTCCTTGTATAGTTCCTCCTTGCTCACCATAACTGTTTCTTGGCTGAAGGACTCACTACCCTTCTATCAGTGGGGATATTCCCCAAATCCCCTGCATGTTCTATCAATTAATCCCTTAAACCTCCCTTGTCCTTAGCACCTTATTCTCCTCCAAATATCTTTGTTTTTGTTTTTAACTCTCTTCTGTTCTGGTTTGTTGTGTTCTACCAATGTCCATTGCATCACCCCTCCCATACTTCCTTTGTTTCACCTCCTTCCTGCTCTGTACATTATACATCACTCCCTTGCCTAAATTTTCACTTCTTTCACTTTTGCCCTCATTCAGATGCCTGTTCTACATGTTATATATACTTATACTTGTATATTTGTTTCTAAAACACCCAAGGCACTTAAAAGAATACTCCTCATTCATTACAAACATCTAAGGCAACTTTGTCCAATACAATACAATATTTATATGATTTCAGTATGATTTAGTTGGTTATTATATTAATATTATTGCTTTATATATATGCAGACTCTATATCATTATTCTGGGCACAATGATTCTCTGCCTCATTAAACGTATACAGTACATTTGGAGCCTTAGGCACATAGCCACCCCTACTGAGAGTTCATTGACTTAACCAATAAAATGGGAAATAAAAGTAAGAATGGTGAGATACCACTCTAATAAAATGTGGTATGTATTTTACATATTAGTTCATTACAAGTCATGTGAATGATTATGTTTATAAGCCAAAATCTCACGGAAAATATTCTATATAACCGTTTAACTTTACAAAACATTTCTAGTTTTTATGCTATTGGCCTTTGGGAAAATATTATTCAAATGTAGTTATATAAATAAAGGCAAGAGAAACAATTCAGTGTTTTTTCAAAATTTGGCTAGATTTTGGAATTTCCAAGGAGGCAGAAGGTGGGAATACCTGGACATGACATGCTGTCAACTGGAAGAGGGGATGGTACTTCCAACTCTGACAAATGGGTGGTTTTGGCAGCAACGTGAATGTTTCTTGGCAGAAAAGGGCCTGCTCTATTCCAATGCAGTTATAAAGACTGCTGAAATGATTGTACTGAAGATTTGGTTTGGAATTTGCTCATCTTTATATAATCACAATTTCCCTCATCTCAGCAGAGGCAACTAGAATTATTTTACAAAGCAGAAACATAAATGCAATGTTAGTGAAGAATAAAATGCATAGTGGAAATGAATAAGGAATACAGAATGAAGAGATTAACAGGGGAGTCTGTGTGTGAAAGCAAATTAAATATAAGAGCCTGGTAATGTGAGAATCAGAGAGCCGCTTTCTGGAATGAAATGCTTCTCTACACAGCAAAGTGTGTGAGATCTAAGGGCAAGGTGTGCCAAAAAGGCTCTGAGTTCCCATCAGATCCCACGGCCGCTAATAGAAATGGATGTGTAGATGGGAAAAGTCAAGTGTATGGTTGTTAACGACTGTGATTGAGATTGTAGGGCAATATTCTTCAGAGCGGAGACCGACTTTTTAACTTTTTCCTGCTGACTTGTCTGTTTACGTTACATCTTGGGAAAAAAAACACATGGAGCCTTACTGGGATGAATATTCATCAGACCAAGAAATAAAATAATAAAAGCAAACTTTAATGTACATGAGAAAGTCGCCCCTAAATATTTCCAAATGCAAAATAAAGGAACAGCCAAACATAATAAGAACAAAGGCACAGATGGCCTTCCAACCTTACATGCAGAATGATCCGATGCCTTCGGAAATGTCGCTATATATTTCATTTGCAGGCGTTAAGTGCTTGCATGCCAGTGTATCAGAAAATAGGCTGGCAGACGAGTCTGTGTTTATTCAAAAGCAAATAAAAATGAGAGAGAGCGACAAAAATGTTGCTGATTGTCTGTGGAGAATAGACCCAGTGTATAAGTAGCTTTTGTCGGTTATGTATTCGGAAACCAAGGGGAACCGTATTATCCGCCTGAAGCTAGAAGAATGGAAGCTCTCACTTGTATGAATAATAGGGAGATTAAAGGTTACACTGTTGTCTCGGTTTATTGAACCACTCAGAAAACTTGTTAATGTAGTTTATTATGTAACAGTCTGCATTATGTCTCAGTTTGCAGTTAGTCACATTCCATCTGAGTAGCTGAGTATAATCTGTAAGTGTGAGGAGTGCCCTATGGGGCTCCTCTCGCCGGTGCTAGGTTCAAAATGGTGGCACCCATGGGCTCCACACTTGAAAACGACTATGGGGCAGTGACGTCGGAGTACAGGCGCATAATGTCATTATGTCACATCTGGCATGAAAATCAAAATAAATAGATGCTAAAGACCTGGTTTTCAATGTCTGATTATAGGTCTTCATGAAGTTCCTGGGTGAGCCTGAATTGCTCCAACTTGATCTTTCGGTTTCCTGACTTCCTGCTTTAATTCTAACTACAATTGATTGCTGCCTCCCCTGACTTTTGCCTGAATGCGACCTTAAAACCCCTTTGGATACCACATATACTGTAGGACTCTTTGAACTCTTTCCTTGGTTCAGACTTCTGACCCAGTAAGGGCTGTTGGGCCTTGACAGAAAGGAAGACAATTAAAGCTCTGTATTAAGTTTTTGAATGGTCAGTTTCAATACTATCGTGTTCTAGGGTTTTACTGCAGGGAATGCTTGCTTTACTGCTTTAATGATTCTTAGTTATTCTGTGCCCACAGGGATGGAGGCCAATGGTACAGGCAATACAAAATGTAACAAAAAAAAAAAAGCTGAACTCTTTTTTCATGGGCAAAGACTGATTACAAAATACGAGAATACTTAACTCAAGCATTATGACAAATTCTTACAAAAATGAATCCTGACCACCTTGTGCAACCCAGGTCTATATTTTGAATGGGGGCCCATCATTATGAAAAGGAGGCAGAGGTTAGGCGGGTTGGAAGGTCAATGGCGGGAGGGGGTATTGGGGAAGATGCAGAGATTTGCTCATGGCCATCCCTAAAATCCTTACTAAATGTTCCAGCCAGCTGCTTGTGTTCAGGTTGCCAAACCCTGTACATCATCTAGAGCAGTGCTGTCCAACTTTTGTGGTACCGAGGGCCGGAATTTTTCCGACCTACGTGGTGTAGGGCCGATAATGGAAGCCAGTTTTGACCACTCCCCTTTTTGAAACCACACCCACTTGAAACCACACCCATGTAATCACATGACTATACACATATTTATGGTTGTAGTACAGCAGAAACCTGCCATACTCTGCCTTCCCTACCCTGCCTGTGTGTGCCATACTCTGCCTGCCCTACCCTGCCTGTGTGTGCCATACACTGCCTTCCCTACCCTGCCTGTGTGTGCCATACTCTGCCTTCCCTACCCTGCCTGTGTGTGCCATACACTGCCTTCCCTACCCTGCCTGTGTGTGCCATACACTGCCTTCCCTACCCTGCCTGTGTGTGCCATACTCTGCCTGCCCTACCCTGCCTGTGTGTGACATACACTGCCTTCCCTACCCTGCCTGTGTGTGCCATACTCTACCTTCCCTACCCTGCCTGTGTGTGCCATACTCTGCCTTCCCTACCCTGCCTGTGTGTGCCATACTCTGCCTTCCCTACCCTGCCTGTGTGTGCCATACTCTGCTTGCCCTATGCTGTATGGCACACACAGGCAGCCTACAGTGACACAATGCTGGCACTGCTACTACAGTCTGCACAATAACTATATATTAAAAAACTTTTTAATTGCAGTACCACCTCAGTATATGTTCTTTTTGTAGTGTGCAGGGATTATTTGTGGGTTTCTACTGCTCCTGAGGTGTGAACAGGGGAACAATGGGGGTGATTACAGCCTGAGCCTGAGGTGTGAACACTGCAGGGGGTGAACAATGCAGAGATTAAAAGGTGTGAACAACACAGGGGATTACATATTTAAACAATACAGGGGGATTACAGCCTGAATCTGAGGTGAGAACCATGCAGGGGGGGCAGTTAATCTCAGTACTGATACCATTTAAAGATTACACAAGAGTAAGCCATCAAAGCAGCCAGACAGGTGGGGGGCCACACAGAGGGGGGTCGCGGGCCGCATGTGGCCCGCGGGCCGCCAGTTGGACAGCACTGATCTAGAGATACAAAAGGTCATTTACAACTGCAGGCCAGTGTAATTTCATATTAACTTCAGTTATATAACTATAGTTATTCCCCTATTGTTGCAGTTGTGTTTGATATGTCACATAATTGCATCACAAAATTGTTACCTTGTGATTCTGAGAAAAGGCTGAAATGTGGGCAAAATAGGCTGATTTTTGAACCTTTACCTTTCTTTATAAATTCTCATTTGTTTATATTTATGGATGTACACACAACACGTCTTAAAAATATGCACAATATAACACACACTTTTCCTCTACTATAGGGGGGTCATTTGCTAAGCAGTACATTGTTGACTAATGAATACTTAGCATTGTGCAAAAAAAGGCCACACTCGGCCTTACACACACACACATAACGATTGTCTCTGTTACACACTCACCATCATTCCCTCTCTCTTTCTGTCTCTAACAACCAACAAATATTAACAGAGACTTTTCCCAGATATAGGTCACATTTCAGTAAGTTTCTTTGCCACCATCATTGAAGCATTTATATTTGTCAGCCGGAATCACAGCGCTCAGAGCTGTGTCAGATAAGGGACAGGAGAGCGATGAAATATGCACATGGATGTGACAGCTACATTCACCGGTGTGGTTTAATAAAGTATAAAGATTTGAGTTTTGCAGACAACATGCACACCCTTGGCTTTAAATAAACACTGATATCTTTATTTCCCAGCTCAGAAGCCCGTCTGGTGTTTTGCCGCCGATAGAGCTGGTAAACACCATGCAGACATATCTCGCTACTTATTATTAGATCTGGACTCCCAATGATCCCAGTTTAAAGAGAGTATTGTCATTTTTTTCAGTGCGTAAGCTGCAGCACGGACCAGATCCTGGCACTGTTCTAATAAAAATGTAAGGAAAAATCTGATTGTTTCCTAAAACTGGTGACCCACCAGAGGACAAGGGAAAATTGGTGACTCCAGGCCATTCCATCAACCTCTACATAGCGCTCACCTATATAGTGCTCACCATTTGTGCCTTTTGCTTTCTGCTATCCGGTCAGTCTCCCATCAGTGCTCCTCTCCTACTGTGCATGTCACAAGCAGCACAGCTTAGTACAACAGCTAAGTGAGTTTGTTTTAGTATTCAGGGGGCCCTTGGACCTTGCGCCTATGGTGGGCCTAGCTGGTAAATCACCAACTAGGGTCAGCGCTGGTATTACATATTTACCAGCAATATAATTACTATAAATCACTCCTTTTCCCAACTCTGCTGCTGATCAGCCTTTATAACTATGAGCCCACATCTGCTCCATCTATAACCTGCTCATTTCCCCACCCATTTACCGGCCCCATCCACCTTTCCCCACCCCTTACATAGCCAAGCCCCTGGGCGGCATCACACCATGCCCCAACCTAAAGGCTGTTATTTCTCACAGCAACCCAGGTGCTTCAGCTAATGATCTATAGATATTTCCAGAAAGTATCTGCATTACAGCATATCTAAAAGCCCTTCACATTAATCCAAAATTCCTCAGATTGCTCTTCTGATTATGTGTTCAGTTATACATAATTTTTCCTACATTTTCCAGATTTTGTCTGTTTTACATTGCCAATATCTTGCTCCTGGCAGAGAAGTTCTAAAATCTAAACAAGCAGAGAGGTGTCAATTGTGAATTAGTCTATAATGTAACTCTTTCAAAATTAAGAATAAGCGGTATACTAAAAGTTACACAGTAACACAGTCAATCAAAAACCCACACCCTGGGTATTAGAACAAGTAAAGTAGGGATGTGCAGGTCAGAAATAATTTTCCAACCTGCCCTAACCCAACCTTTCTCAACCTAAAAACCCCACCCGAGAGATGACATTACAAGGGACAGGCCCTAACAATTTCACCACCACCCACCAACAATGAAGAAGCCCAGCAGCAGAACACAAATAAAGTCATGTGGACTGTGGCTGGGAATTTCAACACACACTGACTTTGACCTGATTTTAGCCCAAACCCACTCATGGATTCCACAGGTTTGGGTTGGCCCAACATCTCTAAGGTCAACAGTCAACCTTGCTTCCATGTAAGGAATCCCCTGAATCCCATTCCAAACTGCTTAAACAATTGTTTCCTTATGTTATTCATCTCTCCTTGGTGGAGCCCTGCCAGCCTAACTCCTATAACTGTGCTATGACACAAGCTACTCGGGGTCCCTGTTCCCCAACTTCTCTTGGAAAGCTGATCTGCTTATGGTCTTGATACTGAGACCATAAAGGAAGGGCCTTGTGCTTTTCTAATTATATAACCTTTGGTCAGAAACTAGATCACAAGATTCCTGAAACCTTCTTCCCATGGGTCATAGGTAAAGGAACCAAAGAAAATTAACCTGTTTAGTCCCCTACATACAGTATATATTATCCACTTGTATTTATCAGTGATCACAGACCTTTGGGATCTATTTAAAGAACTCCATTATTTTCCCATATGTCCACAGACTCCCTTGAGTATGTATAATGTTGCAATATATTACTTTATTGACTATATTATTCTCTTTTTAGCTTTCATCTGTTGTTATAGGAAGGAAACACTTTTCGATTGGGTGAGATCAGTGGAGAAGAACATCATGTTCAAATTGCTACCATACTATTTATACATTTCTCCAGCACTTTGATCTGTTTTGCTGAACCTTCAGTAACTGGCCTGTGATAGGGTTTGCCCAACATGCTGCTGATTGACAGGCACTCGAAGAACATGTGGGAGGAAGAGACGCCCAATCAGCAAGGCTTATGGTTTTTACACTTGGTTTGGATTTTACCATGTCTGAGGTTTTTTTTGTATTAAAAGCGAAATATTTTTAGACCACAAATGTAAAGCTTCCGTAAAGCAGATGAAATCCGACCATGGGAAATGTACTGAGTAAATCTGCCCAGCTGCTGGGGTATGACAGTAACTAACATTTTTTCCCCTCTGTTACAGGTTGGGCCTTCTGAGAAGGAATATTCTGGACTTTCCCATGTTTTCATTAATGTAATATAATAAAAACATTGTTACCAGATTTTATACTTGGCTGCAAGTTTCCCTGAAGTGCTTACTGTAATAGGATGAAAATGCTTCCGCTTCTGAGCTACTGAATTCATTTGCTTTCTTTCCTTGCCCAACGTGGGACGCTTGTGCATGGTATTTCGGATTTCCAATGTTGCAGCCGGAATTCACGGAATATTATATACACTCTATATTGGATAGGGGATCATTTGGAGGGGTTAAACTTGACCATTTTTTCCCATCCTAAACTAATATTCATTGCATCACCCACAGTTTCCCTTAGGTAAATGATGATCACATTATGATGCAATTGACTTACAGTAATTCATCAATTTTTTGGTAAAAGCTGCTTGTAATTAAAATATTCTGTGGGAGGATGAGGAGGAGGCATGGAAGTCAGACAGTAAGAGTCAGGCAGAGCTAACGTCAAGGGCTATAGAGATCTGATAATCCAACTTCTTCAAGATTCAACTTCTTCAAGATACTTCAAGATTTGATAGACACACAGTTGTAACACAAGTAAACACAATGCAAGACTTAGGGGCCTATTTATTAAAGTACGACAGGTACCAATTACAAAAAAATCGTATTTGATAGTACTCTGCGTATTTTCTGTGACTTTTTCGTATAGTCACGCAACTTTTTAATATTTTTCGTGACTTTTCCATACTTTGCGACAAAATTTGTGCGACAAAATTGTATTGTCGCGCCAAGTACGAAAGTTTTGGATTCAGTCAAGCTTCGGTATGATGACTTTCGGATCGCCAATACGATATTATCTTGACTAATACGATTTTTTCATAAGCGTTTTCATGATATTTGCCATCATCAGAAATTATCGTATTTAATCCGAATTTTTTCCCAATTCGGAAATTCGAACTCATATTTTGATGAATAGACCCCATAGTCTATTCTATAGACAAGCAAAGGAAGCCAAGGTCCCAAACTAGGGCCTGAAACTAGGGGAGCGCAGACAGAAAAGGAATGTTATGGGGTGCAACATTGGGGGACACTGGGCATGTATCTCTTCTTCATGCACTCCCCCCCCCCCCCCCCCCCCCCCAGTTTGGACCCTGGAGGAACTAAAATTCCGACATTTTTAGCGTCCCCCAGCACTCTCCCGCCACCCGCTTCTTGCTCATCAGCGCACGTCCATGATTGCGCAAAACCTGCCTAGGGCACCCATTGAACTTGGCCCAGCCCTGCCCCAAACGCACTAACATTTACTTATCAAAGACAAACACAAGTGCTTAATCAGTGAGCCATGCACTGTTAGGGTGAAGACACACAGAGCTACTAGTAGCAGCTACTAAAATAGACAATGCTGATCATTTACTGATAACTGTCTCTATTTGTGTTTTAGCAGAGGCAATTCTCAGTATTGTCTATGGCAGGGGATTTTCTGGGGTTTAGTAGCCGTGACAAGTAGCTGCTACTAGTAGCTCTGTGTGTCTTCACCCTTAGTGCTTAAGCAAAGGAGCAAAGGAACTCCACTTTCAGTGTGTTAAAGAATGGCCAGGTCTTAGCAACGTCTCAACTGGTCTTCATTTTTAATTTGTTACAGCTTTTAAGTTATTCGCCTTCTTATTCCAACTTTCAAATAGGGGTCACTGACCCCAACAGCAGAAAAAACTATTGTGCTTTGATTCTACAATTTTAGCACTATGGTTATGTAACACTTGTTTGGCTTAATAGGGGTATTATTACCAGGCTAGTTTGGGCTTAGAGCATGTGTTACATGCAACCCCCTTTCCCAGGATGGGCCTCCGCTAAGTGGGAGCTATGTCAGGGGCTAGAAGGTGTTGATGAACTACAACTCACACTTGTGTTGTGCAATAGATCAAAGTAATAGGACGCCAGGACCACTTGCAGAATAACTGGATAGTACTTTATTGTCCAAGACAATGGTATTCAGGGTATTTCAATATACTCACTCAGATGTTACACAGATCAGCATGCAGTTATACAATCGATGTAAAGATGGATCAATAGCAGAAATATGATGCTCCCCTGGATATCCCTTTTCATCAAGAGGTTGGGCAGGTAGAACAGCAACAGCGTGATAGGTAGGAAAGCTCACCGGCATAGTCCCATGCTCTTTTGGAGGTTAGGGCAAGGCATATTTGCTAACCTATTTCCATAGCACTTCTGTGTCCCTAACCTAAGGCCAGTAATGCCTGTTAGGAAGACTACTCCTTTGCTATTGTCTTGGATGGAGCAAATGGCTGCTCTTTCTATATAATTCTGTCTGAACTCACACCTCCTAGAGGGTGCTATTACATATATTGCTATGCTGTCTTTTCCTCATTCACGGGGCCCTGTCCCCGACTTAAATTTGGATGGAAGTGGCTACTGGGCCGGATCTGTACCCAGGCTCAATGGAGTGCTGCTTCAGGTAGCAGATCAGCAGCCAAAGAGGAAGTCACACCCTCCTGCCAGACACTATATCAGTCTGCAGGGGGCGTGTACAACCTGGCTAAACCTATAAGGGATAGCTATACAACTGTAAAGTACAAGGGTTCTGCCCTATAACAGTACAGATAAGAATAGGTAGGGAAGTAAAGCCATAGGGAGCTTAACCCTATGGGTCCCTACAGTTACATTATATTTGTTATGTTTCTGTTCAGTCCTTCTTCTATTCAACTTCCACTCTCTCATTCACACCACTGCCTGGTTACTTACTCACTTACTAATGTACTTTGGACCCTAGCAACCAGATACACGTAACCACTCAAATTCCTAACTGGAGAGCTGTGGAACAAAAAGCTAAATAATTGAAAAACCACAAATAATAAAAAATGAAGACCAATGACAAATTGTCTCGGAACATGACACTCTACTACTACATACTAATAGTTCATTTTAAGGGCTCACAGGTTCAAAGGAGCATTGAAGAACCTTGTGCCATTGGCACTCCTTTAGCCTTTTTTTTCTTTTTTTGCCCTTTATTGCCCCATGATGATTAAACTGTACTATCAAAGTTTATTGTGAGCTCATGTAATGTCCATGAACACTGCAAGCTGAGGCTATCAAATATCATCTTCTACTTTATAGGAGAACTAAAGTGTTTTTAAGCAGCGATGACCTGAAGAGTAGAAACATAGTACATGCCCTAGGCTGCTGTGGGTTGCCTGAGGTTAGGTCCAGACTAAGAAAACACTGGGGGGTCATTTATAAAGTTCCCACAGAGAAAAAAAAAATACGCAAATGGTTGTTTTGAGCATGTTTTCCCCTAAATGGTTACATTTTGCACTGCTGTGCCCGTTATTCCTTTTCTTGCAAATCGCAGTGAAATGCACATTGCGCACAAAAATTCACAAATGATATAGTGGTTTGCGTGGACAGGCCCTCTTTGTGCGTTTATTGTGCCTGAATATTGCCCCAGTTTTCGCTTTGCGAATAATCGGTTTAGCAAACATCTTTTCAGCCGCCAAAGTTGTGGCATAATTCGGACGCAGAGTGTGCGCATATATACTGTATTTTTCGCCCTATAAGACGCTCCGGAATATAAGACGCACCCAATTTTAAAGGAGAAAAATCTAGAAAAAAAAGATTCTGAACCAAATACTGTAGTAAAATATTTTATATCAACTGTATAAAGTTAATTGTCTCTGGGCTCGCACATAATGAGGCTTCCCCCAGGGCCCCCCCAAGCATCCTTCAGCTTCCCCCAGGGCCCCCCAAGTATCCTTCAGCTTCCCCCAGGGCCCCCCAAGTATCCTTCAGCTTCCCCCAGGGTCCCCCCAAGCATCCTTCAGCTTCCCCCAGGGTCCCCCCAAGCATCCTTCAGCGTCCCCCAGGGCCTCCAAGCATCCTCCAGCGTCCCCCAGGGCCTCCAAGCATCCTCCAGCTCCCCCACGGCACCCCCAGCATTCTTCAGCTTCCATAGGTCCCCAAGCACCTTCCATTTCCCCCCTAACCAACCCTCACCGGCCTCCAGCTCCCATGATGTCTTCCTCTCTGGGCCGCGGCTCCCAGCAGCTTCTGTGCTTTTATAAGGTTGCGCCCTGTGCGTGTGACGTCACGGGCACAACCTTATAAAAGCGAGGATGCGGCAGAGAGCCGCGGCACAGAGAGGAAGACAGTTCGCCGTATAAGACGCACCAACTTTCCCCCCCCCAGTTTTGGGGAAGAAAAAGTGCGTCTTATACGGCGAAAAATACGGTATTCACAATTTGCGAATATACCATATTTAAAAACTTCTGCACTGTGCATAAAAAAATCATAATTCTGTTTGCACATTGAATGCACCAGTCTTGTCCAGCTTTATAAATATAAACACAGGCAGGGCAAATATGTTCACTGTGCGAATAATTCTGCGCCAAGTATGTATACAGTATAAATGTCCTGATACAGGGCTAATTAATAATTAATTCAGATTCACATTACATGGAAACTCAGAAACCAGTGCATTCTGCATCAGAACCTAATAATAAGCCAAACAGCATCAGCTTCTCTCTCAGACTAACCTCCTTTTCTATCTTTTCAACAACCCCTAAACATCTCAACAGCAGCCCAAAGCACGCTGAGCATGTGCAGTGTCACTGACATTTACAAGATGGCCTACTAAGATTTAGGGGCATATTTATTATAATGTTGCCCATAGCAACCAATCAGATCTTTGCTTTTGTTTTCTAACTTGTAGGTGCCCTTCATATCTAATTGCTGATTGGTTGCTATGGGCAACACCACCGGTGATGCTGGCTTACACACTATAATAAATATGCCCCTTAAGAGACAATGATGTCTTGCATCACTCTTGGCTCTTCTTCAAAAGCACTGGTTTAGTTTGGGCCACCAAGTGTTCGTATTACATTGCCCCACTGATCTTCTTACAGAATCATAGAAGTCCAGGAACAGCAGGGATGTATCCCTAACCCGATAATGTCCTAGTGCAGTGCTGTCCAACTTATTACATGTAGTGGGCCAATTACTGTATATCTCATATAGTATGGTCGGGGACTGAATTAAATTAAAGTGATGATGTTATACAGGGAAGTCTATGGAGCCTTTGAGCAGACTGGGGGCCATAAATATCCCTTGGAGGGCCACATCCAGCCCACAGGTCTCCATTTGGACAGCTCTGTTCTAGTGGAACTTTTTCCAGCAGTCTCTTGCCCGCAGAGCACTTAATGCAAGAAGATCCTGCCTACTCTCTGTTCACTTTACCATTACTTTGCTCAGGCAATAATGGCCTAAAAGCTCTATGTCTGACTTCTAATGTTTAATTACAGTTATCAGACCCCTTATCCGGAAACCTGTTATCCAGAAAGCTCTGAACTATGGAAAGCCCATCCCCCATAGACTCTATTTTAATCAAATAATTCAGAATTTTAAAACTTTTCTCTGTAATAATAAAACAGTACCTGTACTTGATCCCAACTAAGATATAATTACCCCTTATTGGGGGCAGAACAGCCCTATTGGGTTTATTTAATGGTTAAATAATTTCCATTTTCTCTGTAATAATAAAACAGTACCTGTACTTGATCCCAACTAAGATATAATTACCCCTTATTGGGGGCAGAACAGCCCTATTGGGTTTATTTAATGGTTAAATGATTCCTTTTTCTCTGTAATAATAAAACAGTACCTGTACTTGATCCCAACTAAGATATAATTACCCCTTTTTGGGGGCAGAACAGCCCTATTGGGTTTATTTAATGGTTAAATGATTCCCTTTTCTCTGTAATAATAAAACAGTACCTGTACTTGATTCCAACTAAGATATAAATAATCCTTATTGGATAAAAAACAATCCTATTGGGTTTAATTAATGTTTTATTGATTTTTTAGTAGACTTAAGGTATTGAGATCCAAATTACGGAAAGACCCCTTTTCTGGAATACCCTTGGTCCCGGGCATTCTGGATAATGGGTCCTATACCTGTACAATAAACTATTGGCAAACCAAATGTAAATTTAATAAGAAGAACATATGGGCAAAAGTGTTGGGATTAAATGTAGTAATTCTTTCAAACTGTGCACAGATAACTGACTAAATGAATTTGGCTGGCAAACAAGGAATCAGCCTATCATATAGATTTAATGTATGAGAAATGCCCTCTTTAAATAAAACAGGTTGTGTAAATCCACTGGAGGCTAAAGCTAATAACAGAGTTTTTATTAAGGAGCTCAGCGGCACAGCAAGAGTTTATTAAAAATCTAAAAGAGCAACAATTGCTTGGAAGGCAGGATTTATAGCTCTGAAGGCAAGCAAGGTCACCGGGTTAGCCACATATATCATAACAGGTTCTAACATTTGTTCTTGTAATTCGGCCAAATAATAGGGTTTGCAGCTTGACTTGTAAGATGCCACACAGCAAGAGGAAACCATAAAGTTAATGAGATATGAAGCAAAGTTCTCCAACTTAGAGAGAAAAGAACTTTCCTAAGCTCGTCGTTGCCTGTACCCCAAAGGATGAACAAAATATTTTATTGTAGAGTTTGCAGAATACAGGAATGCATAATGTTCTTAACAGTTACACACAGAATATATATTTTTGACACGGCATTACGATGGGACTCGTTGGGTTTCCAGGGCCAGCGCTGCAGTTTTATCCGCAATTCTGAAGGGATTCAACGAGACTTTTTCCGCAGTTGGAGAAGTATGTTTTATAAAGTTAATTTTGCTGAGGAAATGTCTAGTGGCCTTGGAGCTATGCAATGGGGCAAAACCAAACAACGTGGAAATTATATCATTTGTAGAGAACAGCCATGAGCAAATCTGGTAAAAATGTGTGAAATCATAGGGGGTTTTTTTTTGAGACGACTTTTTTTTTTTCTTGCCGTGACTTTTCCCACCCAGAATACTTTGGAGTCTATGGGTGCATTTTATTCTTATTTTTCGCTGAAGATTTTTGTGGCAGTTTCACAGAAATATTTTGAAATGGTGCAAAGCGTAACTTCGCTGTGAATCCATACCTGGCACAAAATTACACTCATCACGGATACTTGTTACAAGTGGTTGGGAAAGATCAGGAAACAAAAAAAACTTTGGAAAAGGGAATTAGAACTTAGCAACGACATGGTTTATAAAAGATAGGGCCCTGGAAATTCAGGAAGGCTGATGCCTTCATCAGGAGAAAGTAAAGGTTCAGGCCCAGACTGGCAATCTGTAGGTTCTGGCAAATGCCAGAGGGGCTGCTATAAGATGCCATAGACAGGCACTATTTAGTAGGCTGGTGGGAGGGATGTTTAGGCCTCTTTGTCTTTAAAATGACAGGTCATATTTTGAATCCCAGTTCAGGCCAGCTATGGCACAGCAATTTTTGGCAAGTTGGAAAAACAATTCTGCTCATCACTACTAAAGAATCCTTGTTACAAGTGGTTGGGAAATCAGGAAACAAAAAAACTTTGTATAAAGGAATTAGAACTCAGTAACAACATGATTTAGAAATAGAGATGAGCGAATCTGTTCCGTTTCGCTTCGCCGAAAAATTTGCGAATCTTTGAAAAGATCCGCGAAACGGCGAAAAATTCGCGAAACGGCGAAAATGTCGCCCGGCTATTGTTTCATCGCCTGCGGCTATTATTTTGTCGCGCGGCTATTGTTTCATCGCCCGCGGCTATTGTTTTGTCGCACGGCTATTGTTTCGTCGCACGCGGCTATTATTTTGTCGCGCGGCTATTGTTTCGTCGCCCGCGGCTATTGTTTTGTCGCATGGCTATTGTTTCGTCGCATGCGGCTATTATTTCGTCGCCCGCGACTATTCTTTTTTGACGCCGGCGACAATTTTTGGACGTGCGACTAATTTTGCCACGGCGAAATTTTTCATCCGTTTCGCGAAACAATCTGCCAATGGCGAAACGTGGAAATTCGCCGCAAATCCATGCCTGGCGAAACTTTTCGCCCATCATTATTTAGAAAAGATAGGACCCTGGAAATTCAGGAAGGCTGATGCCTTCATCAGGAGAAGTAAAGAATTAACATGGATCAAGGATGTCCAACCTAAGGTCCAAACCCAGACTGGCAATTTATGTATTCTAGCAAATGACAGAGGGGCTGCTATAAGCTGCCATAGACACTCACTGTTTGGGCCTCTATATCCTTGAAATGCCAGGCCGTATTTTGACTCCCAGTCCAGGCCAGCTATGGCACAACAAATTTTGGCAAGTTGGAAAACCTGTATATACTGAAAACATTCTAACAACTGTTATGCAATATAATATGGATTTTGTACTGCCAATCTTTACTCGCCATGTTCAGCTATGTCCCGGTTATAATTAAAATAAGTAGAGTCAACAGGTTCGGCTGGCACATGTTTAGTTTGGAGATGCTGTTGGCAGTCAAATTTACCTTCTTCCTGGCAAATATTTTTTTTCAAGAGACTCAGTATCCAACATACCTAGTTTATGGAGGAGATGAGTGGACTCCTGGATGCTATTTAGTTTTCTTACGCAGAGACTTAGGAATATTTTCCAACAAGCCAGAGATGTTTTCTCCAAGTGCACAAGGAAACTGAAATCCAACCTTGTAAAAAAAAAAATACCAAGTATGACCTAAAAGATCCTTTTAATGAACTCAGTTTAAACAAACAAAACCTGGCTCTGAACAAAAATTCATTTAGGAAAAAAAATCAGAAAATGTCAATAAAAGCTGATGCGCTGAAGTTGTGTGGAGTGGAGCGGCACGCAATCCAAGGGCAGCACAAGTCCCAGTATCAACATAAAACCGCGAGTCAAATAGAAACACAACGAATACTTTATAGTGTCAGATTTTTTTTCCCACCCAAACAAGAGGTCTCACTATGAAAAACACAAAATATCAACCTGTAATATGGGCTGTAGGACTGGTGGGTTAAATGTGAGATCAAAAATGGAAAAAAGTTTTGGCTGGTTAAACCTAAACTGCCCTTTGATATCACAGTAATGCAGACAGGCTCCTCCCACTATTTCCCAAGGATGCAACATTCTGACTCCTTTCAAAAGCAATTAACTTTATAAAACACACACAGTTTATGCAAAAACATAACATTTTCACCCTTTACCCTTTATTATGTTTCAATATCTGGAAACAGTACATAGCCATATGCCTAGGTATATTGTTGTTGCAGGCAGAACGTCGGCAGATTTCACTAGCCAGTCCAACAAGGGGCGGAGTATTGCCTTAAGGGTTTTCTGGTGTCTGAGGCTGTGCAGTTCCATTGGGTGTTTTGTCCCACAAATGCCAGTTAGAAGCATAGTCCCGCACCTGCTAAGGCCCAGGAATGGTGACTAAACTTCTCACATGCAAAGTAGACCCCTCCTGCAATCTGTAGATTATGGTACCAACTGACTGTGAATCTGAATGGGAACAGATAAAATGGAATCGAATTTTGATCCAGTTGTCCTGTTTTTTTCCCCAATAATAATTTTTAGTGGAAGTCCCCATCTCTACCCATTAGAACTGCTTTTAGGTAGCCTATTGTTTCTCCTACTCCTATGTAACTGGAGGAGTCCCAAGCCGGACTTGGATTTCTTGATATTGAGTGCTATTCTCATATCTACCATTAGGTGGGGCACATGAGCATTTTTAGCTATGCCGGTGTCAGGTAACTGCAATTTTGCTAAATTACACAAGTCACATGGCTGAATGCACCTGGGAAACTTACAACATGTCTAGCCCCATTTCAAAATTAAATATAAAAAAATCAGTTTGCTGTTTTAAAAAAAATGGATTTCAGTGCAGAATTTTGCTGAAGCAGCACTTTTAACTGATGCATTTAACAAAAAAAAAGATGTTTTCCTGTGACAGAATCCCTTTGAGCATTTTTCATTCTGCTTTAAAGCTATAATTGTCCACTAAGCTTCACGTTCATAATTGCATTGCATTTTGTACGGCAATGCCTGAAGTACATAAGGTTTTATTTTATCTTACACGGCTTCATAAATAAGCTTAGTGCACAGTGTTATAAAGCTGCAAAACGAAGAGTGTTGCCTTGCAGACGTCAAAGGGCTCATTTATGAACACAACTGCGAGGGCAAAGTGCTGGAACTGATGCAAAATACTGCATGTATGGATGCTTTTTAGAAAGGTACTTATGCCCATAAATGTTCCTAGCAACTAACTAATGAGCCTGTTTAGAAAACAGTAATTCTCATCTGCACTTTAAAAATAATTGCCCTGCTAATTACGTTCCATAAAACTCCAGCAGAGCCGAAAGTGAAGTGTCTGGGAAGCTGTGATCGCAGGCTTTCTATAGTCAGAGCTTAAGAACATTTACAGGTCAAAAGTAGGTAGAGCTACCCAGGGTCGGACTGGGCCATCGGACACTGGGAAAAAACCTGGAGGGCCCCGGCGGGCCAGACTTGATTCCTGTTGCCGCTTTCCCAGCTGCCAATGTCCTCACTTGACGCGTTTCACTTTTACGCACTCAGGGGAGGAAGTCGTGCGGGTGATGGGGGCCCCTGCAGGGGGTTGGGGGGGACCGCGGGAGCCCGAGGTGCGTGCGGGTGATGTGGCTGGAGAGGGCACCCGGAGTCCAACCCTGTAGCTACCTGCCAGCTAAGATGTCCTCCCTTGACGCGTTTCACTTTTACGCACTCAGGGGAGGAAGTCGTGTGGGGGATGGGGGCCCCTGCAGGGGGTTGGGGGGGTGGCGGGAGCCCCGAGGTAGGTGCGGGTGACGTGGCCGGAGAGGGCACCCGGAGTCCAACCCTGGAGCTACCTTTCGGCACATCTCATTGAATATTACTATACCATATATTTTATCCCATGGACAATATCTTGCCTTCAGTAATGAAGCAGAAACTGAGCCCATTAAACCCGTTCTATAAAGCGTCTCAGCAAAAAAAAACCGACGGCATTAGCACCGATTCAAAAACACAGTTTTATCTTCAGATAAACCCAAACCATGTATCTCTCCCACGTCATTAATGTACGTTTTGTTCTGTGCTTTTCGACAGAAGCCGTCCCCCCGGGGGGAATCCTTTCAATGGTCTCCTTGTTTACTGATAAACTTGTTTCCTTCCTAAAATGAGATACTAAAGCCGCACAAACCCTCGTTTTTCTTCTAAAGTCAGAAATCCCTGTAGTTTGTTCATATCTGTTAACATTGTTTGAAGATATCTTCCATGTTCCATGTACAGGTGCCTGCATTCTAATTTTGCTTTTTTGCAGAAAGAATGTAAACTACTGCCACAATAACACCAACAATAAAAGTGTTCTGTGATTAGAAAGGTACCATTGGTTTTCTATAGTCAAAAACAGAGAAAATGCTTGGTTGGTTAAATAAAATTGCCATTTCTTACCCATAATGCAACACTTTTCCCATAAAATTCCTTAATTCTGTAGCAGGGGTTTGCACCCAGTGTCAAAACATTTGCAATTGTGTTTGTATGTAGGAGACAAATTGTGGCTAACATTGTGTCACTTGTGGCATTGTTTTTTTTTTCTGATTTTTTAGTGCTAAAAGTCGCAGAAAAAGGTTGCGGCTTTTTTGAGATTTCCCAAAAATCCATGAGTTTTTGTGGTTTTGTCAAATTTCCAAGGAAAAAACATACTTTACACAAAAAACACAAACATTTCGGAATTCGTTAACGCTTTGGTTACACTTTTCTTGGCACTATCTTTTCGGCAGGTTTGATCTGTCAAGTACCATTGAGTCCCACGGAAGGCTTCCAAAGCGAGACATGGAAGGCTTCAACCCCAGAAAGGTTTTGCGGCGTTAACGAACTTTTCGGCACCAAAATTTTGTGACTTTTGGAACTCAATTGCGATTAAAAGCATTGTCAAGACATTTTAGAACTTCAGAAATTATCGCGGTTACTTCGAAATTATACCATATCGCGTTTCAAGAAAAAAACACATTTTAGTAAATGTGCCCTTTATTGTACCATACGGCTGTAAAAGTATGAGACCTATTATCCAGAATGCTCGGGACCTGGAGTTTTCTGGATAAGGGGTCTTTCTGTAATTTGGATCTCCATAACTTAGGTCTGCTAAAAATCATTTAAACGTTAAATAAACCCAATAGGGCTGTTCTGCCCCCAATAAGGGGTAATTATATCTTAGTTGGGATCAAATACAGGTACTGTTTTATTATTACAGAGAAAAGGGAATCATTTAACCATTAAATAAACCCAATAGGGCTGTTCTGCCCCAATAAGGGGTAATTATATCTTAGTTGGGATCAAGTACAGGTACTGTTTTATTATTACAGAGAAAAGGGAATCATTTAACCATTAAATAAACCCAATAGGGCTGTTCTGCCCCAATAAGGGGTAATTATATCTTAGTTGGGATCAAGTACAGGTGCTGTTTTATTATTACAGAGAAAGGGGAATCATTTTTAAAAATTAGAATTATTTGCTTATAATGGAGTCTATGGGAGATGGCCTTTCCGTAATTCGGAACTTTCTGGATAATGGGTTTCCAGATAAGGGATCTTATACCTGTACTGTATCTGTGAGATATCTCTCCATCTAGGAGGCACATCCACACCACAAAAGTGTGCTTATGCTCAACAAAACAGAAGGCATTTCTTTAAGTCGTTGTAAATATTCCAATATCTGATAAAGAACCTCACGTCTCATTTTTATAAATGCAATCTCTGCTGCGCACATTTCTAAAATTCCGTATGTAAATCAAATAGCCGAGATGAGATGAAAACACAGATAATCTCCCATCACATTAGAAGACAAATGAGCGAAGCCATAAGGCCCGAGGACACGTAGCGTAAGCGAATCCCCCCGGGGATGTGATTCATGCAGAGAAACAAGCGGATTATCGTTGCGGTCGCTGGAGAACCTCCAGCCCTTTGGTAGCCACTGGTTAAATGTATATTTACTGCATCAGATAAAGATGATACAGAAATTTGCTTTCTGTCTCAGTCACCAACGTTTCCTCAGGCTGTAAAAGTCTTTATTTTTTTTATATATTTGGGTTTGGCTGAACTATCTTGTTTTGTGAGATTTGACATTAGCAGCGTCCGGCAAAGAGTCAAAACACTGCGGTTTGCAAAAAAATCTGCAGACAGATGTTACACAAGGCTAAGGGCATTCGGTATTTATTTGAGGAGACAAAGTGTACTATTTGCTTTAAACAACAAACTTTAAGCTTAGCCGAGTGCATCTAATAGCCCTTCACTTGTAATTTGTTACCTTGACATAACCTCGTGCCTGTCCCGGCATAAGCACACACCAACAGTCATTTCTATTCCACTACTTAATGGGGAGGAAACTTTTGCCGTCAGATAGTGTTTAGCCTTTAGGGAAGGGAAAGAAGTGTAAAATGGTATCATTATTTTTAACGGGACAGTCACGTGACCGTGGCAGAACAGCTGTTTTCTCTTGGGGCGACAGTCGGAGAAGCTGGCGTGTATCTGGAGAACATTGCGAGATATTATATTCAATAGGTGCAACTTGAACCCCCACATTTCTCTGCAGATTTCGATGCCCTTTTGTTTTTTGAGTTTGAAACTTAATATTAATGTTTTATTATTTGAATCATTTTCATTTGGGAATCCTTATGAAATGTTTTCATTTTTAATGACCCGGGTAGTCATTTTCTATTAAAATCTTCAGCTTTGTTTTTGACTTTTTAAAAATCATTCATTGCTGCAGCAATCCTTATGGGAGCAGCATAGGATCTTTTTTGCAAGGACATTTACAGGATATTCATGGCTCTTGTGTATTATAATGAAATGATAGTACAGGTATGGGATCCCTTATCTGGAAACCCGATATCCAGAAAGCTCCGAATTACGGAAAGGCCATCTCCCATAGACTCCATTTTAATCAAAAAATTCAGATTTTTAAAATTGATTTCCTTTTTCTCTGTAAAAATAAAACAGTACTTTGTATTTTATCCCAACTAAGATATAAATAATCCTTACTGGATGCAAAATAATCCTATTGGGTTTAATGAATGTTTTATTGATTTTTTAGTAGACTTAAGGTATAGAGATCCAAATTATGGAAAGAACCCTTATCCAGAATACCCTTGGTCCCGAGCATTCTGGATAATGGGTCCTATACCTGTACTGATATAATAGTACTGGTAGGTATAGATTGGTAAGTATACGTTGTGTGTGCTGGGTTTACTTGGAAGGGTTGAACTTGATGGACTCTGGTCTTTTTTCAACCCTATGTAACTATGGCTGAAATTGTTTAATTATGTAGTATAGGCTCTAAAGAAGCATTTTTCTCAACAAGGTGCTCAACATGTTGTTATTCCTGGCCACCTCATGTCAGCATTACTACGGGTATTTACCCCGCCCCCAATACCCTGTTAGCCCTGTCCCTCCCCCACCAAAGTAATAAATGAACCACACCCCCTTACCACCTTGTCTTTTTTGCTTTGTCCTCAGATCTGTTAGTCAGGGCAGCTGTTTCCGTATGCCGACGCTTGAAAAGGTTGGTGGATTCTGAGGGCTATTCATTCAGGGCAAATGTTGTATGAAGCCCCCTCAGCTGGGACGTGCAGTTCCAGAATCGAGGCTGTCCAGGTTAGTGATCTAAGAGGCTGCTTCTGGGCATGTAGGACCACGAAGCCCTGCTGGAGGTTTGCCTAGCAGAGGTTTGGCGCGTGCCAGCATCCAACTGATGGTGTTTGGCATGGGCGCATTTTTTGATCGCGCGTGTGTTCACACAGGCGCATATGTGTACGCACACCCGCATTCCGCGTTTGCGAACACGCGTTTTTTCGCGCGCACTTTTGCCGCGAACGCGCGTTTTTTCGCGCGCACGTTTTGCCGCGAACACGCGCTTATCCTGCCATCTTCATGGCGGAGCCGGCGCAAAGGAAGAGAAGGAAGTCCAGTGCTTCACCTCTGGAGTGTGCTGGCTGTTTCGATCCACCTCTGCAGGGGAAGAAATTTTGCAAGTCTTGTTTTGGTTTACTGCTGGAAAACGCAGGCTCAAGTAGCGGAGTACCTTTGGGGTCCGGAGCTTCAGTGTCCCGGGAAGATTTAGCTTCTTCATCCTCTTCAGAAGTCGAGAGCTTCAGGGGGCTTCAACTTGTGATCTATTTTCGGATGAGGAGGAGGAGTCTACGGCTTTTGACTTATCTTTGGTGTACCCCTTGATTAAGGCGGTGAAACTCGTTCTTGGAGTCGAAGACACGATCGAGTCACAAAAGGCAAAAGTTCTTCCTTCCTCTTCAAGATCGAAGGAGTTTTTTCCCTTATTTCCTGAAGTGTCTGAGCTTATCTCTTCAGAGTGGAGTAAGGCAGCAAAGAAAATTTCCTTTAATACTTTGGCTACGAGATTCTCAAAGTTATATCCATTTAAGGAACAGGAGACTAAAGATTGGGACTCACCTCCGGCGGTTGATCCAGCGGTTATCCATGTGTCTAAGAAGACAACTCTACCCATCGATGATTCATCTGTCTTGAAAGATCCGATGGACAGAAGAGTCGAGACTGAATTGCGCAAGGTCTATCAGGTGGCTGGAGCCTCATGTAAGCCGGCAGTAGCGCTTGTGTCAGTCGCAAAAGCTGTCTCCTTGTGGATTGACAGCTTAGATAAGGCAGTGTCCGACGGTACAGATGCAGCGGATATTAGTGCCGGCTTATCAGAACTGAAGATGGCGGTGGCCTTTATGTCTGAAGCGGCCGTAGACATGACTCGTTTGGCCTCCAGATCCATGGCAGTGTCAGTTTCGGCTAGAAGGGCTCTCTGGTTGAGGGCCTGGGGGGCAGATACAGCGTCTAAAGTAAGCCTCTGCAATCTGCCTTATGTGGGAGGTAGTCTCTTTGGTCCAAAGTTGGATGAAGTCATTTCGAAAGCCACAGGGGGCAAGAGCTCCTTTCTCCCACAAGAGAAAAAGAAGTCGAAATCCCAACCGTTCAGGGGGTTTCTTTTTCGGGGCTCAGGTAGGGCGAGAGGCCCCTCTTCTGGATCTAGATATTTCTTCAGAGACAGCTCCAGACAATCCTCTTGGAGAGGAGGTCAGTCCACAATCCTCAGAGGAGGGAAGATCAAATCTTCCCCGACAGCTAAGAAGTCCTCCTGACTATCAGTTCCCCAGGGACTCTCGGGTCGGTGCCAGACTTTCAAAATTTTATCCAGTCTGGGAGCGCTCAATTACAGACGAATGGGTCTTAGCGGTATTAAGAAGAGGATACCGCATCGAGTTTTTGTCAATACCGACTCAGAGCGTTTTTTTTTGTGTCTCCAATCCCTCGTTCCAGGGAGAAAAGGGAAGTTATGGAGACATATGTTCAGATGCTTCTGGATCAGGAAGTCGTAGTCCCAGTTCCGGTTGGGGAGAGGGGAAGAGGCATTTATTCCCTTCTCTTTTTAGTCCGGAAGACCTCGGGAGGGTGGAGACCAGTGTTGGATTTAAAGAAAGTGAATGTCTTTGTACGGGTGCAGAAATTCAAAATGGAGTCGATCAACACCATCATTGCAGCTGTGCAGGAAGGAGATTGGCTTTTGTCAATCGATTTAAAGGACGCCTACCTCCACCTCCCGATAGCAGAACAACACCAGCGTTTTTTACGCTTTGCAGTTGGTCAAAGGCATTTTCAGTTTCAGGCTCTACCGTTCGGCCTCTCAACCTCTCCCAGGACGTTCACCAAGGTCCTTGTCACATTAATAGCAGAGTTACGAAAGCAAGGTCTGGCTATCTGGCATTATTTGGACGACATTCTTCTATCCGCAAAGTCTCCAGAGGTTTTGTTGGCACACAGGGATGTGGCCATCTCTTTTCTTCAGTCTCACGGATGGCTAATAAACTGGGAAAAAAGTCAGTTACAGCCATCTCAATCCCTAATCTACCTGGGGGCTCAGTTCAATACGGCAGACAATGTAGTCAATTTGCCGCAGCAAAAGATACTTCGCATTTTACAAGAAGTAAAGTGCTTCTGTCAACAAAGTTCAGTGTCAGCAAGGCAGTTCATGTCACTCCTGGGTCGGCTAGCAGCCTCCATTCCAATGACCAGATGGGCCAGGTTCCATATGAGGGAGGCCCAACTCTATTTTCTAGCCCATTGGGATCGGTGGGAAAAAGACTGGAATCAGTTAATCTTCCTATCTCCTCAGCTCAAGGCCAGCCTTCAATGGTGGCTAGACCCAGAGAATTTGTCCAAGGGGTTTCCCCTTACTCCAGTCAATTGGAAAATTCTGTCAACGGATGCTTCCTCTCAGGGCTGGGGAGCTCTCCTAGAGAACAGTGTGGCACAAGGGGTATGGGAATTCCCGATGCAGAGCACACAATCGAATATTCTAGAACTGAATGCAGTTTTTCAGGCGCTGTTGGCATTTGCCCCAGACTTGAAGGGAATGGCAGTAAAACTAAAGATAGACAACTCCTCGGCAGTCTCGTATGTGAAGAGACAGGGAGGAACCAAAAGCCGCTCCCTATGGAAGACGGTCCAACCAATCCTATCCTGGGCAGAGCAGAATCTAGAACTTCTGACAGCGGTTCATGTTCCGGGCATTCACAATCAACAGGCGGACTATCTCAGTCGAATAGCCTTGTCAAAGCACGAGTGGAAACTGCATCCAGAAGTTTTTCACATACTGGTGGAAAGATGGGGTCTTCCAGAGGTAGACCTTATGGCAACCCCAGAGAATGCCCAGTTGCCAGTTTTTTATACAAGAAGGTACAGTCCGTTAGCCATGGGAACGGACGCTCTCCTTCAGACATGGAATTTTCGTCTGGCCTATATTTTCCCTCCAATCCCTCTACTTCTGCAAGTTCTTTTGAAGATCATTCAGGAGAGGGCAGAAGTGGTTCTGCTAGCCCCTCATTGGCCTCGGCGCCCATGGTTTCCGCTGCTGAGGAGATTAGCGATAGCGGATCCGTGGCCTCTTCCAGTGACAGAGAGTCTACTGTCTCAAGGTCCAGTAGTTCATCCGGACCCAGGGGCTCTATCTCTGATGGCATGGAGACTGAGCGCAAGAGGCTCCTAGATTTGGGTCTGTCCCACTCGGTGGTAGCGACCCTGCTTAAAGCACGAAAGCAGTCTACTTCAAATGTTTATTACAAAATCTGGGAAAGATTTCTTGTGTGGCAGAGGCAGTCCGAGATCAGTGCTTTTCCTCCTCCTTTGTCACAAATTCTGGACTTTCTGCAGGAGGGATTAAGCAAAGGCTTGCAGTACAGAACTCTAAAAGTTCATGTAGCAGCTCTGTCGGCGATGACAGGAATTAAATGGGCAGAGGATCCGATTGTGAAACGTTTCTTCTCGACCATTATTAAAATCTGTCCTCCAAAGAGGACTTTGTCTCCAGTCTGGGATCTCCCTCTGGTCCTAAAAGCTCTCTGCGAACCCCCCTTTGAGCCTTTGCAAGAGGCATCATTGTGGATGGTCACACTAAAGACATTGTTTTTGGTGGCAATAGTGTCGGCAGCAAGGGTCAGCCTTCTACATGCTTTGTCTATGAAAGATCAAGACATTGTTTTCTGGCCAGATAAAGTAGTTCTGAAGCCAGTAGATTCCTTTCTGCCAAAGGTGGTTTCTACTTTTCACCTTACACGGGAGACCGTAATACCGGTGTTGCCGGAGAGTCCCGACATGCCTGAGAAACTTAAGAATCTAGACCCAGTCAGAATGCTTAAACATTACCTAACAATGACGCAGTCTTCAAGAAAGACTGACAAATTATTTGTTATTCCGGGGGGCCCACGAGAAGGGGAACCTCCGGCCAAGTCTACGATTGCAAGATGGATTGTAATCCTTATCCAAAAAGCCTATAACCTCCAGGGCAAGCAAGCACCGGCAGGGCTTAAGGCTCACTCGACAAGGGCTGTAGCCACCTCCTGGGCAGCGGAGGCAAATGTTCCAGAATCGATGATTTGTGATGCAGCAGCATGGTCATCCGCACGTACTTTCTTTAAGTTCTATCGTTTGAATGTAAAGAATTCTTCACAGTCTAATTTTGCTTCCGCAGTTTTGCGGTCTGTTTCTGTTGATTAAATTCTTGTTCCCTCCCTCATGTGTCTTATTGCTTGGGTACATCCCGTAGTAATGCTGACATGAGGTGGCCAGGAAAAAGGGAAATTTTCTATCAAACTTACCGTAAATTTCTTTTCCTGGCCACTACTCATGTCAGCAGACCCACCCTCTTTGGACTAAATTATGAGACAAGGTGGTAAGGGGGTGTGGTTCATTTATTACTTTGGTGGGGGAGGGACAGGGCTAACAGTGTATTGGGGGCGGGGTAAATACCCGTAGTAATGCTGACATGAGTAGTGGCCAGGAAAAGAAATTTACGGTAAGTATGATAGGAAATTTCCCTTTTTTTTCCAGTGGTACGAATATGTTCCACCGCTAAAGCTTGTAGGGGTAAAATATAGAGTTTATTTTAATGTAAATAGTTTGGCCACTAGATGGCACCAACCAGAAAGATTGACCTGTAGGGGGAATGTCCCTTGCTGAGGCACTCCCTCTTTTGGCCTGGTAAGATCTGCGGAGAGACAGACAGTACTGAGTAGGAACCAAGTGGCTCCCCATCCCTTACTAGGGTAGATAGGGAGTTAGAAAGTAATAACTAGCTTGCTCTAGGAGTGTTATACAGGTTAGCTAGTAAGGACTTCCCACGAGGAGTCAGTATTTCGGGCGATTGTACGCCAGACAGGGATTGTAAATGTGTAGGATTAGGATAGCGGCCTTGTAGAGGAGCTATAGAGAGAGAGGCAGCTAGGGAGAAGCTTGGGCACTATAGAGAGACAAGGTTCCAGAGGGCTTCAGAAAAGTTATGTTTTATAAAACTTGGGCACTGTGAAAAAACAGGGGTCCTGGAGGCTTCAAAGAGAATATTCTGTGTGAGAGTGTGTGTGACTCATGGAACTGCATGTTTCCTGGTTGGTTTACCAGTCTGTTTATTTTAATGTAAATAGTTTGGTCACTAGATGGCACCAACCAGAAAGGTTGGTCTGTAGGGGGAAAGTCCCTTGCTGAGGCACTCCCTCTTTCGGCCTGAGAGACAGACGCTACATAGTAGGAACCAGGTGGCTCCCCATTCCTTACTAGAGTAGATAGGGAGGTAGAAAGTGATAACTAGCTCGCTCTAGGAGTGTTATACAGGTTAGCTACTAAGGACTTCCCACGAGGAGTCAGTATTTCGGGTAATGCCCCAGAGGCAATTGTACACCGGAAAGGGATTGTAAGTGTGTAGGATTAGGATTGCGGCCTTGTAGAGGAGCTATAGAGGGAGAGAGGCAGCTATGGAGGAGCTTGGGCACTATAGAGAGACACAGGGGTCCAGAAGGCTTCAGAAAAGTTCTGTTTTGTAAAGTTTGGGCACTGTGAAAAAACAGGGGTCCTGGAGGCTTCAAGAAGAATATTCTGTGTGAGAGTGTGTGTGACTCATGGAACTGCAAGTGGTTGGTTTACTCCAGTCTGCCCTACTCTGCATTGTGAGAAGCCTGCAATAAATGTAGTTTTGGTTCAATGCACTTCATTGTGGTTATGGCTACTGTTCTCAGCAGAAGCCTACACTGGTCCCGGGAGGAGATGGGAAACAGCCCTGGTACCAACATTACAAGCTTGCTCCGCTGATATATTTTGTCAGCTACGAACACAATTTGCTTTGTGCCAGAAAGATATGTCAGGGCAGTTCATTTGTTTTAGATTCATGGGCCAAAATCAAAATTCTGTTCTAAAATTTGATTTCCAGAAAAACAGAATGATTCTATAAGTAAAAAATATTTTAAAGTATATTGAGGGGGTACATCTACGCAGTTATAAAATATCCGTAAATATTTATTAGGGTATTAAATGTGCTTGTTAACTCATTTCAGCCTCTCTCTCTCTCTCTCTATGGAGCAGTCATATAGCCTTCTGTGCATAGGAGAACCCTACACATTTCCCTCTTCTAATATCTGTAATATGTTTGCCTACCTCCTTGCCTCCATCGTGGGGACCTTTATTTATGTTTTTATACTTTGTACAGCTTAGTTACAGTTGCTAAGTGTAAACATTGATGCTCAACGTGTCCGTACTACTCATGTGTTACAGTACAGCAATTTTGCACCTACTTTGATGCAAGAGGTACAAGGTATTACTCCTTCTCTCACAAGAAGGTTCTGTACCTACCTCTCTTGACCAGACAGTATGTACAAAGTTCCTTTGAATGCTGCCCCTATAGGTCCGTACTGCTGCAGTTGGATCATCCAGTGCATGAGAATGTGCTGCTCAGATGCAGCCACTTCCTGTGAAGGGGGAAGTTGCATTTATTTCCTTCCTGGTGCAAATCCCTGTGCCCAAGTAGCTGGTGCAACATTTTCTTTTGACTGCAACAGACACAGTTCCATTGGAATTCTGGGGGAAAAAAATGTTGAATTGTGGGGAAAACATGGCAAATTGTGCAGTTCGCACACCTTCAGTCCTTCAGCCTTGGTCTGATAAAAAATGTTTGAAATGCGTTCATACAATAAGGGCCATGGCAGACAGGGAGATAAGTCGCCAATCGACAAATCTCCCTTGTCGCGGGCGACTAATCTCCCCGAAATGCCATCCCACCGGCTAGAATGTAAATCGCCGGTGGGAAGGCATACAAAGCGACGCAAGGAGTTTCCTCTCAATGCAACTTCGGCATATTGCGGCGCCGCATTTGCCATCCCACCAGCGATTTACATTCTAGCCGGTGGGATGGCATTTTGGGGAGATTAGTCGCCCGCGACAAGGGAGGTTTGTTGCGGGCGACTAATCTCCCCGTCTGCCACAGCCCTAAAGGTATTTAACATAAAACCTACCTTGTCTCTTGTTTTCTTCAAATAAATAAAAGTACAAGTCGAGCCTCAGTCTTAAGTTCTATAACTTTATCCGGAACATTTTTTGATTATGCAGCACAATCCCAGCACTAAAATAAGCTACAGTAAACAGAGGCATTATGTGCTCTTGGGACTGAGTAACAGATAGCATAAATTACTTATATTACACTCCAGGAAAACATTTTTACTTTTATCCCTTCATTCATAAATCACAGCTAACATTGTGAAGCGCTACAGCTTCAGTTGTAAAACGCTGCCAAAAACATTTCCAGATAAGTAATCTCTAAATCTGTCGAGAACAAATATATTTGTTATTCTTAATCAGATATTCCGCTGCTTTGCTCGATGCTTGATATAAATTCTCTGAAGAGTGATGACCTATAGTTCTGTGTAGAACACTGTGTCTCTGCGTACATTGCTATCATTTGTTGCACAACGCATTTCAAACTTATGGACATACAGCTGTTATTATAGCGGTGCCACATCAGCCAGCAGCTAGAGCGCCAGTTCAGAAACACGAGGGGAAAGAGAATACATGCAAGTTTGGACCAAAGAAAACAAGTTCATTGCAGAAATTATATAAGAAATAGTTGTATTGATGATCAGTGTATAGTAATATAGTTACTGGAGATGGATAAAGTCACATTGCATCAACATAAGGGGGGCCATTTACTGAATGTCTGATTTTTTTTTTCCGATTTGGATTTTTAGCACTAATGGGGTTATGTAATAAAAGGTACTAAGTTTGCCCAGGAGCAGTAACCAGTAGCAACCAATCAGCAGGTGGCATTTACTGGTCGCCTGGTTAAAAAAAAAATATATCTTATTGGTTGCTATGGGTTAATGCTACTGGGCAAACTTCATTTATTACATAGGAGTAGGGGAAAAAACTTTTTCAAGATATACTATGCACCCAAACAGGGCTGGATTTGTCTTCTGAGCGCCCCAAGGCCGCCCCCCCGTTGGTCGCCCCCCCCCCACCCGTGCGTCTTTAAACTCCCATACGGAGCTGTGGGGAGAGGTCCCGACTGCTCCATATGGGAGCCAAACTTAAACATTTTGTTGCTGCCCCTAAACTGCCACCCCAGGCCCGGGCCTTTGTAGCCTCGCCACAAATCCGGGCCTGCACCCAAACAGCTATAAAAAAAATCAAAATAAGCCAGCAAAAACTTGCAGAGATCATGTAGAAGTCAATGGCAGATGTCCCAAAAGATCCTTCTTTTGCCTCAAAACTAGTGATGAGCGATATACTTCAAAATATACTTCAAAATACTTCTTCTACCACTTCGGAGCTCCGCATTTTGTCTCAAATTGCCACATGAGTTGAGTGTAGGCAGAAGACAATAAAACTGATCATCATGGCTGCTCATTAAAACCAAATAATTGCTGTGGCAACTGCCTCCCACGTAGGATATTTCACTTTGGATTCGATTGACATAAATTTTATATGCAAAAGTGCTCAAAAAAAAAAAGAAATAAAAAGCAGCTTTGAGCAATGAATACCTTGTGCTCCGCAGTTCTAGGCCTGCCATCATTTCCCACGTGTTATTAGTCACAAGTAATTGTTACCTTCCCAGTAAGAGCACTAAAGCTCTTTATGAACAATGAGAAAGCCAACAGAAGTGATTTTTTTTTGCTTTTGGTTAATAATCAAGGTACAAAATCAATATTTGTTTGGTTGCAAATAACAGTTCATTTTTGTTCTATTGTCTTCTTCTTGTAGATGATCTAGATTAAAAACGTTTGCAAGGAAAGCGGAAAAAACGCTTGCAAGGAATGCGTCCCTACGCTTGAAAAAACTTCTACACGTTCCTGCACCAGGAAGCATTAAAGGAGAAGGAAAGGATAATAAAGAGTTAATCTCAAGCTGCAGGCATACCTTCAGTTCTCTCAATAGTGCCCTTAAGTCTCCCCATATTTCTCCCGTTCAGATGATCAGAAGCCAAACAGGAAGAAAAAACGCTGAGCTGTGTAAAGAAAATTCCCATAATGCCTCACTCCTGCACCAAGACCAAGACCCGTATACATGCTCAGTGTGTAAGACTATGAGGAAGCTTCCTGCTGATTGGCTCAGATCCACATTCTTAAGGGGGGGGAGTGAGTTCTTAGCATTCTTGAGGGAGGGGGAGAGAGGAGAGAGCTGCGCAGACTCTGGCACAGGAAAACAAAGACAACAATAGATCTTTTGATAGAGAACTCAGTGCAGCGTTTCTGTGAGTGCTTATGGCTGTATTTACATAGACCTTTCTGATAAAGCTTACTTAGTTACTTTACTTCTCCTTTAAATATGCTCCATGTACAGGCACGTGTAGCTGATATCCGCAAAAAAATGAAAGACTTTGCATTTCCAGTGGATATCGGCTACATGTGCCTACACCCGAACTTATACAATGCTTCCCCCATGCACAAGTACAAGTTTTTTCAACAGTAGGGCGAATCTTTCTGGCAAAAAATTCACAAAATGCAGCTACTGCGCGGCTTTTTTTGACACGTGTAACTTTTTGTGGCAACTTATTTGACGCAACCACAGCTTTTTTTTTTCTCACTCAATGAATTTTTGGTGCAGCAAATTTTCGTGTAAGTTTCAAATTCACCAATGATGAAATGCAGAATTTTGCAGCGAATCAATGCCTGGCAAAAAAATTCACTCATCGCTATTGTAGATGTGTCAACCTCATTACTGGAACTTTAATACTCCATTTGCTCTAAAATGCATTAAAAGCATTTTCTCGCCACAACGTAATTAAATACAAACACATGACCCTTACGTATTCTACATGCTTGGTAGAGAAATAAATTAAGTAATTGATTTTATGTTCAAACCTGGTGTGCAAGGCAATAAATCTATCACTATTTAACAAGAACTTGCAATTAGTACATTTCAATCTGGCAGACACTGCTATCCTTGCAATGCTACATGTAGGGCCTTTGAAACTGGGTGTGAATATTTTTTGGGGGTTGAATATAAATTGAGAGAAGACATTGGCCTCTCTGGACTAGAGTTCAGTTGATTGTACATTCATAGAACCTTCCAAACAGACCTGTCACGTGGGCTTAGGCCCAAATACATCTGTATCATGTCTGTGAAGATTCTCATTCATCCAGGCCATGATATACACCAGTGATCCCCAACCAGTGGCTCGTGAGCAACATGTTGCTCCCCAACCCCTTGGATGTTGCTCCCAGTGGCCTCAAAGCAGGTGATTATTTTTGAATTTCTGGTAAGGAGGCAAGTTTTGGTTGCATAAAAACCAAGTATAATGCCAAACAGAGCCTTCTGTAGGCTGTCAGTCCACATAGGGGCTATTAAATAGCCAATTATAGCTCTTATTGCTACTCCTAGAAACCTTTTTCATGATTGTGTTGCTCCCCAACATTTTTTCCATTTAAATGTTGCTCACGGGTGAAAAAGGTTGGGGAACCCTGATATACACTATCTAGTAGAATTAAGTCTAAAACAACTGGACTGGAGTTTTTCTTGAAAACGTTTCTCCACTCATCCGAGTGGCTTCTTCAGTTCAAATGACTGGTAGGGAATTCCCCGGCATTTAAACTCTTGAGGGTAGTACAGTCACAGACATCCAATCATAATGGTTCCATTGTACTTATTCAGTTAGGTGTTAGCTGAAAATGACAGGTGTAAGAAGGAATGATCCAATCACAATGGTACCATGATTCTCATTGATGAAGGTGTTAATCCTTCAAAGTACATGACTGGAAGTGTGAATTGTTGTGAAACTGCCGGGGTAAGGATGTCAAAGCGACATTGTATGTTGTTGACAAGCGGTGTCGCAGACCCCCTCCTCTGTTCAGGGATGGTTTTTCCAAGCTGGCATAAATGGCCTCTTTCACACCATCTGTCCTCTCGGTCTAAGATATGCACGTTACTGTCCTCAAAGGAGTGTCCTTTTTCTTTGAGGTGTAGATAGACTGCTGAGTCTTGTCCTGAGGAGTTTGCCCGCCTATGGGGCCATTCTCTTACAGAGAGGTTGTTTTGTCTCCCCAATGTATAAGTCTGAGCACTCTTCACTACACTGGACAGCATAGACCACATTACTTTTCATGTGCTTGGGTGTAGGGTCTTTAGGGTGCACCAGCTTCTGTCTCTGTTGCTGGGTTTGAAAAACACAGGAATGTGATGTTTGTTGAAAATTCTCCTAAGTTTTTCTGATGTTCCAGCGACATATGGGATGACTATGTTGTTTCGCCTGCTGTATCATGTATAGTAAGAGGTTGTCAAAATGTAAAGATAGGTGTTCTTGCACTGGAACAAGTGCCATTGGTTGCCATCGGTTCAATGGCTAAGGAAAGTAGGTCAGAAGTCAAGGGACATCCCTGCATAGTGTTTTGAAGAAGGCTAAAAAAGTATTATTTAGTTACCTTGGCCCAAACCAGAGGAATTTTTTTTTTATTGACAACTAAATGAATGGCAATATAGAAATGGTGGCAGAAACTGACCAGCTAGTCCATATAATCAGTCTATAATACACAAGAGCCATGAACATCCTGTAAATAATACCTTTATACTGTAAGTGGTGCTTTGGTACCCCCTGTTGCAAAATATGATATAAAAGCCTTTGGCTTTGTGCTTCAATATGGTTATGGGACTCTGGTGACTTCTGATATCCATAAGCTCTTTTCGGCAGGGCTCTCTTCACCTCTCTTCGCCAGACTGGAAAAACCATCCCTGAACAGAAGAGGGGGCCTGCGACACCACTTGTCACCTACATACAATGCCGCTTTGACATCCTTACCCCGGCGGTTTCACCTCTCCTCACCTCGGTTATTGGTTGCTTTATATGTTACTCTGTATGTCCAATGTATGTAACCCACTTATTGTACAGCGCTGCGGCATATGTTGGCGCTTTATAAAATAATAATAATAATAATCCCTATTTTTTACAACAGCGGGTACATTATTCACCATATGAAATAGCTGATTCTAGTTTTGAGTTAAGAAATATCCGCTTTATTTGTATTCTGTAAACATCTGCATTTGGTCCCAGCAAATCCAAACTAACCAGAGTTTTATTAAGCAATAAAATAGACATGGCTCCTATACTGTGGTGGCCAATGGCATTCCATGGCTGTCTAGTTATTGTTTGCTTATGTTCAATACCACAGATATATCCTTTATTTTTGCACTATATCACTTGCAATAAACAGCGATGTTTAATTGTCGGATGATTACTGTATTGTTTAAGTCTAGACAATATGCTTAGGATTTTACACATCTTTCAAATTTATGTACTCGAAATTTGGTGTCGAACTCAAATCCCATCTGTCTAAACAAACCTCTTCTCTGGAAACATATTGTGCCGTCGCGTGATGATTCATTTTATGCTTTTTGGAAAATGATCTGTCAGGGCGCTCGTTACACACTGTATATCCTGAATGCAGAAGATAAGCCTATCATGGAGAGGGACTTTGTAGGCATTATTTGCAGCACTTATTCGGAATCGACATGATTATTCCATCTAATTGTGTCGTGCTTTCCTTATGGGGATAATTTCACTGCAATTTCAAGTATGATTACACTTGTAACTTGTAAAGTGCACCTTGGTGGTTTGAAGTGGAAACATTTTCTATAATTACCTCAAGTTAATGTGGTGCCTTGATACATTTATCTATGTGATTTTTGCAAAGAGGTCACGGGTAAGTGGCATTTTACGAAAGATGAAACCGAATTATAGTGATTATTAAAAAAACAGCCAACTTGTGCACTTTAACTTAATGCATAAACATGGTGAAGGCAATAAGTAACCCTTGCCTTTGGTAGTCTTGTGGAGCTGAAAGTGTGAGATGGGATTTCTTTGTGCCGGCCTACTAGATTGCAATTCTGTGGTGATTTCAGAAGGAATTCTGGGAACTAAAAAACGGCAAGAAAATCCCTTTTACATGGGTTCATCCTATAGGCACCCACTGGGTTTAAAGCAGAAGCCAAGATAATATCTGATCAGATTCCAAACTACAGACCAGTTTCACCCTTCTTGGGGCTCATCAGTGTAGTGCAGGGTTTTCTAATTAGCTTAGGTAGAGCCAGGAGTGGGGATTCAAAAAGAAATCATTACGGTTGAGGAGACCGCAAATGGATGCAAATTAAGAAAAGGAATTCTGGGAATAACCCTAATAATTTGTTTGTGAATCCCCACTCATGGGTGAAGCTGTCCTGTTTCGCTTCACTGAAAAATTATCAAAATGGCGATAATGTCACACGTGAAAAAATATTGTTGTGTCAAACAACACTTTTTGTTTGACGCGAGCGACAATTTTACACCACGCAGCGAATTTACCCGCTGTGAAATTTTGCTCCCATTTTGCGAATACATCCACCAATGGCGAAATGTGGAAATTCGCTGCAAGTCTGCGGAAAAATTTCGCTCATCATCACTATTTATTTATACATTGTAAGGGGATCTGTTTAAAAATATTGAAAAAATATTGATATTACACACTGGGTGAAAGCTGCTATTTGCTATAGGAAAATGTGATGGCGCTGGCAATTGGATGGGATATTTACCACAATTTTACACACCCTGGTTTTAACCTTTCCCTCATTTTACACCTGTTTTTGTGGCCCCACAAATAATGTATTTTCCTGATTTTACATTTTCCGTATTTTACATGATTTTTTTCTGGTCCCCCAAAAAACGTAAAATGGGGGTTCTATTGTATTTTATAGACAATGACATTTTTTTTATTCTGATTTGATTTTGATTCTTCTTTTTCTATTATTTCCTCTCTTTGATTCCCACTCCCCAGACCGGGTGAAACTCTCTTACTTTTTATGGGAGGAAAAAACATTTTTGCATGAAATGATAGCTATTGATAAGCAGATCTGTCCCAAAAAGCAACTTTTTTTTACACGACCGTGCCTTTTTTTGACGCGGCCGCAAATTTTGCACTGCAAAATTTTGCACCCGTTTTGCAAAAAAGAATTGCCAATGGCGAAATTTGGAATTTTGCTGCAAAAAATTTGCTCATCGCTAATGATAGCAGAAGAAGACGTCATCAATAGTTACTAAACCCCAAATTTCAATACCAACAATTACTTTAGAAATAGACAATTCCAGCACCAATGAAACGCATCTCATTTCTCCAAGGTAGTAATCATTAATAGTGATGAGTGAATTTTTTCGGTAGGCATGGATTCGCAGAGAATTTCCGCATTTTGCCATTGGCAAATTGTTTCACATAATTTCAGCGATATTCTGCTTCGGAAAATTTTTTGCGCATCAAAAAAGGCCGCGGTTGCATCAAATTGGAAGTGGTCTCATCAAAAAACGACGTTGGCGACAAAAAAGTTGCGTGACAAACGTGTTTCATGGATTTTTTGCCGTTTTACGAATTTTCTTGTAATTTTACGAATTTTATGGCGAAATGGGACAAATTCGCTCATCATTAATCATTAATGCTTTCACTCTTTATAAACAGTACTCATAGGGGCTGATTTACTAATCCACGAACGTCCGAAAAGCGTCCAAATGCGTTTTGCTCGTAATGATCGGTATTTTGCGATTTTTTTTGCCGCCATCGCGACTTGTTAGGAAATTGACGCGACTTTTTCGTAACTTGTCGCAACTTTTTTTTAGCTGTTACGACTTGCGCGAATTGTTGCAACTTTTTCATAGCCATCGCAAAAAAATCGGAAAGGTTTGCCCGCCGTTTACTAGTGCTCAATGCGACAATTCGCACCAGTCGTAACGGCTACGAAAAAGTCACGACAATTCACGAAAAAGTCACGATGGCGACGAGAAAATCACAAAAAAATACGAAAAAGTCGCAAAATCAGCCCCATAGTTTCAGTTAATTTAAGAACAACATTTTTAGATTTATTTTCAGCATAGTATGTAGGATATCTGTACATTTTGCCCAAGAGTGAAAATATCAGCAATTTCAGGAATGAAATCCCTTCTACTCACAAGTTCAGAAAGAAAAAATGAGGGCAATGACATAAACTGTAGAGAGACAATCTTCATTGCCAGCCAAAAAAACACTCAGATTTAAAGTGTCCTCAGATAATGGTGAAATTGGCAGATAAATGATTGGCAGGGAATTGCGTTCTCTTACCCTGCCAACATCTCCAGTGTAACTGCCAGAGAAAATCTACAGGTCTATCCTCTATCACTAATGGGCAGCCATTGACAGATACAAGTTGGCTTCTTGTTTGTTTCTTGTCAGCTTGTGGTGTTTATATGTCCTTACAGCAATGTGTTCTAACCTTGAAATCCTTCCTAATATGAACATAAGTGGAGATGACAGTGCAGTGAGTTTGGCGTGAATATAACGCACGGAACCATCATGTTACATGTCTTTCATCGTCAGGTTTCATTTCTGATTTGAACTTAGATTCTTCTCACAATGTTGCTGTCTAAGTCTGTTTTACTCTTGCAGTGACGTTGAACCATTGCTACTTTCTAAGTATGTTAGAAAATAGTACAGGTACGGGACCCGTTATCCAGAATGCTCGAGACCTGGGGTTTTCAAGTTAAGTGGTCTTTCCGTAATTCGGATCTCCTATCTTTAGTCTGCTAAAAAAATTATTTCAACAGTAATTAAACCCAATAGGCTTGTTTTGGCTCCAATAAGGATTAATTATATCTTAGTTGGGATCAAGTACAGGTATGGGATACCTTATCCGGAAGCCTGTTATCCAGAAAGCTCCGAATTACAGAAAGCCCATCTCCCATAGACTCCATTTTAATTAAATAATTCAGAATTTTAAAACTGATTTCCTTTTTCTCTATAATAATAAAACAGTACCTGTACTTGATCCCAACTAAGATATAATTACCCCTTATTGGGGGCAGAACAGCCCTATTGGGTTTATTTAATGGTTAAATGATTCCCTTTTCTCTGTAATAATAAAACAGTACCTGTACTTGATCCCAACTAAGATATAATTACCCCTTATTGGGGGCAGAACAGCCCTATTGGGTTTATTTAATGGTTAAATGATTCCCTTTTCTCTGTAATAATAAAACTGTACCTGTACTTGATCCCAACTAAGATATAATTACCCCTTATTGGGGGCAGAACAGCCCTATTGGGTTTATTTAATGGTTAAATGATTCCCTTTTCTCTGTAATAATAAAACAGTACCTGTACTTGATCCCAACTAAGATATAAATAATCCTTATTGGATATAAAACAATCCTGTTGGGTTTAATTAACGTTTTATTGATTTTTTAGTAGACTTAAAGTATGGAGATCCAAATTACGGAAATACCCCTTATCTGGAAAACCCTTGATCCCAAGAATTCTGGATAATGGATCCTATACCTGTACAAGGTACAGTTTTATTATTACATTGAAGAAGTAACCATTTTTAAAAATGTAAATTATATGATTAAAATAGAGTCTATGGGAGCCTTTCCGTAATTTGGAAAATTCTGGATAATGGGTTTCCGGATAAGGGGTCCGATACTTGTACTAATCAGAAAAGATTCCTTCATAGGGAACACCCGTTCCAAAAAACTGGAAAATAATTTAGCACATCAGTTGGGTTCATTTATAAACACATACTGCTAAAGGTTATGCTACTGATGTGCGTTTGCCCTTTGCGAGTGAATAAAGATAATAATCAGCAGTGAAACCAGTATTTTTAATGAAATGTATGTGTCTGCTTTATTATAAAGACTGTCCTCTCTTCTACCCAATAACGCTGCTAAGACTCAATGGTAGTGAGAGCTTCCTGGAACGTATCCATTATAGGTCATCATGAAATAAGTCAAATGAAATAGTATGAAAGCAGTATTTAAGGCTTAGGGGCCGATTATAATGGATTTGACATTTTTTCTTGATTTAAGAAAAATACGGCAAACGGCAGATGTGCTAGTATTTTCTAAAACCTTGACTAGTCAGAAAGTCACCAGAAAAAACCCAGCTGGCGAGTTTGTATAGAAGTCTATGGGAATATTCTCTAATACAGGTAAGGGATCTCCCACAGACTCCATTATAAGCAAATAATTCTAATTTTTAAAACTAATTTCCTTTTTCTCTGTAATAATAAAACAGTACCTGTACTTGATCCCAACTAAGATATAATTACCCCTTATTGGGGGCAGAACAGCCCTATTGGGTTTATTTAATGGTTAAATGATTCCCTTTTCTCTGTAATAATAAAACAGTACCTGTACTTGATCCCAACTAAGATATAATTACCCCTTATTGGGGGCAGAACAGTCCTATTGGGTTTATTTCATGGTTAAATGATTCCCTTTTCTCTGTAATAATAAAACAGTACCTGTACTTGATCCCAACTAAGATATAATTACCCTTTATTGGGGGCAGAACAGCCCTATTGGGTTTATTCAATATTTTAATGATTTTTTAGTAGACTTAAGTTATGGCGATCCGAATTACAGAAAGATCCCTTATCCGGAATACCCCAGGTCCTGAGCATTCTGGATAACAGGTCCCATACCTGTATCTTATATAAATAGTGCTCTCTAACAACTTATATAAATAGTGATGAGCGAATCTGTCCTGTTTTGGAAAAAGTTATGAAGCTTTGAAAAGATTCGCAGAACAGCAAAAAATTAGCAAAATGGCGAAAATGTCACGCATCAAAAACAAATGTCACATGTGTCCAATTTTTTGCCATTTCGTGAATATAAATCATTATTTATATTTTCTGTTTCTTTCCAAATTTTTGTCGTATGCCGTTTTTTTTCCCGGGCGAATTTTGTCGGCAGTTTCACGAAACTATCCGCCAATGGTCAAACATGGACACAGGTGTCACCGCAGACACGCACACTGCTGGGGAGCAGCACAAACCCAAATGCAGTGTATATGTGCATAGAAAGGATAAACCAGTGGTCCTCAAACTACGGCCCTCGGGCCGGATCTGGCCCCCCAGGGGAATTTACCCGGCCCCCTGCTGCGTCCTCACCCCTGGCAGTGGAGAGAGAGGACTCAGCAGGGAGCGGGACGGGGAAGCTGAGAGGGAGGATGGACGGCAAACCGGGGGGAACTGGAACAGGTAGGACTCAGCGGGAACAAACGGAGCACCTGGGGGGGGATGCGACCAGTTTGGCCCACAGTTCAGCGACTACGGGGGGGGGGAGGGGGGTAAGAGGAGTGGAATGCGACCAGTTTGAGCCACAGTTTGACGACGGCGACGACGGGGGGGGGGGGTGAGAGGAGTGGAATGTGACCGGTTTGGCCCACAGTTTGACGGGGGTTATTGGTGATGGCGGTCTGGCCCCCCAACAGTCTGAGGAGCCCTTGGTACGACCCCTTGGTTTCGAAGTCTGAGGACCCCTGATATAAACAATAAGCTGCTTTACTGTTATATGTACAAATAAAGCACCCAGCCCAGCTCCATTACTTTACTTTCTCTTTGCACATGTTTGCTGTTTAGGGGTGTGGCCTTATGACATGCCACAGCCAATCAGCTTTCATTCTGCTCAGTCACTTACACATTTGTGTGCCACTGACGCAGACCAGGGAGCCAGGGATTCTGGGAGTCGGGGATGGGAGGCTGATTCAATAATTATCCATAACTTTGTTACGGTGCTACATTTTTAAGCTATAAATTGTCAAAATGTTTGTCTAGACGTTATATTTTCAATATTATAAAAACAAATTCACAATAGTTCCCCTTTAAAGGTATAGAGATCCATATTATGGAAATACCCATTATCCAGAAAGCCCCTGGTCCTGTCACAGTCAATGGCAGATGTCCCTTCTCTGGAAGGTCTTTCTTTGCTTTGGATTTTAGTGGTTTTCAGATTTTTTTATGCTTTTTTTTGGGACTTTTCATGCTTTTTCAGTTCATATTTTTGATAAATGTCAGACATTTGTTTATTAGAATGTTTAAAAAGAAGAAAAAAAGGAGAAAAGTTAAATCTGCCCCTAATTATAAATAAAGACATCGCTAAGCACGCTAAACACGGAGATATTTTACAAGTTACATGGCTTTGTGTATTTATATGGTAATAAATCGGGCATTATAGAAAAATAAATTGTAAATATTACTTAGAAACCGAGTGTATTTTTCCTCGAACGGCTAGAATGGCTGCCGGCTTGGGTTTGTTTTATATGCCGGTGGCAAAACTGGATATTTTCCTCATATATCAAAGTTGTTCTGCTTGGAAGAGCTTCTGAAAATATTTTCAAATTCAGTTTGTATGAAGTGAACTTTCATGCAGCGGAGATTGACAGAAGTTTTATTGAAGTGCAGCCCCGGCTGCTTTTTGCATCCCTTCCGCGGGAGATAAAAATTGGCATTAGGCCGCAATTTGCAGCTTGATCATTTTAGTGTGTTGTGGTGCATTTCAAATGGGATATTTTTAGTCTGTATTTCTGCGTCTGACATAAAAAAAATAGGTACTGCGGTAATATTTGTAGGTTGTGTTCCCTGAGATTAAAGCAGCGGTTCTGAATAAGGAAAGGGTTTTGTGTGAATTTCAATATAAATTTATTTACCATAGACTGGTAAAAACTGTGTTACTGCAGTTTATATAAATAAGTTGTTGTGTAGACATGGGGGCAGCCAGTTAAGCTAAAGGGGGCAAGGGTATGTAACCCCTTATTGGCTGTAACCAAGCCAACAGCACGGCTAGTGTAGGTTTAGAGCATGGGGTACACGCGATTCAATCCTTCAGGAGGGGCCTTCGCTATGTGGAAGTGACCAAACGGAGCTATGGTGTAGTGCAACTACAACTCACTTTAGCTGTGTGCAGTGCAAAGTAACAAATGGGCGCCAGAAGGTTCTTGCAGTTGAACACTAGAATTGGTTTATTGTCAAAGACAATCAATAGGCAAGATACTCACATACAGCAGTTAGAATAGCAATACTCTGAGGACAGCACAGAGAGGGGGCACACCCACTCCTCCCAACTCCTCTTGAGCCCGGGCAGGGTCAGTGCCACCTGTTCAGTTTGTCCACCCTTTGGAACAGTCAGCTTGGATACCACACTCCTCAGGTTGAACGCCTCTAGCCCTCAGGGTCCCTATGGCAACTCTGGATCAGGGCAGCGCCGGATTTAAAATCCGAGCGCCCGGAGGCCACCCAACTCACCCCCCCCCCCAGCGCATGCATGCGCATTTTTGCGGGCGCCGATATGAACACATACGGAGCAGCGGGGAGAGGTCCCCGCTGCTCCGTATGGGAGCAGAACTTCGGTGCGGCGGGGCGGCATGCCGCCCCTAAATGTTTGCCGCCCTAGGCCCGGGCCTTTGTGGCCTCGCCACAAATCCGGGCCTGGATCAGGGTTGAGATACTCCTATGTCTTAACCGTGGCCTTACGCCAAGGCAACAGTGCCTGTCTGGAAGGGTACTTCCAACTACTTTCCTCGGTGGAGCCACAACTGCTCATGCTTCCTTCCCTCTCTATCTCACTTTCCTAGAACATGCTTGACACAACTTACTATCTAACTGGTCCTCATTCACGGGGTCCCTGTCCCCGACTTCTCTAGAGTAGATGAAGACTCTAGGGTAAAAGGCTTTACTGGGGCCCTGTTGATCCCAGGCTCAGTGGAACTCCCACCCGGGTCAGCAGATGCAGCCAAAGAAGAAGCCACACCCTCCTGCTAAACACTATATCAGTTTGCAAGAGGTGTGGTCAACCCAAATAAGCATAAGGCAAACTCTAAACTGATACATGGGTGTTTGCTCAGAAACAGCACAGACTAATGAAGTGATAGAGCTTACAGCCATAGGGACTAGTTAACCCTATGGATCCCTACAGGTACATAGCATATAATATACAAGCTGTGTAGAATACAATGGGTCTAGTTCTTACACAGGGAGATGACAGGGGTCAGGTGCTATTTATGGGTTTCTAGCTATCTATGGGTTTCCATAGCTTTCCTTGTGCAGGAAAAAGTTGCGGAAAAGTCAACTCGTCGCATGATAACTGTGACTTATTCATATAGTTGCACAAAAACCAGTATAAAAAAATCTAAAAACCTAAAGTTTCGAAGCAAAGAAAGATCTTCCAAGGAAGGGAAATCTGCTATTGACTTCTATATGATCTCAACAAGTTCATGAAAAAGTTGTGTCTTGTTTTTTGGCAACTTTTAGCGCTAAAAAAATGAATCTGTTAGAAAATGGCTGATTTGATAAGGTCACAATATGGTCTTGGAATTGGCAACCTCCATTCTTGGCCAAATCAGGTTGATACTATGTTTGGGGGGATTCATTTTGGATCAGGGAGGCAGCCGGTGAAGGCCGATACACAGGCAGAAAGGTTGCCCACGAGGTCTGAAGGAGCTAAATCGGCAGCTGAAATTTGCCCACGTATGGCCAGCCTTAAGCTGGCCATACACGCACCGATAATATCGTATGAAACCTCATTTCGTATGATATTCGGTGCGTGTATGGCAAGTCGGCGAGACGACCGGTATCGCAGGAGGCTGCTGATATCGGTCGACTCACCGATCGGCCAGGTCAAAAAATTTTGATTGGGCGCCATAGAAGGCTCCTGAGCAAAATCTGCCGTCAGATCCTATTGTTTCTACCTCCTTATCTGCCTTTTCAGCCCTGAAGGTTAGTGGCGGGTCTGACGATCCACGTGTGTGGCCACCTTTTGTGGACATTTTGACACTGTTATGAGGCTAAAAGGAGGAGCAGTCAAAATCATGGTTCTTTTCCTGTCAGTTTCCATATTCATTTATAGGCAGCAGTGACGTACGGAAACAGGTATTAAGACAAATGCTGCTTTGCACCACAGAAGATGGCTACTATCAGATGCTTTTCACAGCATCTGATAGTAGCCAGAACAGCACTCAAATAAAATAGGGCATTAGTTGACCAGATATAGTTTATTTGAAGATACTGGATGAACAGATATACAATTTAAATATATATATACATACATATATATAGCACCAAAAAAGGACTATAGTTACTCAAACTGAGCCTGTTGGAGTACCTACACCCAGGCATGCTGTGTTTTTGTTTGGTGAGTGCTTCTCATTACTATATATATATATACTTGGGTGTGTAGCTATAGATATATACATACGGTACTTTATGTTATTAAAGTGCACTTAACTGCTGTAAAGGTTTTCAGTTTCTATCTGCAATATTAATATGTTGCAACTTTCAACACTTGTTCTCTCTAGCGTGCCATTACAATATAGAGTAATAGTGTGAGTTGTTATAATATAGAGTGAGAAATATATTCATACTAAAATATGGCATCGTTAAACAAAAAACAATAATAAATGCAGAAAGAGAGATTTCATAGAAATAATTTGTACATTGTATATGATGGATATGCATGTACTGTATGAAAGATAATGGCATCAATGCAGATGTCTTTGGGGGGCAGAGCAAGCCGATAAAATGTTAAGCTGACAGATAGGCAAGAAGTAACAAATTAATCATCAATCAAATGAATGATAGATTGAATGAAACAATATTTGATTTGTGGATCTACCTTCTTTAACCAAGTCAGCGGTTTCAGTCACCATTTGAAATATGAGCGTTGGTTATTCATTTGATTAGATAGTCGAGTATGTTGGGGTTTTGTGAATAGAAAGTGTCAGCTATGAAGCTAATGAATCTGGAGGATATCTGAATCCAGTAATGGCGTGCTGCCTTTTCCTTTTAGCAATGGACACAATGGTGATATACATTGTGAATACGTATGTGTGGGGTGAAGTTAAACATTGTAATAAAAGCACCCCCTTTTCTTTTGTGCACCTAAACACAACTGTAGGAGAGCCATTATAGCCTTCCCTTATAGAAGCAAAGTCCCTAGTGAGATATGATTTGTAATCTCTATCTTTATGTAGAAATACAGATCCTTCACATTGAACAAGGTAAAATCCATAAATCTGAGACTGTTTACATTATAATGAATTGGATGTTGTGTAGTAAATGCAGCCACATGATTAATGCGGTATTAATTCCCAAACATGTGCTCATCTTCCCACTGAGACAATGGCTGGATCTTCCACAAACATGTCAACATCGTTATGACATCATTTCTACTGATTGTTGATTGCGACTATTCCAGCGATTCCAAATTCCGACATTTAAGAGCTGAAATGAACCATTTGCTTCTTCCTCTTCTGCACGGAAACAATTCTTATTGAGTTTCTTGTTGAAAAGAAAAGCTTGAAGAATTTCAAACGATTTTGGATGCGGATAAAAGGCCAAAGCAGAAAACTGTACTTTTACCTGTTTCGTTTTCTTTGAACCGCCATGCTCGGGTATGTTTTCTTGGGACGACGGCCATTTTGCAACGATTCATCATCTTCTGACTTTGTCAAGTTAATGCCTTGTTAATGATTAGTAAATTGCATTCTAAATTATGTTCAGTTTTCACATTTCCTGAAAAAAAAAGAGATTTGAATTTCTGTTCTGCACCAGACATTGTTTGTCTTTGTATGAAATGGGTTCATCAGAAAGGTTCGTATAATGTACATGCAAGCTCTCTACAAAGTGTTTGTTTTTCTGACGCAGTTTGACTTAATTCCCCACATTTAAAATGTTTTCTCAGCGTGCCAAAGAGCTGCACCTTGTATGAACCTTCATACTTGCCTGTTTTGGAGAGAAGCCCGGTTGTCAGAAGGAAAGCATTTTGCAAATACACAGCTTAAAGAATATGATATCACTTCATCAGCAGCTGCATGGTAAAGTCACATATACAGTCGTAATTTTTTGGCAGATATGGATTTTGCCATTGGCAAATATCTGGACAAAACCACCAAAGAATGTTGCCCTGAAAAAATGCACCAACAAAATACCCATAGACCCCTAATGTATTTTGCAATCAAAAAAGCCCTAAAAAATGCTCATAGACTTCAATGTATTTTGCTCTGTAAAAGTTGCTGTGAGAAAATACCCATAGACTCTAATGTATCTTATATGGAAAAAACTGACGAAAAAAAAAAGTTGGCACAAAAATGTCACCGGGAAAAAAATCCTATTTACTTCAATGTGTTAAATCAATATTCACAAGCAAATGTTCCTGCAGATCATTCATCACTAGTGATGAGTGAATTTATTCGCCAGGCATGGATTCACAGCGAATTTCTGCATTTGGCCATTGGCGAATTGATTTGCGAAACTTTTGTGAAAATTCAGCGTGCATTAAAAAAAGACAAGCTCGTGTCAAATTGGGCGTTGTTTTGCGAATTTTCTTGCCGTTTCGAAAATTTTATGGCAAAACGGGACAGATTCACTCATCACTATTCATTACTAGTGATGGTCAAAATACTTCGGCAGGCATGGATTCGCGGCGAATTTCCATGTTTTGCCATTGGTGGATTTTTTCACAAGTCTTTTCAAAGATTTGCAAATTTTTCGGCAAAGCAAAACGGGACAGATTCGCTCATCACTACTCATCACTAGTATGAACAAGATTCGATTCTCCTTTAGACATGGATGACGTCAACATATTTCCTGCATTCAAGTCCAAACACCTTCCCTGGGTGAGAGTAAGGTTTGCACATACCTCGCCCTTCACTTCATTCATCAATGACACGTAGGTCACATGGTACGGCCGCGTGTTATTGCTGACCCTAGCAGGCCTGTCCATGTCATGGTTTGCACCAATTGTAACTGGCTGATTTAGCTGGCACCACTATTATCCTAAGCCAAGTGGGTGGACAGGGAGCACTGGGGCATTATTATGGTGTTTTCCTTGGGTCACAGTTAATATTTCATCAACCTGTTTTTTTAATACAGATGGGACCCGTTATCCAGAATGCTCAGGACCTGGGGTTTTCCGGATAAGGGATCTTTCCATAATTTGGATCTCCATACCTTAAGTCTACTAAAAAATCAATAAAATGTTAATTAACCCAATAGGAATGTATTGCATCCAATAAGGATTTATTATATCTTAGTTGGGATCGAGTACAGCTACTGTTTTATTATTACAGAGAAAAGGGAATCATTTAACCATTAAATAAACCCAATAGGTCTGTTCTGCCCCAATAAGGGGTAATTATATCTTAGTTGGGATCAAGTACAGGTACTGTTTTATTATTACAGAGAAAAGGGAATCATTTAACCATTAAATAAACCCAATAGGGCTGTTCTGCCCCCAATAAGGGGTAATTATATCTTAGTTGGGATCAAGTACAGGTACTGTTTTATTATTACAGAGAAAAGGGAATCATTTAACCATTAAATAAACCCAATAGGGCTGTTCTGCCCCAATAAGGGGTAATTATATCTTAGTTGGGATCAAGTACAGGTACTGTTTTATTATTACAGAGAAAAGGGAATCATTTAACCATTAAATAAACCCAATAGGACTGTTCTGCCCCCAATAAGGGGTAATTATATCTTAGTTGGGATCAAGTACAGGTACTGTTTTATTATTACAGAGAAAAGGGAATCATTTAACCATTAAATAAACCCAATAGGGTTGTTCTGCCCCAATAAGGGGTAATTATATCTTAGTTGGGATCAAGTACAAGGTACTGTTTTGTTATTACAGAGAAAAAGGAAATCATTCTCAAAAATTAGAAATTTTTGCTTATAATGGAGTCTATGGGAGACGGCCTTTCCGTAATTTGGAACTTTCTGGATAACAGATCCCATATCTGTAGTAGTGTATAACAGAGAGTGGTAAAACAAGGCTCTTGAAAGACAAGGGACAATCAATAGAAGGATCGGGCTGGTTTGATTGCCTGTCAGCACAAGACATGTTGGGTCAGATTTAATTTGATGAGATATACGTATTTCCTAATTCAATTCTAAATTTCCCCACAGACTTATATTGTTTTTTTTCATGAAATAAACCATGTTTTTCTCATTACATTGAACCTGACCCATTTATTGATAGCACAGTTCCTGTCTTGGCAACTAATTCCTATGGGGGGGCATGTATCTACTCTTAAGGCACTGTGTGTTGGGCAGCCCTTCAACTGCACTAGACTGATTGTAGCACTTAAAAACTTAAAAATAAATAAATCAGATTACCAATGGTTATTTCCTTAACATCTGTGTTAACTCTCAGTGTGGCCCTGGACCCTGATGGTTATCCATATTAATATTACCAATTATGTCATTAGATATAACTGTCATATCTAGTTAAGCTTTACAGTGAATACTTAAAAGTGACTCCTATACTCTCATTTAATCTCATTTTGTATGTTTTTTTTATTACCAAAAGGGTAGAAGTAATTAAAGTACAGGTATGGGACCCATTATCCAGAATGCTCGGGACCTGGGGTTTTCCAGATAAGGGATCTTTCTGTAATTTGGATCTCCATACCTTAAATCTGCTAAAAGATTATTTAAACATTAAATAAACCCAATGGGAGTGTTTTGCTTCTAATAATTAATTATATCTCAGTTGGGATCAAGTACAGGTACTGTTTTATTATTACAGAGAAAAGGGAATCATTTAACCATTAAATAAACCCAATAGGGTTGTTCTGCCCCCAATAAGGGGTAATTATATCTTAGTTGGGATCAAGTACAGGTACTGTTTTATTATTACAGAGAAAAGGGAATCATTTAACCATTAAATAAACCCAATAGGGCTGTTCTGCCCCCAATAAGGAGTAATTATATCTTAGTTGGGATCAAGTACAGGTACTGTTTTATTATTACAGAGAAAAGGGAATCATTTAACCATTAAATAAACCCAATAGGGCTGTTCTGCCCCAATAAGGAGTAATTATATCTTAGTTGGGATCAAGTACAGGTACTGTTTTATTATTACAGAGAAAAGGGAATCATTTAACCATTAAATAAACCCAATAGGGCTGTTCTGCCCCCAATAAGGGGTAATTATATCTTAGTTGGGATCAAGTACAGGTACTGTTTTATTATTACAGAGAAAAGGGAATCATTTAACCATTAAATAAACCCAATAGGGCTGTTCTGCCCCCAATAAGGGGTAATTATATCTTAGTTGGGATCAAGTACAGGTACTGTTTTATTATTACAGAGAAAAAGGAAATCATTTTTAAAAATTAGAATTATTTGCTTATAATGGAGTCTATGGGAGACGGCCTTTCTGTAATACCAGGTTTCCGGATTAGGGATCCCATACCTGTATATGTATTCCCCTGTACTAAGCCAATTCTGTAGTAACAGTTGACAGTACGGCGGCCATTTAAATAGTTGTATACACAATTTTGCATCTCTCCAAACTAAAGCTCCCCTGTCTTGTTGAAGCAAATATAAGCTCTGAATCCATTACCTCAAAATGTATTTTATATTTTTAATAAAATATGCCAAGAATTGTTTACAAATATTTACCTAGGATTTATGCACCACTGCTATAGGCTTACAAGGCAATAACATTACCATGCATTGAAAATGCCATAACATAGAGCTGTTTTAGTTTTAGAACATTGTACTAATTATACAGAATGTTTTATCAGGCCTTGGGGTAAGAAAAGCCATAAACAGTGGTTACTCCAGCTAGCTACCTGAAACAGAAACCCTAAACTATGGTTAAATATCTTCTTGTTTATGTCTCCATTCCTTCTAGAAATACTTTACATCTCTGTAAATTGCTTTTGGCGGGTGTATTATGACGAGACACGTGAGCACAACATGTATATATCTCGGGATACCAGATACGCAGAAGGAGTGGCTAATTATGTACAGTTTCAACTATTTGACTGATTCAGTTCAAAGCAACACAAATAATCATAATATTATACTATTAGAACCCTTATGGCTATTGCTTTAGTGGCAAAGAATTTTAGTTATGTTTTGTCATTTGATATGATGTAATGCTAATCATTACATCATGCAACACATATTGGGGCATTTTTAGAACAATTCTTTTGACATATTTCCCCCCCCACACCAAATAACCTGTCAATAATCATTTCTGCAGAAAGCAATTGTTTGGGTGCCACATGTCTCCAATACACATTTCTAAAAGGAACCACTAAATAATATCATTAAAACATTTGTCAAACAAGAAAAAAGATGTCAAAGCTGAATAAAATGAATCTTTCCCTTGGAAAGCTGATCAGTACAGAGCAGGGGCCTATAATACATTGCTATGGCTTCCTAAGATGCTAAATAAGCTTCTCCTTCTATTTTGACATGGCAGTCATGGACAAAACAAAGATGAGGCTTGCTAGTAGGTCTAGTAGGTGAAGGAGATTTTAATATGGCTGTGGATAGTGTTGGGCATCGAAGGGTGTGTTCTAAAAAGTTTGGATATGGTTGAGGATAGTTATAACTGGCTGTGGCATCTTAAAGAATAAGTAAACCTTTTTTTTTTTATCAGTAAAATTACTCTAAACAGCCTCCAGAATTACCTACCTTTGTCCCAGCATTGAGAGAGACCTGGCTCCTCAGTTAGAAGTTGATCATTTCCTTTGCTTCCTTGTGCAGAGTGAAGCCCCGCCCCCACTTCCTGTTCCGGTCTCTCATTACTTTGACTACTGTAGTCGAAGTGGAGAGCCGTCTGCCCATGCCTGGAGGCAGCAGGAGCCAGTCTGTGCATTAGCAGAGTTTTTTTATTTTTTTGATGAGAGACCTGAACAGGAAGTGGGGGCGGGGCTTCACTCGGCACAAGGAAGCAAAGGAAACAATCAACTTCTAACTGAGGAGCCAGGTCTCTCTCAATGCAGGGACAAAGGTAGGTAATTCTGGAGGCTGTTTAGAGTAATTTTACTAATAGAATAAAAAAGCTTTACTTATTCTTTAAATGTTTGAATGTGCAATGACATTAAAAGGTTTTGCCTTTCATCGTGGCTTCAGTTGTACTACTTTGAGTCTACGCACTTGTGCCTACACTGGTACTACAGGGAACTAAATCCCTACACTGGTCAGTGGAGCATTCACACTGCTCTACCTACAAGCCCTGTCTTCCTTCACCTGCAGATCAACTACACATATGGTCTAGCATAGCAATAGCCGCATTCATGGTGATCCTCTACCTCAACTACCTTTTAGGTCTTTTTTTAAGCCAGAGTTCCTTCTTCATTGGGGCCTTTCCTACCCTAGGGTCACAGTACCATCTACCATGCTATTCATGAGTGAAGTCCAACAGAAGTAACATGGCTACCTTCATTTCATGTCATTGGACAAATTATCATTCTCTCCATTGCCCAGAGAGGATTCCTACGCCTCTATGTACGTCCTCAAATCTAAGCTTGTTAACTGTTTTGGAACTGTAAACCAAGGTTCCCCTACATAACACACTAAACATTGATAAAAAGTTGACGTTCCCTTTTTAAGGCAAGTCATTTGTTGGGGCTACTGTGCTATCAGTACCTGTGACGGGTATATCATAAACAATGGTTGAATTGATTTAATTCCTCTCTGATGAGATTAGGGACTGATACCCAAAGGCTCCAGCCCCAGCCTGATTGGAAACAATAGGCAGATAATCCAGTTACCCTGGCACCTATACGTCTCCCCACCCCTGCATAGAAACAATAGGGGCTTGCTGGGAGGATGGGCCAACAGGGCCATAAAAAGAACCCCAAAGAGAGCTTGGAGGTCAGTCCTCAGAGAAAAAGAGGAAAGGATTTCTGCACTTCGGATCAACCGCTTCAGTTACTCTTCGGCCATTATTTTCCTCAGACTATGGATATACTTCTGTGGGACTTTGGAACTGCCTTTTTGCTATTTTACTTCCTTAGAAGAATTTGTTGCTGCGTGATGTCATTGGACTTTACAAAAATAAAGTGCTAGAATGCTACACCACAAGTGTTTGAACATACGGTTGATAGGTCATTTTCATGACAGTACCCACAAACACAAAAGTGTCCCCCTATCTTCATATTCTATTCCATTCCAGCTTCATCTTCCATTCACCATATTGTATTGAATCCCTTTTGACAAATTCATAGGGGCATGTAAGCAAAATTTGTCAGTTTGTGGTTGCAAATTGATTTCAGATACCATGTACTGTGAGTAGTTGTGCCGTGGCGTTCTTCTCTGGTTAACTGTGAACTCTATTTTCAGAAGACACATTAATATCAAATAACTAGAGTGACATTTTTAACTCCCCACTTTGTTGACTGTTTTCCTTTGGGTTATTGTTCCTGTGTATAATAAAATATAATAATAATCTGCATATATCTACTGTACACTGTGATCCAGTCAGTGTCTGCCTTGTTTTCATGTTGAATTACACAGTTTTCACCCTGATAAATAAATGTTACAAAGGCACAAGGCCAGAGACTGTGAAGTGCTTTGCTTATTCTGAAATCAAAATTATTTCTATTCATTTTGCAGTGAATATGGGCCTTGTTACATAAGTACCTTATTAACTTGCTTCATTAACTTGTGGGCTATGAAAAGCTCCACTTTTCACAACTAATTTACCTTGAGGCGAGCTATAGAAAGTGCTAATGTTTTTCCTATATTAAAAAAATAGTTTAAGCTCCTTAGTCAAAATGGGGCACAAAGGAGACATAACCAGAAGCAAAGCTATGACAGTAACACTTCTAAGTGCTGACAATGAGTGGCTTTGGCTCGGAAGCCGCTCTTCTCTGTTGTTGTTCTGGAAAAGAACAGCCCTATTATTTAAGCAATAAGTTTGCGGCACATCCAGGCATACTTGCATACACATTGTAATGCACATTTAGTGCTGGCAAATTGACCGGGTTAATAGAAATTCTGATTATTAAAGCACATTCCTCTCATGCAGCAACTGTAAAGTTTAAAAAGGGGGGAGGACTAATGGTTTAGGACTAATTTAGTTAGCTGAGCAAGAGCAAACCTTATTCTTATAGTAGACAAAGACATTATTGACAATTCCATGTTTCTTACTTTATGGGAACAGATTGGAAAGGACATTCCCTGTGTTCGGCATGATAATCCCTTTGTACAAGCCAAGGTTCATACATGGTTTACTGAGATGTGAGTGCTCCTTATATTAACCCATCTGCAAACCTATCATTCAGAATGCTGACATTTAGTCAGGCCTAAAAGGCCAATATTAGTGCCCAACTTCACTAAAACTCTTGAGGTTTAATGGAAGCCAATCTTACCAATAATGTTTCAATGAGTTGAAACCTTCCCAAAAGAGTAGAGACTGTTATAGTAACAAAGGTAAGGGTCCCACTTCATATTAGTACTCTTGTACAGTATGTTTTAATTAGTTGGTAATACTTATGTATGCAGGGCTGTACATCAGAACAATATATTAATATAATAAACAGGGGTCAATACATTAATAAGCACAAATAAATACAAAGTACAGATATATTAAAGATTAAGAGCTAAGTGTCACAAAGACAAGAGGATGGAGGTCCTTGCCCCATGGAGGTTGCAATCTTAGTGGGTGGGTAAGTTAGAGACACAAACAGATATTAAGTTCTGCAGGTTATAGTGGGTGCCGCTTTATAGTTTATGTGCTATGCGAGTGCTCCAAGAGGGAGTCTGAATTTATTTCTGAATAGACTGAGGGAGGATTCTCTCCAGAGGAATTCAGGGATGGCAATACAGAAAGGTTTTAGGTGGGACACACAGCAGTAGTAGAGGAGTGCAGCCAAGTGGTTGCTCTGAGAGGGAGTCGGGCAGGAACGCACAGAGACACACGAGAAGAGATGTAGTGAGGTGCAGAGGAATGAAGGGCTTTGAACAGTGTTCCCCAACTAGTGGCTCGTGAGCAACATGTTGCTCCCCAACCCCTTGGATGTTGCTCCCAGTGGCCCCAAAGTAGGTGCTCATTTTTGAATTTCTGGTAAGGAGGCAAGTTTTGGTTGAATAAAAACCCAGTATAATGCCAAACAGAGCCTTCTGTAGGCTGCCAGTCCACATAGGGGCTATTAAGTAGCCAATTATAGCTCTTATTAGCACCTCCAGGAACCATTACATTCTCAAATTCAAACTTCCCACACTCACCTAATAAGCTCTCAGTAATAAAGCTCCACCTATTATTGCAAGCCTCATCTCCAGACACTCTCCAAGTTGCCCTCTGCAATCCTCTCGTGACCTTAGTCTTTCTTCCTCCCTAGTAACCTTCTCACATGCTGCTCCCTACTAGTGGAATACCTACCTCTACTGTGAAACTTACACACGTTCCTATTAACCTAACAGGTTAACACATCAACTTTGGGACATCACATTTGTTCATTATATCCTCACTAACACTGTCATAGGTGTCATTATTTTCCCCCACAGCTACACTATTTTATATACCAATTTTGTGTATCAATTCTCCGCACTGTATAGGACAGGGCTCTCATTATCTACTGTATTCATTTGTTTGTAAATCATGTACAGAAAATCTTTGCACTTTATAAATAAATGTAATATAATAATAACCTCAGATAGGACATTTTTTTCATCCCAGACTTATCAGAGACTCCATTACCTAGAGCCAGAACATAAGGTTAAGGTTCATATTTTAATAATGAAGAAGAGAGAACCACATTGCAATGCTCTCCTCTCCATTATTAAGACTAGTGCATGGGTGAATGACTTCACCTTTCAGGGATTGATGCGCCAAGCCTGCAGAGCAGTAAGGCTAAGTGTCTGAGCGCCTATCGTTTGATTCTGTACAGCCATGTTTGTTCTGATTCTACAAACAGGAAACACCATTAGGGCAGATCTAGAAATATTCCTGGTTTATTCGAACATTCTATATTTTCACCGCCCTTGAAAATGAATGGAACAATGTGATTTTCATTTGTGTGCAACTTTTTGTCAGGGACAAAATGCGCCCGCAGCTATTCTTCCATTTTTTCTTAAATACGTAAATATGGTAGTGCTTGAGATTAAAATTAAGCTGTTGCGGAGGGGAAAAAAAGTTGAGTTTTGTCATGTTTTTTTTCCTTCCAACCATAGAGTTTTTTTTCTCCTTAAACTTGAAAATTAATAAACCTTCCCCTAAATGAACAGAGATCCAGGGGCCCAGGGTACTGTCTTGGCACATTGCACTAGAAAGTCTAGTAATAGACACTTTAGCATTGAGCACCAAGGACAGTAAAACCATAGAAATTATAGTCAGACAGAGCTCTTCAATGGGGAACATTCTTATAGCCATAGTAACAACATTATTAGCCAGTATTGTACCAGTCAAGGCTGAGCCAGTATTACAAATATAGGGACAATGAACTTGCCTATAAATTTGTAATAACTAGTTTATTTGCCCCCAGCCTGCCTCTGATCCACCCCTTTCTCCCATTTGTAGCCACAATACTCACCAAATCATCTCCCAATTCCAAGCTTGATGACTTAATCCCACCCCCTTGATGGCATGACCCTGCCCCCGTGACATCACTTGCCCATCCATTTACGTTCCATTAATCCTCCCCCTTGTGAACCCGCCCTAGTCGGTATAGTTCCAATAAAAAGGTGGATCAACAAACAAATCATTAGGGTTGAGGAGACTGCTTCATACAGATACAAACAAAAGGAATTCTGGGAATGAATTCCAAAGAGCTCTATGAAAATCCCATTTACATAGGTTTATCCTACAGGCTAGATCTTACCCACTGGTTTTTTAAAGCAGAAGCCAGGATAATAGCTGATCAGATAATTATTTGTTTGAGAATCCCCACTCCTGGCTCTCCCTAAGCTGATCAGAAAACCCTGCACTACACTGATGAGCCCCAAGAAGGGCGAAACCGGTCTGTAGTTGGGAATCTGATCAGCTATTATCCTGGCTGCTGCTTTAAAAAAAAAACAGTGGCCTATAGGATAAACCCATGTTAATGGGATTTTCTTGGAGCTCTTTGGAATTCATTCCCAGAATTCCTTTTGTTTAATAAAAAGGTGGTATCCCTACCCAGTATAGCCATGGCAGGTATAAGCAGGGACATTAAAACAATGACCCACCATTTTTATCTTTATAGAAACATCCAAAACCAATATTAAGGGGAATTTTCCCAGCACATTATCTGCTAAAGAAGCAGCTCCATTTCATTTAGGGGCAACTTTATCAACATTCTGATTTTCATGGATATAGATTTTTTTTGAAACCACGACTAAACTCATTTGTACAAAAACCACAAATGTCTCGGCATTCACTATAAGATCTAAATTGAAAAACAATGAACGGAAAAATACGTGGTAAAAATGTGAAAACCATGACCTTTGTATTGTCACACACGCGTCAAGAAAACCCTGCAAACCTCTAAAACCACAAAGCAATGAAAGAACTTCCAGTTGTACAAAGGACCCCTGCCATTGGCTTCTACATGATCTCGATTTTAGATGGGTTATTTTTTCTTTCAGACGTGTTGTGGTTTTGTCGCATAATAAATGGCAAAAAATAGTGGGTTTTTTTCCACAACAAAATCATATTTTGCACAAAAAATAGGAAATCTGGAAAACAAAGAACGTTTTTTAAATGTCCCCTTTAATCTATGTTTCATTTCATTCATTAATGACAAATTTCATTTACTAATGTTTGATTTTTTTCATGATTTGTATTTTTTTGGGGATGCACCGAATCCAGGATTCCGTTCGGTATTCGGCCAAATCCATCGGGGGGGATTCGGGAGTTCAGCCGAACCCAAAAATCTGGGTTTGGTGCATCCCTAATTTTTTTGGCCTAAATATGATTTTGTCACAAAAAAACCCACAATTTTTTGGCATTGTTGCCCAATCTCTTTTTTCAACTGGAAGATCTTTCGTTGCTTCATGGTTTAAGAATAGTGATGAGCGAATTTTTTTGCCAGGCATGGATTCGCTGCGAATTTCCGCATTTCGCCTTTGCGAATTGTTTTGCGAAACTACCATGAAAATTTGTGTGGAAAAATTCTTTGCGCAGAATTTTTTTGTTGCGTGTGAAATTGAGCGTGGCTGCGTCAAAAAACCGGGGGCGACAAAAAATAGAGGCAGGCAACAAAAAAATAGATGCGGGCGACAAAAAAAATAGACGCGGTCGACAAAAAAAAATAGATGCGGGCGGCAAAAAAATAGATGCGGGCGACAAAAAAAAATAGATGCGGGCGACAAAAAAATAGACGCGGTCGACAAAAAAAAATAGATGCAGGCGACAAAAAAATAGATGCGGGCGACAAAAAAGACGCGGGCGACAAAAAAATTGTTTCACAAATGCGTTTCGCAAATTTTTCGCCATTTTGCAAATTTTCTTGCTGTTTCGCAAATTTTATGGCGAAGCAAAGCGGGACAGATTTGCTCATCACTATTTAAGAAGTTTTGGGGATTTTCTGAGCTTGCATTTGTGCGACAATATGAAAAAGTCGCGGATTTCACATCTATCTCTCTCCATGATAAGGTGCCACAAAGCAGGTGAATTATATGGCAATAAGGAAATATTTATCCCTGCCGCTAGAAATGGAAGCAATCTCTGACACAGATAGGCAGTGACACAAAGAGCTTCAGCTTAGACTTTTCCCCATTAAAATGATTTTGGAAAGTATGTCAGTCATGTGCAAGGGATTAAGTATTAGGAGGAAATGGAGAGCGGGAGCCGGGCGCATCAGGAATACATATGGCAAGCGTTAGGGGGAATATTTGGATTCCAGTTACATATCATGCACTGGAGCAGCTAAGAAAACAAGTGCACGGTTTGTTTTGCTAGAAACTTCTGTGATTAGTTTTGCACTAAAAGAATATGCATTCATTTCACAAAAGTACCAAGTTTAATTTTGGAACTTTTTAATAAAGTTCAGCAATTAAAGTGGAAGTTAAAAAGTATATATTATTTTCAAATGAATCCCTCTTAACAAATGCAATGATGAGATTTTCATTTTAAAGGACATGTAAGCCTACATTTTCCTACCATGTATATAAGCTGGATACCTCTTCCCCACCCACACCACAACATTTGTATTGGATATATCCCTTCTGTTTGCCAGCACCATGACATTTTCCTAAAACAAATAGTAGCTTTCACCCGGTGGCCATTTTCCCTCTGACATCATCAGTAACATGCAAATGGAATATGTGAGTTGTTCATGTGACCACGAAGGCAGGCCTATGAGGGCAGAATTTACTTTGATGAAAAAAGCCCTGCTTGGATTGAGCACTGTAATGGTTTAGCTGCGCTCAGGACAGGAGGTCACGTTTCTCCCGCTGACTAGTGATGTAGCGAACATCGCCGAAAATGTTCGCGAACCCGTTTGCGGACTTTCGCCAAAACTCACGAATATTCGCGAACTTTGCGAACCCCATAGACTTCAATGGGAAGGCGAACTTTAAAACCTAGAAAAGCCATTTCTGGCCAGAAAACTGATTTTAAAGTTGTTTAAAGGGTGCCACGACCTGGACAGTGGCATGCAGGAGGGGGATCAAGGGCAAAAACTTATCTGAAAAATACTTTGTAAAAAAACCGCCAAAAAAAAACGCCAAAAAAACGCCAAAAAAAAACCGCAAGCTATTCCTATGTATATGCATAGGCGATAAAACGAAGCGAAAAAACGCGGCGGAAAAACCAAGGCGAAAAAACGCGGCGCCAAAAAAAAACGCGGTGAACCCAAAGTGGCGAACATCGGCAAAAGTCCGCGAATTTGCGCGAACGCGAACACCCGCGCGAATTAGTTCGCCGGCGAACAGTTCGCTACATCTCTACCGCAGACTGCACATCTGGAGCAGAGTTTCTATGGGAACCAGTAGTGCCATCTCTTCATTGGCTACTAAGCTGGGGGTGTGTTTGGTAACCTGAGTTGAGAAGAACTGAGCATGCTCAGTTAGCCAAGAGCCAAAGTCAGTTCTTCAGGCTGATGTCCCACGGAGCGGAAGAGTTGACCGCAATAGATCTCTGCTATCTGCTAATCACTCCAAAAGGCTTTCCTCCGGCATCGCTTTGGTAATCCAAAGTCTTGCGAAGTTTCCTCCTGCAGGAAACTTTGTGCAACTTCAGATTACCGAAGCGATGCAGAAGGGCTTTCCACCGGTGACTCCTATTGCTTCTGGTGAAAAACCTTTTCTGAGCAGTTAGTCGCCCGCAATAGCAGAGATCTATCACAGGTGACTCAACAGCTCCATGGGACATCAGCCGAAGGGAGGGGGCTGAGTGGGTTAGAGGAGAAGAAGGAATTCTAAGTGATTAAGGGGATGAACAACCGAAGTGGCAGGTATCTCTGACCCTAACAACTCAAATGTATCAAAATATAAGAAGAATCATCAACAGGAGAGGACTTGATAAGGACAATAAGAATAAATACAAATATAGCCTTATCATTAAACTGTCTTGTGATAATTGGGGTCACTTACCCTTGCCACCAGATAGCTTTGCTTTATTGATAGGCAGCTCAGACACCCTAAAATACAAAATTCAGACTGTTTGCTCAACAACTTGAATTAGTACCCACCACCTCCTATTCTTTGGGATTAAGCATCTTTCTACCCTTAGACCTATCACCCTCTTGTTTCTGTTTTTTTGAAAGTATCAGTGATAGGATCTAATCCTTCTAATATGTAAGGAGTTCTATCAACGAAGTCCACTATCCTTCCTTATTTGTCTTACAAGAAGAGGGGAATAGCAAATAGAATAATAATGCAAGAACAAGAAAAAGTCTGGAAATGGCAAGTCTGGCAAAGTTCTGTTATCCTTTGCTGGCAATGGCTGACCCTAGCCATGCAAGGATTCCACTGTGATACTCGGACAGGCAGCACATCACTATGAGCTTTACCACTGTGTCAGCAAGAAAGTTGTTGGGGTTCATGTAAACAGTGCAGTTAGTGTAGCTTGGAGCTAGGACCATGTTGGAGGAGTAGCCCATAGGCTCTAGGCTTATTTAGATGGGGCATATCCAAATCTAACAAGAAGTGCTTTAAAGTTCTTTGAAGAAGGGCAATTAAAAGTGCATATAACCCAAAATTCATCTGTGTGCTCTGATATATGCAAGTGTCACAGCTGCCATTCTGCCTTCTCATTTCCATTCATCTAAATGCATATAATAAATTCCGTAGCTCCGCATGACAGATTCATGTTTATCCATAATGCAAACCCAGCAGATTATGGCTTTAACCAACTGTGTAATGGTTGCTGTTTAAAATCAACCATGTTACAACAGCAAATGTAATGTAACAGATATGGGAAATGCAACCATGTGGAACGTTCTCTTTTTTCTTTCCCCCTGCCTAGAAATCTGTGCGGCCGTGGAAATGAGGCATAAGAGGGATTTTTGGAGGAAGGAGTTGGTGGTGTCAGTTGCAGGATGACTATGATATTCTAGAAGAATCATAAACACTGCAGCTGTACAAAGAATCTACAGGAATCCTGATTAATCCAAATTGACTACAGTTTCTATAAAAATTCCCTCGTATGAGGAGACGCTTCTCATTTCCTGAAATCTGGATCGAACATAACTGTTCCCGGAAGGGCAGGGTTTTATAGAAACTCTACAGGACTGTGTGAGAAGGAAGGTGCCACCCAAACCGTAACCGACCCTTTCATCTTCTAGGCCTTTTATATCAAGTTTCCAGTAATCACGCTGTGACAATCCAAGGGCATATGCCTTTCCCACACTCCGACAACTTCATGGTGATAAGATTAAAATGAGAAAGAGAAGCGACCTTGGGTGCCCTTGGTTTTGCAATTATTTTGACTATAGCAGCTTCAATAAAATGAATATTTTTTTTATAAATATTTGTCTTTTGTAATGTGGATGTAAGTGGTATATAATGAAACAACAACTTTTTAAAAAATAATTTACATTATCCTGGAAAAGTCAGACTTTAGAAGTTTAGAGACAGTAAGATGGGGCATTTAAACTCTATACACACAGTTTATTATGATTATGGCGGCATTAGATATGGCATGGGAAAGAAATTGCTTTGCACCCAAAGCTGCCCATACACATAACAAAATTTCCTTACTTAGGGCTCTGGCACACGGGGAGATTAGTCGCCCGTGACAAATCTCCCTTGTCACGGGCAACTAATCTCCCCGAACTACCATCCCACCGGCGAACATGTAAGTCGCCGGTGGGATGGTACACGCTGCGCAGGCGATTTCGGCAAATCGGCGCAGTTGCCTCGCGAGGCATTTTTGTCGATTTGCCGAAATCGCGCCGCCGCGTGTGCCATCCCACCGGCGACTCACATTTTCGTCGGTGGGATCGCAACTGATGGCAACTCGGGGAGATTAGTCGCCCGCAAACAGGGAGATTTCTCGTGGGCGACTAATCTCCCCGTGTGCCAGAGCCCTTAATGAGTATTTTCAGTGAGATCCGACAAAGCGGTGAAATTATGATAAGGTTAGGGTGCACTGAGTGATCATTTGTCTATTGTCCAGTTGTTTGCAGGACCAAACGGGTAGTTTTCCTAGCTTCAACTAGAAGATATCACTTGAAAGGGTAATTTTCATTGATGGACAAATTGTACTTGTAAATGATCATTTCAGAATAAGCTTGGTCCTACGATAACGAAAAAACTGTAACGTGTATGGCCAGTGTAAGGCTCATTGAGTGCCCGGGGTAATGGGCGTAAGGCTGTGCACATATTCATTCTGTTCATTTAAGGCAGGGGTAGGCACACTTTTTGCAGTCGTGATTGACCGGGCCGATGCGTAATGCAGAAGCGCGGCGTGAATGCGTACCTACGCAACGCAGTGTACATAAGCATTCACGGAGCACTTTTGCATCCCCGGCTTGAACGTGGTCCACCAGTAATCCACGGGGGATCAACTGGTGGACCGCGATCGACGTATTGGCTACCCCTGATTTAGGGCATCCGAGCGTCAGTTTATTCGTCCCTCCTTTTTATGAAGTTTCAAGTTTATTGTCATATACAAATAACAATGAAGCATCATTACTGTAATGAATTTTTTTTTGACCCGTGTTCCTCCCAACTTTACTTAGACAAAAAAAAAAATAGTAGAAGAATAGTAAGCATCGTTGATACAGCTAACTCAAATGTTTGCCTGCACTGATACTGACATTGTGGGACAGTTTTTATCCTGTATCTAATTCTAAAGGTCCCCATACACGGGCCGATTATAACTGCCGATATCGGTCCCTTGGACCGAGGGGCCTGCCCAAACGATATCTGGCCTGAAATCGGGCAGATATCGATCGGCCAGGTTAGAAAATCCAGTCGGATCGGGGACCGCATCGGCTCGTTGATGCGGTCCCTGAAGGACTGCCCCATTGTCGTGTGCAGAATTCGATCGTTTGGCCCCAGGGCCAAACTATCAAATTCGCCTACATGCCTCCCCGATATCGCCACCCGTAGGTGGGGATATCGGGTGAAAATCCGCTCGCTTGGCTACATCGCCAAGCGAGCGGATCTGCCCGTGTATGGCCAGCTTAATATACACTTCTTATCTTCCCTCCTACTGTCTGTTTCCATCATCACTCCCACTTCTCTTGCTTTTCTCATAGTCCTCCTGCTTTTCAGGGGTGAATTTCACACAATTAGTGTTGTTTCCTTTGATCTGACGTACCATTGATCAAATAGAAACCTGAGACTGTTGAATCTACAGCCTTAATGCTATGGTACTTTTATGCCAGCTTTGTAGACTCTATGGCAGGTGGCATTACTTGCATTGAAGCATGTGGTACCCTAAGCCATAATGGTCAATAGTTCCAGATAACCCATTAGGCACACTAAGCACCAGCCTAGGGCTCCCCTAGTGTTAGGGGCATGGAAACAGTCAAAATGAAATGAATGTTGTGGATGTGATTGGCTCACTGATCCAAACTCATCACTTCTTTCAGAGCCCCACCTCTCCTGTCTGCGTTGCTGTGTGCATCTGAGGGAGATAGGAGGAAGGCAACTTGGCTAGTGCTAGCATCGCACTCTGTATTGTTATATATCAGTCAAGGTGGGGCCCCAAAAGCACTAACCTGCCCCATTTAGCCTTAAACTAGCTCTGCTTCTAGATTTTGGGAAATATACCATCCATCTGCCCAGCTCCTCCTAGCGCCGTGTCCAAAAGTAAGTTTCTCATTGTAGAAGTACCCTAACCACAGGGCAATGATAAATGAGCCCAATAATGTTAATAAAACTGACAAAGTTTGCACATCTAGTAACCCATAGCAGCTTTGTGACTTTTCTTACATTACCCTGAAAAGTCCAGATAGAGGGATTATGTGATCTACCCCTTTAAGAAGAAGGTTGCCACCCAGCCGGTATGTGACCAGCCTGGCCAGCAAATCACCAGCCAGGACAATTCCAAATTTACCAGTAATATACCTACGGGTAATTGTGTAAGGCTGGCAACCCTACCAATAAACCCTTCCCTTTCTTTCACTAACTCCATGTCCCTTTTTTTTTCAAGAAATTATTTTTATTGATTTTACATATAAACAGGGATGGGGATACAGAAAAAAGAGGAGGGGGGGGGAGGGAGGGAGATAGGAGTTCCAGCCATAGTTGAGTTTTACACTGCATATTTGTTGTCTACAAATACAATACATATATACAGAGTGTGAATCCTTGGTCATGGTAGTCTAATCAGATGGGTTTCCAACCAGCCACCCCATACTCTGTCAGATTTACTCGGTTGGCCTCTTGCTTCGTATGTGAGTTTGATTAATGGAAGCATTTTATTGCCCAAGTCTATCCACCCAGCCTTCTTTGGCGGCAAGGGGGGCATCCAGTTCATGATCAGCATTTTCTTAGCATAGTACATTAATGATCTCACCATGATTCTAGCATTGTTAGTAGGGATAAGGTTGTCTATAAGACCTAGAAGGCATATTTCAGGCTGGCATAGTGGAGGCCAATCATCCCCTTTTAAACAGAGACAGTGGGGGTCATTTATCAACACTGAGCAAATTTGCCCATGGGCAGTAACCCGTGGCAACCAATCAAATTGTTGCTTTCATTGTTCTACCTGCAGCAGGCTGAATAAAGCCAATCGCTGATTGGTTGCTATGGGTTACTGCCCACGGGCAAATTTGCCCAGTGTTGATGAATGAGCCCCAGTGTCTTCCCCTCACATTTCCCTGCTCCATCTGCCCATTTTCCCACCCCATACACCCCTTTCCCCATCCTGTGAGGTCATCACCCACCCCCCAAGTGACAACCCCCCAAATGGGCGATATTTTAAAGAAAAAGAGTTGTCAACTCTATATAAGAATGATCAGTTTATATGCCCAAAAAGGTTTATTCTCCATGCAGAAGTATCATCTAGATACAAAAAGTAACTGTGTGTTTATAAGTTGTTTAAATACCCATTTACCCATCCACAGTTATTTAGATCTGCTGACACATTTGTATTCAACTGATATTTAAAGCAATCTGGGTTTCAGCTATAATTCCTTGAAAATGTGTTGGAATCAGCACAGCCGTAAGAGGTGCCCGATGCTTTAGCCAATCCATTCTGAATTACTGGAGCATTTCCTCTCTGAATATAAGAATGTTTCCTTCAGTTCAGAAGCAATTACCATTCCCCTGCACCAGTTTGGCCATTAACGCAAGAATTATTTCTTTTAACCGTTGGTCAGATCCCAACTCCCTATCAGATTGCAAACTCATTGTGCGGATTTATTGGATACTTACTCCGGAGTTCACTATAAGATTCTGAGAAGAAATGGGCACATTATTGGATATGGAATGTTTACAGAGGATTATAAACTATCCGCGTTATTGTTGATCGCTATAACCGGGGGCTGTAAAATATATTTATTAAAGGATGGATTTGCCAACAAAGTAGTTCAACTTTCTCACCTTTGTAGCGCTGCTGAATTTAATGTGTACAGTTCAACCGCAATTTCTCCTGTGTAAAATAATATTCTGCAAATGTATTTGTAATTCCATGCATGCAGCTTTGTATAATATATCTCAGCACTCTGGTGGCCATGTACATAGACATTGTAGCATTTAATCTAGTCAGGAGATATCTGGATGATCATTGGTCAGATATCAGTCAGCAGGCCAACGTTTTGGCCTCATACATGGGCCAACAAACTGCTGAACCAGTCTGGAGATGCAGAGCCAGCAGATAAAATTGGCCTTGTATGGCTGCCTTTAGAACTGTAGCTACATAACAGATGTTTACCAATGAGAAGTCATTTGCTCCTAGGAAATGTTCAATAAAGTACTCGGATGTCATGTATGGCCAAATGGACTCTAATGGGTTGGTGAAGCTTATACATAAGGCTTCTGGGATCAGGGGAGAACATTCATCTGGGGGTAATTATATCTTAGTTGGGATCAAGTACAGGTACTGTTTTATTATTACAGAGAAAAAGGAAATCATTTAACCATTAAATAAACCCAATAGGGCTGTTCTGCCCCCAATAAGGGGTAATTATATCTTAGTTGGGATCAAGTACAGGTACTGTTTTATTATTACAGAGAAAAGGGAATCATTTAACCATTAAATAAACCCAATAGGGCTGTTCTGCCCCCAATAAGGGGTAATTATATCTTAGTTGGGATCAAGTACAGGTACTGTTTTATTATTACAGAGAAAAGGGAATCATTTAACCATTAAATAAACCCAATAGGGCTGTTCTGCCCCCAATAAGGGGTAATTATATCTTAGTTGGGATCAAGTACAGGTACTGTTTTATTATTACAGAGAAAAGGGAATCATTTAACCATTAAATAAACCCAATAGGGCTGTTCTGCCCCCAATAAGGGGTAATTATATCTTAGTTGGGATCAAGTACAGGTACTGTTTTATTATTACAGAGAAAAGGGAATCATTTAACCATTAAATAAACCCAATAGGGCTGTTCTGCCCCCAATAAGGGGTAATTATATCTTAGTTGGGATCAAATACAGGTACTGTTTTATAATTACAGAGAAAAAGGAAAGCATTTTTAAAAATATTCAATATTCAATATTCTATGGGAGATGGCCTTCAAGGCACACATACATGCTAGGCCCCATCAGCCAATGAATGGACAGAGTTCTGCCTTTTGCTCCCACACTACTTCCTGTTACAGTTAGAGCTGCATTATTTCCTGTCAGCTGATCTCTGAGGGAGCACACAGCCCATCACTAAATGGCGGCTCAAGGGAAAGGATGTAAAAGGGCAATATTTACTGATATATATATTCCAGTTTGGTGATATTCTTTAATAGGTCACTTAACACAATATACATTTTCTGTTGGTTAAGTATTCATTCTGGGGGCATAGTTTTCCTTTAATGATGTATAATAAGGTCAGAGTGTGCAGTGAGGGTGAAGCCTCTGATGAAGTGAGTCTGGACTCATGAAACATGTTAGCCATGAAGTTCCATATTATAATGTAAGTTTGAAAATCTGTATGTTATTGATTGCAGATAAATGTACAAAGAGAAGTTTTGTCTGTGTTGCCTGTGTCTACCACTAGTTTCCTAACAGAATCAAACCTATCAGCTAGTAAAGCAAAATTATCTCTCCAAAAATGTCTTCCACAATAGTTGAAACTATTATTAAAGCTTTATTGTTTATTGTTAATCTTTGCCTGGTTTAAGATTACTTGCAATGCCTGCTGGGAATTTGAAAGCCATTACAGAAAGTGCCCACAGAAAAATATTTGAAATAGTCATGGTTTATCTTCCCAGTAAAAAGTTTAGAAATAAGTTTTTGTTTTGTTGCTACACTCTGAGCTGTCACCTTATTTTATGTGTTATCCATGTTCTTTGACCTGTGACCAATACATCTTTAAAGATTCAGTACAAATCTGGTCCCATATAGATCCTGGGTCTTACATTGCTGGAGGTCATTACACTCATTTAAGTTTCTTCTCAGCTGTGAGAACTTGACATTTGCTTTTATTGGGTGAAATTTAGGGTTTGGTAACCTATGTCTGAAACACGTATTTGCTGAAAATGCTTTATTTCTGTTCCCTCTGTTGTATTGCAGTTTCTTTATATTTAATAGTGAATTCAAGTTTCTTTTTCTATTCAAATAAACTCGGATTTCGAGTTTGAGTTTACAAACTCAAAAAACTAGTGTAGGGACCCATAGGGTTAACATGCCCCTATGGCTTTAAACCCTACCACTTCCTAGTTTGTACTGTTACTGGGCAAAGACCCATGTATCCAGTTTATAGTTTTGCATTTATGCCTTATTGGTTTACAGGTTGACTCCACCCTTTGCACTCCAATATAGTGTTTAGTAAAGGGGTGGGTCTTCTTCTTTGGCTGCCTCTGGTGTCTCAGGTGGAAGGTCCACTGAGCCTGGGATCAACAGGGCCCCAGTAAAGCCATCTCTACCCTAGAGTATCCATCTAAACTCTAGAGAAGTCGGGGGACAGGGACCCCGTGAACGAGGAACAGATAGACAGTAACATTCCAGAGATCACTTTCTAGGAAAGTGAGGCAGATAGGAAAGGAAGCAAGAGCAGCTTTTGTCTTCCATACAGGCACTGTTGCCTTAGCATAGGACCACGGTTAAGATGCAGGATACAGGCAATACCTAACCCTGATCCACAGTCAGTTGTAGGACTCCTTAAAGCTAAAGGTATTCAACCTGAGGACTGAGGTATCTATCCAGACTGCCCTCCATAGTAGTGCCAAGCTGACCAGGTGCCTTTACCCCACCCAGTCTCCCAAAAGAGGTGGGATAAACCGGTGGGCATCCTCTCTTGTTGTCCTCAGAGTGTACTACTGCCAATTCTGCAATTTGTATAGAGTATATGAGCTAACCCTGTGCACTAATTGTCTTTGACAATAAACCAAGTTATTATTTGTATCTGCAAGAATCTTCTGGCGTCCATTATTTGCTATTTTACCCTGCACACACCCCGGTGTACAGTTGCACTACACCCTGGGATATCTCCACTTAGCGAAAGCCCATCTGAAGGATTGAGTCCTATGTACCCCATGCTCTAAACCTATTCTAGCTGGTGCTTGTCTGTTTTACAGCCAAATAGGGGTTACACTAGAACAATTTAAGTTTGCCAATATGGCTTGACTTTGCCTAGGGCAACTCTCATTGACTTCTATAGAAGCTCACAAGCTTTTATATGGAAAATTTTTACATTTGAGTTTTTGGGGGTTTTGCCCTTAATAAATGCCAAGCATTTGAGTCTTTGAAACATAATTTAAGTTTTTTTAGCGCAAAAAAAAATCAAACTCGATAAATCACCCCCTAAATATTGACTCTCTTCTATGTCTTCTTAAGGTAAAAAATGTACAGCAAGAGAAAAAGGGATCTTGTGAGACCTTCAGCAACAAATGGGCTAGGTGAGCCATCTTGACTGGACTTCTACTGAAATAGGCAGTTACACTCACACTTATCATTGCTCTTTTACAACACTTTTAGCAACATAATAGGAGAGAAATAGTGTTTTTCTGATTAACTAAACAATGGCTCCCCAATTGAATTTTTATTGGATAATAAAACCTACTGTATGTTTTGAGAATAGAATTATTGTGCTCATACAATACATGCATGGCATTGACTGTGCAGTGGGTTAGTTATTATTCTAGCACAGTGCTGTCCAACTTCTACGGTGCCAAGGGCCGGAATTTCTCTAGCATGCATGGTGGAGGGCCGCTAATGGAAGCCAGTTTTGACCACTCCCCTTTTTGAAACCACACCCACTTCAAACCACACCTATTTTATCACAATGGTGGTAGCACAGCAAAATCCCAAATGCTTGGTCCTTACTGTGGGGATATCAACCATCATTCATATGTGAAAGAATTATGTCATATTAAGATATACCCTTAAATTCCATATGCCTCCTCCTCCCCTGTGGATAGCAGAGCAACCCCCAGTACATAATTACACACCTTAGGGACCATTTAATGGCTATTTCCAACTGCTAACAAACTCCCACAACAAACCCCTGCCAGGTTCACCTCCCACAAGCAGCATAGGGCAAGCAGAGTATGGCACACACAGGCAGCACTCTGCCTGTCCTATGCTGTCTGTGTGTGCCATACTCTGCCTGTCCTACCCTGCCTGTGTGTGCCATAATCTGCCTTCCCTAAGCTGCCTCTGTGTGCCATACTCTGCCTGCCCTACCCTGCCTGTGTGTGCCATACTCTGCCTGCCCTACTCTGACTGTGTGTGCCATACTCTGCCTGTCCTACCCTTCCTGTGTGTGCCATACTCTGCCTGCCCTACCCTTCCTGTGTGTGCCATTCCCTCCCTGACCTATGCTGCCTGTGTGTGCCATACTCTACCTGCCCTATGCTGGCTGTATGTGCCATATTCTGCCTACAGTACCTGTCTGAGGTGTGAAGAAGTGAACAATGGGAGTGATTATAGCCTGAGCCTGAGGTGTGAACACTGCAGGGGGTGAACAATGCAGGTATTAAAAGGTGTGAAAAACACAGGGAATTAAATTTTTAAACAATATAGAGGGATTACAGCCTGAATCTGAGGTGAGAACCATGCAGGGGGCCAGTTAATCTCAGTACTGATACCATTTAAAGCTTACACAAAGGTAAGCCATCAAAGCAGCCAGACAGGTGGGGGGCCACACAGAGGGGGGTCGCGGGCCGCATGCGGCCCGCGGGCCGCCAGTTGGACAGCACTGTTCTAGCAGATCTCTCGGCTGGATGTTCATTTAGAAACACAGCTGGAACTGAATCATCGTCTATTTAATAGTGATGAGCGAAAGTGGGCCATTTTGTGTCACCGAAAAATTCACAAAACCACTGAAAAATTTGCAAAATGGCAACATTTTGGCGAAATGTGTTGGAGTCAATGAATATTTTTTCTCTGTGTTTTTTCTTGCACCAATAACATTCACATTAATGGGCATTTTTTATTGATCTTTTTCTCATGCCAAATGCATTTACTGTTAAATTAAGTCAGAGGGTGTTTTTTCTCAAGACTTTTCAACTCCTAATAAATAGAAGGCAATGGGTGTTTTTTTCTCAAGAATTTTCTCACTCAAAATGTATTGAAGTCAGTAGGTACTTTTTCTCATGCCAAATGAATCAATGGGCATTTTTTTCTCACTCCAAGCGAACGGGCATTTTCTTGCTAATGTCCTTATATGAAAAATTGCAGTTTTTCCTCCATGAAACAAAACACAGGGCAAAATTCTAGAGAAGAATCACAAAAATTTCACCACTCGCAAAAACACACTGGGGGTCATTTATCAACACTGGGCAAATTTGCCCATGGGCAGTAACCTATGGCAACCAATCAAATTGTTGCATTCATTGTTCTACATGCAGCTGCCTGAAAAAAGGCAACAACTGATTGGTTGCTATGGGTTACTGCCCGTGGGCAAATTTGCCCAGTGTTGATAAATGAGCCCCACTGTTTGTCGAAATTCCATACCAGGTAAGAAAAAATAATGCTCATCCCTACTACTGAACTATCTGCTCATCTTAGTTCAACATATATCTTTATTCTGCATTAATATGATAATCTACAGCTAATACAAAAAGTAACACTACAAGATATCAAAATTGGAACTAAATCATTACTATAAACATATGGAACCATTGGAATCCTAATACATGTATGGAATCCATTAACCGGAAACCTGTTATCCAGAAAGCTCCGAATTAGGGAAAGCCCGTCTCCCAAAGACTCAAATAATTCAGATTTTTAAAATTGATTTCCTTTTTCTCTGTATTAATAAACCGGTACCTTGTATTTTATCCCAGCTAAGATATAATTACCCCTTATTGGGGGCAGAACAGCCCTATTGGGTTTATTTAATGGTTAAATGATTCCCTTTTCTCTGTAATAATAAAACAGTACCTGTACTTGATCCCAACTAAGATATAATTACCCCTTATTGGGGGCAGAACAGCCCTATTGGGTTTATTTAATGGTTAAATGATTCCCTTTTCTCTGTAATAATAAAACAGTACCTGTACTTGATCCTAACTAAGATATAATTACCCCTTATTGTGGCAGAACAGCCCTATTGGGTTTATTTAATGGTTAAATGATTCCCTTTTCTCTGTAATAATAAAACAGTACCTGTACTTGATCCCAACTAAGATATAATTACCCCTTATTGGGGGCAGAACAGCCCTATTGGGTTTATTTAATGGTTAAATGATTCCCTTTTCTCTGTAATAATAAAACAGTACCTGTACTTGATCCCAACTAAGATATAATCAATCCTTATTAAATGCAAAACAATCCAATTGGTTTTAATTAACATTTTATTGAATTTTTTAGTAGACTTAAGGTATGGAGATCCAAATTATGGAAAGATGAGTATCCTGTAAAAGTTTGTGGGAGGTATAATTTCAATATTTCACTATTTTATATTTCAAGTTTTTAAATACAGGTATAGGACCTGTTATCCAGAATGCTTGGGACCTGGGGCTTTCCGGATAAGGGATATTTCCGTAATTTGGATCTCCATACCTTAAGTATACTAAGAAATCTTTAATAATACTTTAAACCCAATAGGATTGTTGTGCCCCCAATAAGGATTAATTATATCTTAGTTGGGATCAAGTACAGGTACTGTTTTATTATTACAGAGAAAAGGGAATCATTTAACCATGAAATAAACCCAATACGACTGTTCTGCCCCCAATAAGGGGTAATTATATCTTAGTTGGGATCAAGTACAGGTACTGTTTTATTATTACAGAGAAAAGGGAATCATTTAACCATTAAATAAACCCAATAGGACTGTTCTGCCCCCAATAAGGGGTAATTATATCTTAGTTGGGATCAAGTACAGGTACTGTTTTATTATTACAGAGAAAAGGGAATCATTTAACCATTAAATAAACCCAATAGGGCTGTTCTGCCCCCAATAAGGGGTAATTATATCTTAGTTGGGATCAAGTACAGGTACTGTTTTATTATTACAGAGAAAAGGGAATCATTTAACCATGAAATAAACCCAATAGGGCTGTTCTGCCCCAATAAGGGGTAATTATATCTTAGTTGGGATCAAGTACAGGTACTGTTTTATTATTACAGAGAAAAGGGAATAATTTAACCATTAAATAAACCCAATAGGGCTGTTCTGCCCCCAATAAGGGGTAATTATATCTTAGTTGGGATCAAGTACATGTACTGTTTTATTATTACAGAGAAAAGGGAATCATTTTTAAAAATTAGAATTATTTGCTTATAATGGAGTCTATGGGAGATGGCCTTTCCGTAATTCGGAACTTTCTGTATAACGGGTTTCCGGATAAGGGGTCCGATACCTGTATTTGTAAAAACAAATGGAATTTGTGCTGTGTCATTAATATGCTAAGCAATTAAGTAAAAAAAAAGTGCTTGAAAATAAACTTGAAAACAAATAAATCAGCCTCCCTGGGTTCTGCCTTACATAACCTACATTATTTGAGCAGCATATTATAAGGAGTAGGTATTTACCTTTGATAGATTTATGCTCATTATGAACCAGTGATCTAGTTACTGATGAGCCATTAGGAAGAAACTGTACTTCAAAAGAAATGTACAAAGCTATAAAACCAGAATGTGAAACTGTACATTGCATCACTTAGCGAATAAGGCTAATATCCAAAAGTATAGAAAATATCTTAAGTGGAATAAAATATTTTATTTGTTCAGTTCCACCATTTTGCCACTCCGTTTTATGTTTGAAAAATGATATTCTTTCTACAGCGCCATTATTATTTTAAAAGATGATAACGCCATGATGGCCTCATCACTTTATATTGGTGATGAGAGTAGCTGTGATTTCCTTTGGGTTTAAAAGATGAAACTCGTAAGGAATTTTAAGCAGAGATCCACAGAAGTGACTCTGATAATGAGGCATTTTTATATCTACAGGGTTCAGATTAAATGGGGAAAGTGTAACAATTTCTGTGGCTGGTAAAATGATACCCTTTGTTATATCCCAAGAGTGGATGATAATAACTGGAAAATTGTCTGACTCTGCCAGTAATTATGTAACATATCTTTTATTAGGCATGGTTAAAATTGTCCCGGCAGGACAGAAATGTAATAGCTAAACTGTGATGCATTCTTAGTAACAACATGAATATCTGGGGTGGATCTGAATTCACTCGCATGATTTGTAACACATAAGGGGGTCATTTGCAACTGAGCAAAGTGCAACCACCATTTTTACCCCCAAAATTCCAGCCTCATTGCAGCCACCAGGGAAGGTGCATCTGGCGCAGTTGCGTGCACCCACTTTAAAGCAACTAAAATGCATTTTGCGTCCGGCTGGCATTCAGTGTGTGAGCCATGTATGTGCCCTTGTGTTTTCTGCACAACCAGTGTCGGACGGGGGTGCCAAGGGCCCACCAGAAAACCTTAGACCTTAGGCCCACTCTCCCCTTCTCTGTTCATTCACTTTCTTTCGTCTCTTAATTACTTATTTTTACATACTATTATCTATCCTTTCCCCCATTTCTTCTGTTTCTTCTCATATAGAATTGAGTAATGGCCATGGTATAGGCATACAGGGAGAATGGTAGGGTGAGCAGGAGGGCCCACTGACACCTGGGCCCACCGGGAGTTTTCCTGGTATCCTGGGGGGCCAGTCCGACGCTGTGCACAATGGCAACTGATGCAGGGCACTCGGAGAGGTGGTAACTTCAGGGTTCCCCTGCATCAATTGACTGTGAGATAGTGATGAGTGAATCTGTCCTGTTTGGCTCCTGTGGCTTTAAATCCCTACAGATTCAGTTCCCTTAGTTGTTGGGCAGAAGGGAATGTATCTAAGTAAGTTCATTAACATATGTGTGCTATTGGTTAGAAGGTAGGGTGACCACTTCCTGCCTCACTTTGGTATAGTGCTGGGAAAGGAGTGGCACCTTCCTCTTTGCTTCCACCTGAGGAACAGGGTGGGTGTTGCTGGGAGCCCAGGGCATGGGCCCAGGCCCAGTTAAAGTCAGGGAATGAGGCATTAGATAGAGGCAGGTGTAGCTCCCTGTATAGCACCACTCTAGGGGTGTAAGGCAGTTAGGGTTGAGCCCCCGTACCAGTACCACTCTAGGGGTGTAAGGCAGTTAGGGCTGAGCCCCCGTACCAGTACCACTCTAGGGGTGTAAGGCAGTTAGGGCTAAACTAGAAAGAGCAGTTCTGAGCTCCTACATAGGACTGGCAGTTTGGAGGTATCTCTCCCAGGCCACATTGCCTGCAGTGTAGGGATCCCAGTGGACAGGGAATCAGGATAGAGAATTCCCTGAGGGGAAGTGAGGCCAAATCCGAACCCTGCCGAACAAGGCCGAATACCGAATCGAATCCTGGATTCGGTGCATCCCTAATGGTAACTGCCCTAGCAACTTTATTTTCCCAGTTCATTAAAACATCCCAGTTTTTTAGCCTCATTGAAAATAAATGGAACAATGTGCATTTGAGATTTAAAGTTGCAGTTATTTTTTTGGCATCAACTTAAATTTCCCAAACACAAAATGCATCATGGGATTGCGATGCTGTGCTCTTTAACAATGGCCTCCAGATAGATGCTCATTGAAAAATGTAGGTTCACTAGCGGCTATGCAGTAATGTATTTACATTATGTTGGATGAAGTTCACCCCTCCAGCCTAGGTTTTACCCTGAACAGTATTTTTGTTCCTTTCTTTTTCAGTGGGTTCTTAAAATATCCCTACAGCCGAAAAGTTGTGTATTATTAGCCACTGTCCTTCACATACTGTTTATGGTGAAAGAATTACAGTGCAAAAAAATGGCTGTGTTTCAACTATAAGACTTTATTATCCTAATTCTTTATGCAATTGCCTGTGTGAGATCTGGGAATCAGGACAGTCAGGGTTTGATTCATACATGAGTTTTTATATCATCTTATGTCTTCCCTGAGTCCAACACATCCAGGGAGGTAACCGGCTTCTTCTATATAAACCGACTCTAATTCGTATGAGCACCTGTAGACTGTAAGCTCCATTGGGACAGATATGAACTATTAAACATTCCCCCTAATGTGTCAGCACTGTATAAATAACAGATACTAATAACGAGGAAAAAGTGAGTGTATATGTTCCACAATGCAAATGTTTCCTTTGCTCCGGGCAAACAAGAAGCAAAATAGAGTTAACGAGTCTATGAGTGAAGGGATAAACGTAACTATGTGACTATGTCATTCATTTTTCCTATATGAACCTATAAAATCAGCAAATGGATTTGGGCGGCTAAATACCTTCATTCTCTCATCTAATCTAGAAAAAAAACGACATGTAATCCCCCTAAATTCATCGGATTCCAAGCGTAAGTGAATTAACCCAACACTTGAAAAACCCATTACGATTATCATTATCTACAACTATTATTTGGAATGATAAACACATTACGTAATACTTCACGAATTTTTGCCCCCCCCCCCCCAAAAAAAAAAAATAGCATCACCAAATGTTCTCATTAAAACGATTCTGTTTCTTGTAATAAGATACAGATTAAATCATAGAAGATGTATATTTAACGTGTTACAGATGCTGCTTTATTTACAGATTTCATTTCCATTCTCAGTGTTTGCCAATCGGCTTCCATTGTTTTCGCGGGGCTTGGAGGGGGAAGCAAAACGCTCTTATTTTTCAGGTGTGGCTCGCAAAATATTTCCTTTCCTCTCGCTGCATGTGTCTCGCTGCTCGTGTTGTAGGACTGGACCCAAGTTCAAGAGTCAAGAGCATTCATTATGTTACTATAATACTAAGAACATATTTTCCTAGACTTTTCTTCTTTCTGTTGAAAAGTCTGCTTGAAAAAAAAGAAAGACTTGGCGAGCTTGGCCTTTAGTTTGATCACTAACATGTGCTGCTCGTGTTAGTAAGGCATAAGGGGAACGCAAGCTATATTTCTTTATGGTATTAAAACAACAACACGCTGCTAGTTACATTTACGTTCAGCCCTAAAATAAAAGAAAAATTGGACAGAATCGCAAATGAAGACGTCACACCCAACATCTGTCCTGGTCCTGAACTACGAATAGTTGCAAAATGGCCTCATCTCAATCCCATTTTTAAAAATAAAATATGGAATAATATATGTCCTGCATGGTCTTAGATGGAAAGTAGTTGTAGCCACAGGATTCAAGGAGTGAGTTTATTTGTATATCCGTAATTGTGTGTGATTTTATTTTTGGATTTGTTTAAAAAAAAAAAAAAAACCAAGCCAGGATTTCACTGCGCATGGTTCTAATAAGCCCCTCAGTTGCTTCATTTGCATATGCAAATTAGGGTTCAGATTCGGTTTGGGATTCGGCTGAATCTTTCTCGATGGATTCAGGATTCGGCCGAATCCTAAAATAGTGGATTTTGTGCCTCCCTAATAGAAAATGTTGCATAGGTCCCATACTGTACCTCCAGCAGGAATAGCAAACACAGCAACACTTAAAGGTTTTGTTTTTTCCCTTGACAATTATTATTATTATTATTATTAACATTTATTTATAAAGCACCAACATACCCCGCAGCGCTGTACAATAAGTGGGTTACATACATGGGACATACAGAGTAACATATAAAGCAATCAATAACCAATACAGGAGGTGAAGAGGGCCCTGCCCAAAAGAGCTTACAATCTACAAAGGTTATGGACTATGGAACTTGTATATCGTTCTCTATTCCCTCCTCCTTTTTCCCTTGCCCTTCCTTGCAAAGGTGATTTACAACTGGATCAGCTTAATCTGCCATTGCCATAATTTAAGGTGGCCATACACAGGCCGGTTTTAGCTGCCAATATTGGTCCTTTAGACTGATTGGCAGCTTATCTGCCCGTGTATGGGCATGAACGACGGGCCTTCCAACCAACATTTGGCCTGAAATTGGCCAGATCTCAATTGGGGCAGGTTTGATTTTTCTGTCAGACCGGGGACTGCATTGGCTTGTTGATTCGGTCCCCAAACCAACGCCGCCTATACCTGCCATTTTAATTCAATCATTTGGCCCTAGGGCCAAACAACTGAATTAGCCCGATATCACCCACCCGTAGGTGGGCATATCGGGAGAAAATCTGCTCATCAAACGAGCCGATCTTACCGTGTATGGGCAGCTTTACTCCCACATTCCTCTAAAACTGGATCCCATTGTTATGGAGAATAATTTCTACAATTTAAAAAAAAATTCTAAAGTTGATTGCAAAATGAAAATTTAGATTGAACTAGTTCAAGTTTTTTTTCGAAATCCGCTATTTTTTCCCCCAATCTCAAATCACAAAAACTTGATTCTGTTAAAGTACTGAAAAAAGCTTCATCACTAGCAAAATACCATTGTTCCATTAATTTTTTCAACTTTTGACTGTTTAAAGAGATTTGAATAAAAGCCGAACTTGAATGCTAAATATACACCTCCCATTGGCCGCTAGAGAAGTTAACCAGATTTTAGTTGCCAATTTTTTTCATTCAAACTTTTTTGATTGCTAAGTCTTGAAAATTTGAGTTCAGAATACACATATTCTCAAACATTTGAAAGCAAGTCCAGGCTTCTTGGTAAGGTTCATAGGCCAAGCCACACTGTGTGCAGCCCAACGGGATGGATGTGTTGGTACCCCTTATTTTGTCACCACTTTAGCTCAAGAGAATACCTTGGAAGCTATTTGTGTTTGTATGTTGTCTGTGTGGGTTTTCTCTTGCAGTCGCAAAACGTAGAGGTAAATGAATGGACTCCTGATATAACTGACCCTACAGTTTGTAAATGTGAGGTCTTCATCTGCTCATTGTATGTATGTATGTATATCTTTATTTATAAAGCGCTACTTATATACGCAGCGCTGTACAGTAGGATACATTAATACAAACAGGGGGTTATTAAGATAATAATAGATAAATGCAAAGTATAACAATAAATACAGATAAATACAGCTGCAATAAGTTAAGAGTCGAGGGCACAAGAGGGCAATTCAGTTGTTCTAGTACATCAGCAATTACCTATCTACCAGCACCTAGGGAACTAGATATACCTGAAAACCAGGGAACTAGATAGACCGACCTTGAAGGTTAATAAGGGTGAGATTTGGATTAACTTAACTATAACTGAAACATTCATTTTTTTTATTTTCTCTAACCATTGGGCCTCAAGAGGGGTTTGAACCTAAGTCTGAAGCCCATTGCTGTATGTTAAATGCTGCACTGGCTTTTTATTCTGCACCTCCGGCCCTTCTGGTTCACTTTGTGGGCTATGCAAACAAATCAACCAAACCCCCCCCCCCAAAGGACAGAGCTATTATACTCAATCAAGAACATTTAGTGGGGTGCAGGGGTGTATCCTCTTTGTGTATTTGGAGGGGGGAGCAGAGACCCCAGCAGCACATCCTGCACCCAGGCTCCACCAATGATAGATTAGATTGAATGATTGATTGTGATCCACATTTCTAGCTGTATACATCCCTGGGTATTTCCTTGATTCCTATCAGTTTGTCACGTTCCGCCAATCTAATGTTTTATTTGTAAAACCCTAGAGGTCTCATTGTATGGAATAAGTAACTTCTATTCCAGCATACTTAGCCTTTTATTCCTCCATGCTACATTCTGACAGTGCCACAAACCGCTCATTTACCTTTCACAGTAATTCGGTCCTCAATTTACAGCAAAACTGCTCTGTTTGGTAATTTACCAATAATTTGCAAATACATGAAATAAACAAAGAAGATTAATGAGATTGCCTTCATCCTATCCTTCTGCAGAAATGTCCTATCCATCTGTAGACACTAACAAGCTTCATGTCACTCTTTCCACAGTGTCCAGAACATATTTTATTATCTGTTTGGGAATACTGTTAAAAATACATGTTGCATATTTAAATACCCATGTGTATTTGTGATGGCTGGGAGGAAAGCAGGTGGATAGCAAAATAAAAATATTTTCCCACTATTTTATCTCTCTCTTTCTCTGTTCTTGCATCCAATAATTGACATATAATGGGTACAACACATGGCAATTTGTTCATCACTAAATCTTTGTCTTGGGGGTTATGTAATAAAAGTAACTAAGGGGTATATACATCATGCTGTGTAAAAAAAGGAGTTAAACATTACCGGTGATGTTGCTCATAGCAGCCAATCAGATGCTTTGCTTTGATTTTCTAACTCTTGAAATCTAATTGCTGATTGGTTGCCCTGGGCAACATCACCAGTAATGCTTCACCCCACTTTTTACACAGCGTGATAAATATACAGGTATGGGATCCCTTTTTCGGAAACCTGTTATCCAGAAAGCTCTGAATTACGGATAGCCCGTCTCCAAGAGACTCCATTTTAATCAAATAATATATAATTTTAAAACTGATTTCCTTTTTCTCAGTAGTAATAAAACAGTACCTTGTAATTGATCCCAACTAAGATATAATTACCCCTTATTGGGGGCAGAACAGCCCTATTGGGTTTATTTAATGGTTAAATGATTCCCTTTTCTCTGTAATAATAAAACAGTACCTGTACTTGATCCCAACTAAGATATAATTACCCCTTATTGGGGGCAGAACAGCCCTATTGGGTTTATTTAATGGTTAAATGATTCCCTTTTCTCTGTAATAATAAAACAGTACCTGTACTTGATCCCAACTAAGATATAATTACCCCTTATTGGGGCAGAACAGCCCTATTGGGTTTATTTAATGGTTAAATGATTCCCTTTTCTCTGTAATAATAAAACAGTACCTGTACTTGATCCCAACTAAGATATAATTACCCCTTATTGGGGCAGAACAGTCCTATTGGGTTTATTTAATGGTTAAATGATTCCCTTTTCTCTGTAATAATAAAACAGTACCTGTACTTGATCCCAACTAAGATATAATTACCCCTTATTGGGGGCAGAACAGCCCTATTGGGTTTATTTAATGGTTAAATGATTCCCTTTTCTCTGTAATAATAAAACAGTACCTGTACTTGATCCCAACTAAGATATAAATCATCCTTATTGGATGCAAAACAATCCTATTGCGTTTAATTAACGTTTTATTGATTTTTTTAGTAGACTTAAGTTATGGAGATCCAAATTACGGAAAGACCCATTATCCGGAATACCCTTGGTCCTGAGCATTCTGAATATCGGGTCCTGTACCTGTAGCCCCAAGTGAACCCAGGTGCAGTAACCTAACCAATCAGCTGGTAGAATTTACTGGTCACCTCTTTAAAAGCAAACATCTAATTGGTTGCTGCGGGTACTGGGCAAACTTAATGCCTTTTATTACACATGGGGAAGGGGGGGGGGGTCTGTATTTTAGAAAAACATCGATGGAGACATTTGGTTAAAGCTGAGGAAATGAAATCCAAGTAGATGTTGCATACAAACACAGACTCACATAAAGTGGGAGCAATCTAATGTGCCCAGTACTTTGGAAAGAAGCTCTACTTATAAGTTATTTGCAATAGAACTGAAATGAGGGCCAGCGCCATAGAATATAAAGCACGTGCCTGTTGGAGCTAAAGGGTTAAAATTAATTGATGAAAATAGCTGAACCCTTAATCAGGAATTTCCCTTCTTATAACCACATACAGGCCTAGCGATGCTGATGTGAGTATATCTGTAAGGCCAGAGGCCCTTGGGACTGATGTTAGAACTTAGCCTTCAGCTGCGTCTGCTTGTGAGAACTCATAACTGAATATACTGAGCCCAGCTCCATAGAGCAGCAATGTCTATTGGAATTACTCAGCTCTTAGTCTTACTGGTGATACCATCAGGGTTTTGGCTATCTCTGATAAGTATATGAAGCACCTGCTTGGTGGAAGTATCAATAACATCTTCACTATGCGCACACCAAGAGAACAGGCAGTTGGTGTTAATGTCAGTTTTTAATTCAAGGAATATTTTCCCCCCATACTGGGGTGTGTGTCATTCTAGAAAAGGAAAAAGGAAAAGCTTCAACCTGAAAATGTCTAGATTATTCCTTAAACATTTTCCTTTGTTATTAACCCAAATTGACATGATATTACCTATGCAAGCAGGGATGGACTGGCCCGATCCCCGCAGGGCACTATACCAAGCCGCTGGTCTCCCTCCTGCCTCCCCGACGCACTTGGGTAAGGGGGTCGGATGGGTGGAGGGGGTTAAAAGGCTGCGGCGGGGGCCATTGAGGGGTGCAGAAGCCCCGGTGGGCCCTGCACCCCCAGTCCGACCCTTTATGCAAGTATACTGTATCTGTAAGAACTGTAAGAACATTTAGGAAACATTGGCATAAAACTTCAAAGGGTTCAGAGAATGGTCACCAAATTAATTCTGAGGTTGAATTCAGCTAAGCTCAAAGAAAATATGGTAACGCTCTACACAGACTATGAGAAATCCTAGAGAGTAGTCCTTGCTATAGAAAGTTCCTATTCAAGTGACCAGTCTCCGACTGATGTTAGACTATAATCCAGCGATCCCCGACCTTTTTTACTTGTCAGCCACACTCAGATGTAAAAAAAAGTGTTGGTGAGCCACTCTAGAATAAAAAAAAGTTCTTTGGGGGTGCCAAATAAGGGCTGTGATTGGCTATTTGGTAGCCCCATGTAACTTGCTGGCCTGCAGGAGGCTCTGCTTGGAGTAAAACTGTGTCTCTCGGCTTCCAAAACTTGTCTCCAAGCCAGAAATGTAAACATATTATTATTATTATTTATATAGCGCCATCAATTTACGCAGCGCTTTACAGAATAGAGTGGTACAAAAGACAGAACAGTTAATGTGTACGCATAACAAAAATGGTTTGCAGTTACATTGGATGAGGATTGGAGACACTAGGGGGGGGGCCTGCTCGCAAGAGCTTACATTCTAAAAGGGAGGGGTGAGACATAAGGTCAGGGTAACTAGCCTGGCGTTAGAGTTCATGTTGGTGTGTAAAGAGACAGTAAGTGCGGAGTGAGAGGTGGAAACCAATGGTTAGTGAATGTTTGAGGGAAGATTAGTGGTGCTCAGTGGGTAATCACATTTCTGAGGGTTTAGGTTATAGGCTTGAGGGAAAAGGTGAGTTGTAAGAGACAGTTTAAAGGCTTGGAGAGTCTGGCAGTGCCTAATGGGACGGGGAAGAGCGTTCCAGAGGATGGATACAGCGCGTGAGAAGTCCTGGATGCGAGAGTGAGAGGAGGTGATGAGTGAGGAGGAGAGAAGGGGGTCATGTGTACCTACTTTGAGGCCACTGGGAGCAACATCAAAGGGGTTGGTGAGCAACATATAACTTATGAGCCACTGGTTGGGGATCACTGGTATAATCCCTGGTCCAGCTGGGCCAATGATTATATGGTTTCTTATAGAATTAAGCACATTACATCATCAAAATCTATTCAAGGAGGTGTTTTATAGAATTATAGAGTTGACTGTTTTACATTATGCACAAATGTTTGGCTAGCTGTATTTGTTAATCAATAAATGGCATACTTTTGGAGAGTTTTTGTACTCAGGATTGTTGCAGAAAAAAAGCATAATAAATCTTGAAAAAGTTGCAACTTTTTTCCCTGTGACTTTTTCAGGGTCTGCAACTTTTTCTTTATCACAAACCCCGCCCCCCTGGTGCTCTTACACAGCTATTTCTAATTATTCATTTATGTGTTGGGAATATAACTAATTAAAAATTTGCTCCGGACCAACTTTTATGAAAATGTGTTTGGATTAAAGAAAATATTTTTCGAGTTTTACTCATTTCTAGCAGTTCCAGGCAAGTAAGTGAAACAGGATGAGCAACACTGGAGTGAAGATAATGAGTGAAATACAATTTGTCAGTTTGGAACTTATTGCGAGTGCCCTTTAATGTCTGCTGGAAAGGGATTTCGGCACACACACAGTTTGACAAACTGGCAATTTGCAGCAGCAGCGAATGTGAGCGCTCTTCCAATTAGGGATGCAAATGGGTTTTCTCTTGGAACACATTATGGAAGGGAAACAAAGCCTCCAACGTTTGCTGATGTCAAATTTGTACAATAATTTATTAGGAATAGCTGCAGGAGAAACAATACAAGAAAGGATATAAAACACTTAATTAAAACAAGACCGGAAAGAAATTGTTCCAAATACTTTTTTGTAAAAAAACAAAAACAAAAAACAGAGGGAGATAATGATTGCAACTTAAATCCTAACATAGCAATGATCCCAACAAACTCAAAGTGAAGGCATAGGTTATGTTTGGCAGCTTTTGGAACACATCGAGGCAGAAAAATGTGAATTTAGAGCTTAAAGGAGAAGGAAAGGTAAAAACTAAGTAAGCTTTATCAGAAATACAGCCATAAGCACTCACAGAAATGCTGCACTGAGTCCTCTATCAAAAAAAACACAGGATTTCCTGTCTCCTTTTGTGTAAACATGTTCTTCTGTATCAGACTTTCTCCTTCATTCCCAGGCCGAGTCTGCACACCTCTGTCACTTCTCCTGCTCCCCCCTCCCATAAGAATTAACAAGAATTTACCCCCCCCTCCCATCAGAATATGTGGTCTGAGCTACCAGCGGCTAGAACTTCAGCACAAAAGCTACTGAGACCGAGCTAAAATGGCAGCTGCTATCTTAAACAAATGGAGGGAGTTTCTAGGGCTGTTTACTCAGGTATGGTAAAGCTTTCTGCAGAATAAATATATTGTTCTAGGTGGCTCTGCAAATCTATTGGCAGTAAAATGCCAAAATGACGTTCCTTTTTCTTTAATACATAAAAACTCACCCACGTTCTATTTATTCCTATTGGATTTTTTAAAATGTATTTATCAAATGGTGAACTCTTTCCCCCATTGATAAATATGCTTCTAAAAATATAAAGTCTCTCATTCAAACCACTCCCTAGTTGTTAAGATGTTTTGATCCCTAGCTACCAGATATGTACTGAAACTCCAAACTGGAGAGTTTTTGAACAAAAAGAGGAATTATTAAAAAAAAACACAAATAATAAAAATTAATATTAATCTCTACATTATACTTAAAGTTAAATCGTAGGCAAAAAAAAACCCTTTAATAAACAACTCAGGTCAGGTAATTAGTTCTACTCATTGTAAAATCAGGCATTGTTTTTGATTGATCCTTCCTAATTAAAAATCTCTCTAACAGAATCTGATATCCATGTAATCAGTGGTTTGGTTTATTGATGTAATTATATAAGTCCCCACTATGTACAATACAAGCAACACATGGCACAATGTTATTCTATGGTATTTTGATGAAGAATTGCAGCGCCCCCCCTGCAGCTACTCCCCATTTATACAAAGGCAAAACACTGCAGACTCTGCTTCTGTCAAGTGGGAACTTCTTAGAAACAATGACGTGAGTCTTCTTGAGTTATTCCAGCCTAAAAGCTCTTGAGCTTAGCCCAAAGAACATGGAAACTCTCTATGCCGGCTATGAGAAAAAACTAACTAGTAGTACAATAGAAAAGCTCCATTTACTGTCCTACATGACTCTCCAACTGATGTTAGACCAGCGATCCCCAACCAAAAAGTGTTGGTGAGCCACACAAGAATGAAAAAAAGTTCCTTGGGTATGCCAAATAAGGGCTGTGACTGGCTATTTGGTAGCCCCATGTGACTGCTGGCCTGCAGGAGGCTCTGCTTGGAGTAAAACTGTGTCTCTGGGCTTCCAAAACTTGTCTCCAAGCCAGAAATGTAAAAATGGCACCTACTGTGAGGCCACTGGGAGCAACATCCAAGGCGGTGGTGAGCAACAGGTTTTTTACAAGCCACTGGTTGGGGATCACTGGGTTAGACTATAATCCCTGGTCCAGTTTGGCATGCCCCCTTTGGTTTCTTATTATAGGATTGATAGACAATGGGAAGTCTATGGAAAGTAATAAGAAAGGTTGGGGAAGGTCTGAGAAACAATGAACATTTAGGCAAAGCTAAAAATGACAAATGCAGGTATGGGAGCCATAATCTGGAAACCTGTTATCCAGAAAGATCTGAATTATGAAAAGCCCGTCTCCCATAGACTCCATTTTAATCGAATAATTCAGATTTTTAAAAATGATTTCCTTTTTCTCTGTAATAATAAAACAGTACCTGTACTTGATCCCAACTAAGGTATAATTACCCCTTATTGGGGGCAGAACAGCCCTATTGGGTTTATTTAATGGTTAAATGATTCCCTTTTCTCTGTAATAATAAAACAGTACCTGTACTTGATCCCAACTAAGATATAATTACCCCTTATTGGGGGCAGAACAGCCCTATTGGGTTTATTTAATGGTTAAATGATTCCCTTTTCTCTGTAATAATAAAACAGTACCTGTACTTGATCCCAACTAAGATATAATTACCCCTTATTGGGGGCAAAACATCCTATTGGCTTTAATAAATGTTTTATTGATTTTTTAGTAGACTTAAGATATGGAGATCCAAATTACAGAAAGACCCCTTATCCAGAATACCCTTGGTCCCAAGCATTCTGGATAATGGGTCCTATACCTGTACAAACAAAATGAAGGCACAGTATCCCTTTAACAGATGTGTATTATATTTACGCAGCTATTTTCTTATTGTACATAAATGGGTTCCATATGGGTTAGGCTGCCTGGGTTTATGAGAGAACTTATTCTGCGCTTATAACTGATGTTGTTAGAATAAGAAATGTTATAATGAATATGGGATGCACTCTAATACATGAGATAAGTTGTTTTTTGTTTTTAATTTACATTTGTTTAGCTTATGCGATAGCTGCCCTATATGTTTTATGGGGCCATAGAAATTTAATGTTAGAAACACCTTCCCTGGCAGGAATTTACTCTCTAATAAAAATAGTGATTTTGCTAAAGAGAAATATTTTAATATAAAAGGCTGGTTGATCTTTATTGCTATTTGGGATTTTACCCAATATATCTATGAGTTTGGAGTTATCTCTAGTTATATATGGACAGAAAGGCAAATACTGTCATTTGATAGAGTACATCATTAAGAGAATCATTTTTAAGAGAATCATCTTTAAAGGAGAACTAAAGCCTAACTAAAGAAGTAGGACAGAAATGCGGCACATTACGTTTTTGGCTTCTGCACCAGCCCAGAGCAACCCTGGCTCTTTAGTGCCCCCAAAAATGCCCCCAGTAGCCCCCCATCTTCCTGTATGCTGATTTACTGCACATGCTCTGTGCTGCTGGCACTTACCTGAGCTTAGGGGCCCACTCACAATATCCTGTATATATACAACATGTATATGTCATGATAAAATGCTGATTAGCAAATAATACAGATTATTAGTACATGGCAGACATAAAAGATTCAGCCCTGTAGCACCAGCTGCCCAGAGCCCACTGAGCATGTGTGTGTGTCACTGACACGTACAAGGGCTCGTGTGTAGGGGTTGTAATATAGCTAGTTCAATTTTATTTTGAAAATAAGAGGACATCCAATAGGATATGACAGAGAGGCCGTTGTATCCTTAAGCTATAAGAGAGGAGAAAACATCATGACAATGGAGATAGATTTGAGTGTCATCAGCTTAAAGATGGTACTGAATGCCAAGGAACTGATAGGTTAACCAAAAGTAATGTATAGTGAGAAGAGTAGCAGTCCAAGCCCAGGCCCTTAAGGGACCCCTACAGAGAGTCTAATGGGGAGATCTATCAACAATCGAGTTTGATTTTTTTTTTCACAATTTGAGTTTTTTTGCACTTAAATAAACTTGAATTCAAATGATGTCACAAAAACGTAAATATCTGGTATTTAAGTGCAAAAAAAATTGAATGCAAAAAAAAACCTTCCACGTTTTTCAATAGAAGTCAATGGGAGTTGTCCTAGGCAAAGTCGAGCCATATTTTCTGGTTTTTCAAGTTTGTAGTTAATTTCGAGGTATTCAAGTTTTTTTTTTTTTTTCAAAAGAGTTTTCCTTATTAATAAATAAGTAAGCATTTGATATGCAAGTTTATTTGATTTTAAAAAAACAAACTGGAATTTACAAACTTGATGAAGATGTTTAATCCAGAAAAGAGATATAGAGACAGTTATGATTCGAGGAGCGTTCTGAACCCTGTATGTCCAGGTAGAGTCGGACGTCACAGAGCAGCCGATGAGCTATTGTGTCAAAAGCAGCAGAAATGTAGATGATTATTTACATGGTAAGGTGTCCTTTAGATTTGGCAGACAGAATTTGATTGGAGACTAGTTTAGTGCAGTCTTGGCTGAATGTATTGTACAAAAACCAGCGTGAAGTGGGTCAAATACAGAGCTTGTAAAGAGAGATTGTGTTAAATGTTTATAGACAGCACTTACCTAAAGCTTTTCTTCAAACTTTCCACCAGCCCATGGAACAATTGGCAAAATACTGTACCTGCTATGAGATCAGGTCATCTGCCCCAAGCCATGTATGAAACTATCTTTATATACTGGGTTTTTTTCCTATTGGTTATCAGTGCAAACTGCACAGGCCTATTTCTCTACGGCTCCCTACAGATGGGAAATATTGGGCGCTACTTTGGAGATGTCAAGAAAGTATCCACAGTTCCACATAAAAAGGCAAAATATGGACCTGTATACTCCAGACTGGTTCCACGGACAAAGGTTTTGGCCCAGGGTAGGCAAACCTTCAGGGTGGGGGCTGGTTTTAATACATTTATAAAGGTGCAAACAAGGAAAGGTTCTGGCAGCGTTGGAGATAGGCATGGAATGGATCAGCACAATACAAAATAGGGTTAATTCCATCAGAAGACAATTAACTTGCCTCTATGTTTTTGAATTGTGGGAGGAGACATTAGCACCTTGAGAGAAAACTGGCAATATTAACCATTGTGCCACTGTTTCACTAACTAGCAGTATTCCTGGCCACATACAGAGTGCTGCCTACCCCAAAGGATTTCTCAGGATATGCCAGACATTGCATTTTCTAGCTGGATTCCTAGGGTTTCATTTTATTTAATGGCCCAAAATATGTTTTTTTTCCTTCTGATGAATATCCCCCAAATAGTTCATGTTATTTGCAGACATCTGCCTCCAATTAACTTCTGGAAATCCAGTTTAGAAAATCTAACTACCTGTATTATTCCAAGAAATCAATTGGGAAAGCCAACACTCCATTTGTATGTCACTGCTCCGGGTGGCATTTAGGGTAAATGGCGCTTATCTCTGCCCTGTTTCCTTTGTTTACCAACATGGTGGATTCTGGTTAAAATATATACAAATAAAATGCAGTTGATGGGGAAAAAAAAGCTTTTTTTTTTTTATTTGCCATTAATTACATCTGCAGAATTACATTTCAAAGTACAAAACACTGTAGCTGGATGGCATTATTTAGAAACAGATGGTACTTTTCAAACCATGAGAAATCACCTTTCTTAAAGAATGTAACTATAAATATACAACTGATTGAAACATACATTTCCAACAAAAGCAGTGGAAAATATTTGGAATGTTGGCAAAAAAAAATAAAAAAATGTTGCTGTCTGGAATTAATACAAATGTCGCGGCAATTATACATAAGGAACGTTTTTACCATTAAATGACATTTTATCCATTTGTAACATATACTGACGCAAAATCGCTGTACATTGCCCATTATTTAAATGGTTTGGCTGGTAGAGAAGCATTTTCCATATAGTTTTGCTGTCGTAAGCGGTGTCATTGTCAATGGGTAGTGATGAGCGAAATTTTCCACCAGCCATGGATTTGTGGCAAATTTCTGCGTTTCACCACTGGCGTAATTTTTCGGGCGCAAAAATTCACAACATAACACAACTTAAGCTTTTTAAAAATTAACTATAATTTCAAGCAACTTTGCAATATAAATCAATAAAAAATATGCAGCCTTTTCATGATTTTTAATGTAATAATAGGGTTTGGAACAGTTCCCTAAGCCCCGCCCCCTGTTCCCCTGCTGATCTGGCTGACTACTTTGAGTCTCAAATAAAATGTAACAGTAGTCACCTGTCCTCCCAATCCCACAATTCCCTGCACTTCTCCCCTGCCAAGATTTAAAATAATGCAGAAAGCAGAGTTATTATGAACAGGATCGGACTGGGCTGCCTAGGCACTGGGAAAAAACCTGGTGGGCTCCTTCCGTGGTGGGCCCCAAGGTGCCCCCGCCAGCCATGTCGCCCACTGCCCCCCCCCCAGTGGACACCGCCGGCCGGGGGAACGCCATCAGGGATCCCCACCTACAGGTGGCCGATATCGGGAGAATCCAGGATAATTCAATCGTTTGGGCCTGGGGCCAAACGATCGAATTGTAATGACCGGTATAGGCAAAGTCTGTCCGCATCAACGAGCCGATGTGGTCCCCGATCCGACTAGATTTTCTAACCTGCCCGATTTCAGTCCAGATATCGGTCAGGCAGGCCCATCGGTAGTCCCCATAATCGGCCCGTGTATGGGGACCTTAATGCTTGTGTTCTGCCGATAGGAGCATTATCAGGTAAGTGAATACAATCACTGGGGGATGACTTTCCTTCTCTATTAAGACTGGCTAATGAGCATTCATTAACTACTAATAAAAAAAGTAAGTAATGACCCGCCTGGTGTATTTCCTTATGTACAGCAACAGATTACATCTCCTTATTTTTGGAAAATATTTACTGAACTTTTGAAGTAAACAGCCCTGTCCCCAGCTGCCGCCCCAGACAATGGTTTTTTAGTTTCTATAGTTACACAAAGTGGATTTTTCTTTTTTCCTATAAGTGTCCTTATAACATGTTTGCGTATTTCTAACTATCAAAAGAATTACTCACTCTGGGCTGTTTTCTCAAAAACCTTCACTGCCACATGACCCCCATTGATTCCGTCCTTTTCTTTCATTTCAGGAACATTTGGCTACATTTGGGCTCTTGTCAATATTATTAAGGCGGCGAGATGCTTGTGAGCCCATTCAGCCCACTGTAAGTGAGGTAAGGTCATCCCTCGGGGGCCAGGAACATACGAATAAAGCTTTGCTTTGATCATTCCTTTCACACATGTTGAAATTACTTTGCGGAAAATAGTCGTAAATATCAACCACTTAAAGTGATATCCTTAAGATATAGACCGTCTCTAAAAATGGCTCATTCTCACAGGTAATTGCCTTGAAGACAGGGGAAATAAAAGTCGAAAAGAAAGAACAATTTTGAAAATGTTTTGGGAGAGAAATCTATACACATTCTCTAAGGTATTATCGTTTTCAATACAAGTATGGGACCCATTATCCAGAATGCTCGGGACCTGGGGTTTTCCGTTTTCCATAATTTGGATCTCCTACCTTAAGTCTACTAAAAGATTATTTAAACATTAAATAAACCCAATAGGGCTGTTCTGCCCCCAATAAGGGGTAATTATATCTTAGTTTGGATCAAGTACAGGTACTGTTTTATTATTACAGAGAAAGGGGAATCATTTAACCATTAAATAAACCCAATAGGGCTGTTCTGCCCCCAATAAGGGGTAATTATATCTTAGTTGGGATCAAGTACAGGTACTGTTTTATTATTACAGAGAAAAGGGAATCATTTAACCATTGAATAAACCCAATAGGGCTGTTCTGCCCCCAATAAGGGGTAATTATATCTTAGTTGGGATCAAGTACAGGTACTGTTTTATTATTACAGAGAAAAGGGAATCATTTAACCATTAAATAAACCCAATAGGACTGTTCTGCCCCCAATAAGGGGTAATTATATCTTAGTTGGGATCAAGTACAGGTACTGTTTTATTATTACAGAGAAAAGGGAATCATTTAACCATGAAATAAACCCAATAGGACTGTTCTGCCCCCAATAAGGGGTAATTATATCTTAGTTGGGATCAAGTACAGGTACTGTTTTATTATTACAGAGAAAAAAGAACTTCATTTTTAAAAATGTGTATTATTTGCTTATAATGGAGTCTATGGGAGATGGCCTTTCCGTAATTCAGAACTTTCTGGATAATGGGTTTCCGGATAACGGATCCGATACCTGTATTAGCTTTAAAAATAGGGAATGTAAGGGTGCCTATATAATAAATTGTCTTCTCTGAGAAAAAAAACAATCCCCCCAGACATCGTGGGAGAGTTCCTGCAGAAATCCTGCGATGGAGCTGGGGGGGGGGGGGGAGGGGGTACATGGGCACAACATGAAAAAGTGACGTCATGCACAGGCAAGTGACATCACTTCTGCCAACTAGGGGGCACATTTAGGTGTCTAGGGTGGCCAGCCAGGTCTCATGCAAATGATGTGTAAACTTATGGCGCAAGCGTGCTTCACTATTAATGCAGGGACTGGGGCCAACACCTGGTCAGAAGGTGGCAGTAGCTCCAGGGTTCCCCTGAGCCAATAGGCACAGCAGCACGAGATTTGGAATGGAAAGCAGAAAAGACTGAGCGGCACTGAGGGCAACTATATGGAAGTGCAAGGAGCACATTTGGACACAAGTACCTTTAATAAAAGTGGTTTTACAAGCAACTCACTGTAGGGGAAAAGAACAAGTTGCCCACTGCGCTTTTGGACATAAATGAGCCCTTTAATGTTTTCAGTCTGTAAATAACGTCACTGTAGTGATTGGAAAAAGATAAAAAAGATGGAAGAATATATGTATGGATCTGGGTGGGAGGGTTGGATCTGGCTGTGTATAATTTCAGGTGGAGCTGCTTGGGTGAAGGCTTAGTAGTAAATACATTCGCCGGAAACAGTAGAAGCTAAAACTGTAATATGATTTAGTACAAAGGTAAAACCCATGGGACACGTATGTAGCAGCTTCAATCATTTTGTCTGCTGCAATTTTCCCCCACACTGCGTGGCACCCAAACATTCAGAATCAACAGCAGGCACCCTTGCCCTCTATCTATCTATCTATCTCTCTATCTATCTATCTACCTATCCTCTGTCTGTCTGTCTGTCTATCTATCTATCTATCTATCTATCTATCTATCTATCTATCTCTCTATCTATCTATCTATCTATCTATCTATCTATCTCTCTATCTATCTATCTATCTATCTATCTACCTATCCTCTGTCTGTCTGTCTGTCTATCTATCTATCTATCTATCTATCTATCTATCTATCATCTATCTATCTATCATCTATCTATCTATGTATCATCTATCTATCTATCTATCTACCTATCCTCTGTCTGTCTGTCTGTCTGTCTATCTATCTATCATCTATCTATCTATGTATCATCTATCTATCATCTATCTATCTACCTATCTGTCTATCTATCTATCTATCTATCTATCTATCTATCTATCTATCTATCTATTATCTATCTATCTATCTATCTATCTATCTATATATTATCTATCTATCATCTATCTATCTATCTATCTATCTATCTATCTATCTATCTCTCTATTAGTCTGTCAAACAGTAGCCCTCCTTGCTATCTATCTATCTATCTATCTATCTATCTATCTATCTATCTATCATCTATCTATCTATCTATCTATCTATCATCTATCTATCTATCTATCTATCTATCTATCTATCTATCATCTATCTATCTATCTATCTCTCTATTAGTCTGTCAAACAGTAGCCCTCCTTGCTATCTATCTATCTATCTATCTATATCTATCTATCTATCTATCTATCTATCTATCTATCTATCTATCTATCTATCTATCTATCTATCTATCTAGTTATCTGTGCCTTGCCTGTCTTTCTACCCCTGTAGATCACCACTATTCATTCCCTGCCCTTTTCCCTGCCATTTTTTTTCTCCTTCCAAATGTTTTCATGTTCACCCAGTGATGGAAGTAATAAAATACTTACAGTTTGTCGGCTTTTTCACTTGTCAGTAACCCAACATATTTTGGGGATTGCAGCTGAAAGGAGGAGCCCCTGACAGGGATGTAACAGGAGGCATGTAATGCGGTGCTTCCAGCCAACATACTTACACATGAGTAAATACAACACTGGGATTCATTAACTGTGGTCACACTGCTTACAGCTGAATTCTCCGAAATGCCTTATAATAAACCTCGCTTTATTGGGCCAGTTTGCTATGATCCAGAATTAAAACTATGCAGGGCTTGTTAAAGCTTTTTGGTAGGGTTAGAGTCCTTTTTTAATTTTAAGGCCATTTCCTAAAACTCAAGAATTTGAAAACTTGAACACCTGGAGGTTAATTATTAATAAAGTGCTAAACGCAATATCAGGTACAGATTCAGTAATTACGTCCAAGTCAGGCACAGCGCCCAAGTGTAGTTTGGCCAGTCCAACCCTATTGGGAGGGGCATGTGTCCGGTGCCATTTTAATAGATAAGCAAAAGGAACAATTGCCCAGGACTCACTAGGACTGGGGGCCCACAATCAAAATCTTTTAACTTCTATAACTTTTGACTGAAGAATCCCCCTAGAAATGGCAGATCCCTCATTAAATCTGTGTACCAAGCTAGAATAGGCACAAACCTGTGTCCATATTATTCATTACAGATACCAAACATACTCCTTGTACTTCTGGAGAGGTTGTGCTTGGTAAACAAACAATGAATTATGACTATTGACCCTCGGAAACCCTGGAGCAACTGCCGCCCTGGATATGGTGGGAGCGAGGGTTCACTGAGCAGCTGCATCGGTGTTTGACTTGTGGCAAAAGACTCAACCACTGCTTTGTTCATTTTGAAGCATAAGGCCAATGGTGTTAGACTTAACTTGTCAGTCTAGTCCAGTGTCAGATTGGGGTGTCTGGGGCCCATTAGGGCTGCTGCCTGGGGCCCCCCCATCCCAGTTGGGAGTTGCTACACTCAATGCCAACCCTCCCTCCACAGCAGTGTCGGACTGGCCCCCAGAGGATACCAGGAAAACTCCCGGTGGGCCCAGGTGTCAGTGGGCCCTTCTGCTCCTGACCATTTGGCCTGTTTCATGCTCATTCCCTATTTCTGAATGGGAACAAAGAGGAGAAATAGATGGAAGAATAGATGCTAGCATGGAAATAAAAGACACTAGGAGAATAAAGAGGTTGGGTAAGTAAAAAAGGAAAAATAGTTTGGAAACCGGGCCTGGGGGTTTAAGGTTTTCTGGTGGGCCCCTGGGGTCCCAGTCCAACACTGCTCCACAGCTTACAGCATCATTGGAGAGGGAAGTGGGCATGGGTTGGGGGGGCCATGGCTCCACTGGGTTTTTTCCTTGCCCCCCGCTGGCCCGGTCCATCTCTCAGCACGGCTGCAATTACTGTATATTGGAATATTGGGGAAAAATGCATTGTGGGTAAAATATATGGCACTTTGTGTCTAAAATTGCACTCTGCACTTGTGTTGGTAAATGACCCCTTATCTCTAGTACTGGTGAGGTATATTACAAGATCCCTAAAATATTAAACTTGTATGGGTCCCAGAGGAAAAATGGGTTAGTGATGTAATTAATGCTGTATATAGATAACTAGTACAGACAGGGTGGGTAACTAGTATGGACAAGGTGAGCAACAGTGCAACTAAATATATAACAAGAAGAAATACAGTACCAAGATGAAGTGCCTAGTGCTAAGGAGTCTCTACCCTGTAGAGCTAACAGTCTAAGTGGGCGAGTAACCAGCAACAGACTGAGCACCGGCTGTGGGCAAATAATTGATTTTACTTGTGTGAAGATGGGCAAAGACCAACAGAATATCACAATTTTAAATAACTTTAATGATAGTATTTTACAAAAAGATGCAAATAAAATTGCACAGTAACAAGTAGAACAGGTGCAAACATTTATCTTTTAGACAGACTTTCTAAGGGGACCCGGCTACAGATATTACATTTCACTGTTGTTTGTTTTTTATCTTTTTATTGTGTCATTTAAGATGTATTTGCAATCTTCTACGGTCATATTGTAATTTCCTCCCTGGGACCAAGTGAAGCCACAGATCCCAGCTGCTTTGAAGAGTTGGAACCTTTATGGCCGCCAGTTGTTATTGACACTCGGGGGGGGGGGGGGGGGAGTGACCCCCCATGTGCGGGTGCTAAAACCATCCGACTCCAAGAATGTGTGAAAGTGAGAACTTCCAGGCTGATTCATGTCGGAACTTTGGGAAATGGAAAGAGAACATAAATGAGGTTATTGCAATACATGAAAGGCTGGGGCACTGTGACATTGTGACTCAATACCTGCACAGTTTCTGCAGTCGGAATGAAGGCTGACACATTCCCTGCTGCTGGAATGCAGGCAATTAGAATAGAGACCCTCTATACCCCTTATAATGGCTTACAGCAAGGGATAGAAATAGCCTAAACATGTTCATTTCCAAGTACTTACCCTTAGCTGAGGATAGATTATTCAGTCAGTATACTTAATGGGGGGTGGTTCTCCTTCAGGTTAACTTTTACTATGTCCTAGAATTACTTATTCTTAGCAAGTTTTCAATTGGTCTTTTTTTTCAGTTGGTCTTCTTTTATTATTTATTTATTTGGAACTATTTGCCTTCCTCTCCTGACTCTTTCCAACTTTCAAATGGGGGCCACTGACCCCTAACAGCCAAAAAAAACCTATTGCTCTGTAAGGTTACAGTTTTATTGTCATTGTTATTTTTTACTACTTATTCTTCTATTTAGGCCCTTCTCCATTCATATTCCTTGCTCTCTTTCAAGCCTCTGCCTAGTTGCTAGGTTAAATTGTACCCTAGCAACCAGATTGCTGCTGGAATTCCAAACTGGAGAGCTGCTGGCAAGGCAGATAAATAGCAGATACATGTGGGATGTGTATTCTGATGAAGCCTGATTATATAATATCTCTCGGCTGACTCATGGGTGGGAACACCTATCTGTAATAGCTGAAGGCCTGTCTGTAACCAATAGCAACCAGATATTACACTAAGGGGATATGTTTAAAAATTAGCATTTTATATTACACTGAAAAACATTTACAAGTTGACATTAAATGAAATACCAGTTTGTGGTATTCAAACTAACCTGAGGCTTTGCAGCTGCTTCAATGCATTCTAAGGACAAAGTGTTGGGCTAAAAGCAGCACAGCAAATAGCCTTATAAACATATCCATATCTGTAATACAGTGGGTAAAACTGCCTGCTGTTTGGTTGCTGTGGGTGACGGTTGCAGGCTGGGTGCAAAGTGTTAAAAAGGCCACAATTGGTCATTGTTTTGGGTTCTGTTGTCGCCAGATGTCAACTGGGCAGGTTTGAATTTCCTGTCGGATTGGTGACACTGACCACATAACTGTGCCTCGCTCTGACGGGTCCTATTTCCTTCGTTGTAATTCCATTGTTCCTCTCGGTCCAAATGATCGAAAAGCTTCCATATTGAGCACCTTGGGTGGGTATATCGCTGGCACGTTCAGCTTGTTTGGCATCCTCGCCAAATGATCGAATCCAATGGAACCTTTACTCAGTTAGAGCTGCTTTGCCATCTTGGTAGTATTTTCCAAGGTTCCCTTGAAGGTTTTTTGGGCTTGTGCTTAAATGTTGGACCCATACTGGGACTGTAGGTTAAAGTCGAAGAGCAAATTCCAGAGATCTGTTGAAGGATTCCAAACATTCAAAATGACATGATAAAGTCCCATCTTCCGCAGGCTCTATAAGCCCACAGAGGGCATCAATTAATCCTTTGTTTTTTTTCATATCTCTGGAAAACTAGATGACTTGTGATGTTTTTCTTTATTTACATCTCCCTGAAACCGGTACTGAACTATTCTTCCTTCCATCTTGTCTCTATTTTTTTCCTTTCTTTATACTTCTCTCTCCTTATTTCTTCTCTTATCTCCTATTTCCTACTTTCTATCCTTCCTACGCTATCACTGCTCTTTGGTTATTGGATAGTTATGTAAAAATTTCTTGAGATACCACTAAGTCCACACAATATTCTTGCCAAATCTACTCTTTTTTACTCTGTTCCGCTCCTAACTAAACAGGAAATACTAATTATTATAAGGTATATGCTTTTTGTCGCCTATGTCTCATGTTTCTCTGTTCTCTTATCCTTTGTTATAGTTTTATTGTACTACTGGAACCTCAAAATAAATAAAAAAAGAAATACATTCCAAAATGACATGATAAATTCATCCAGGTAAGAAAAACACTAAAAAAAGTGAATGTAACTGGGAGCCTTCCCTGACGTTTGGGGGGAAGGAATGCTGCCTGGAATGGTTCCCTCAGAGGTCAGGGGAATCCCAGTTTGGGTGCACATTGCACATTTCATGGACCATTAACAAGTGAGAACACTTTAGCCACAGAGGTGTCAACGCCTCTGTTTTGACTCTCACTTTGCTGGAAGCCTTGATGGGAATACTGACCCTGTGGGAGCACAAGGAGTTGCTTCTGTTGGGACATTCAGATCTTGGGATCTTAACAACAACAGAAAGCAATGAATAGAAATAACCGTGACCCCCCATGTTTGGGTGCTAAACCATCCGACTCCATGTGTGAAAGTGAGAACTTCCAGGCTGATTCATGTCGGAACTTTGGGAAACGGAAAGAGAACATAAATGAGGTTATTGCAATACATGAAAGGCCGGGGCACTGTGACATTGTGACTCAATACCTGCACAGTTTCTGCAGTCGGAATGAAGGCTGACACATTCCCTGCTGCTGGAATGCAGGCAATAAATAATCCCCCTCACAGCAACTCTTACATACACCGGTGCAACAAGCAGGGAGCTGGGGACACCAGCGATTGGATGGGAGGGTAGGAGATTCTCTGGGCGTCGGGCCCTTCCAAATGTATTTTACAGAGGGGCCCAGCACTTATTTGTTACTGCACTTCTTAGCACTTGTGCCCCAGTGATCAGTAAATGACAATTATAGTCTCCTATTTAGATGAAAAATTGTTCCTTTCTGCCTGATTTCGTGTTTTTCTGTAATATATTCACACACCCATACACCATTCCCTATAAAGGGGTCTTTTTAGTAATATGGAGCCTCGCTCCGACAGGTCCTATTTCCTTCGTTGTAATTCAGTTGTTTGGTTCTCAGTCCAAATGATCGAATAGCTCCCATATCGGCCACCTTAGGTCGGCATATTGGTGGCAAGATCAGCTTGATTGGCGACCTTGTCAAATGATTGAATCTTATGGTGTATGGCTACCTTTACTCTGTAAGCACTGCTCTGACATCTTGGTAGTATTTCCCAAGGTTCCCTTGATGGCTTGTGGTCCTCAGCCTTTTTTTGTGCTTTAATGTTGGACCCATACTGGTACAGTAGTTTAATGTTGATCCCAGAGTTCTGTTGAAGGATACCAAACTACCAGAGTCCCCAATCATTCAAAATGACATGATAAATTCATTGAGGTAAGAAAAACACTAAAAAAAGTGAATGTAACCGGGAGCCTTCCCTGATGTACCAAACTGTGGCTAGGTTTGGGGGGAAGGAATGCTGCCTGAAATGGTTTCCCTCAGAGGTCAGGGGAATCCCAGTTTGGGTGTACATTGCACATTTCATGATGTACTGAACCAAGGATCCCCAACCTTTTATACCCACAAGCCACGTTCAAATGGAAAAAGTGTTGGAGAGCAACACAAGCATGAAAAAAGTTTCTGGGGTGTCAATAAAAGCTGCAATTGCCTATTTAATAGTCCCTATGAGGACCTATATCCTACAGAAGGCTTTGTTTGGCATTACACTGGGTTTTTATGCAACCAAAACTTGCCTCCTAACCAGAACTTCAAAAATAAGCAACTGCTTTGAGGCCACTGGGAGCAACATCCACGGGGTTGGAAAGCAACATGTTGCTCACAAGCCACTGGTTGGGGATCACTGTAACTGTGGCTACATTTGGGGTGAAGGAATGCTGCCTGGAATGGTTTCCCTCAGAGGTCAGGGGAATCCCAGTTTGGGTGCACATTGCACATTTATGGCCCATTAGCAAGTGAGAACAATTTAGCCGCAGAGGTGTCAACATCTCTGTTTTGACTCTCACTTTGCTGGAAGCCTTGATGGGAATACTGACCCTGAGCACAAGGAGTTGCTTCTGTTGGGACATTCAGATCTTGGGAACAACAGACGACATTACAAATCCAAATAAACCTTTTATTGTGCATTGCAGAATCAGCCACATGCAGCTAAAACATTTAATGGCGATGCAGAATGGTTTGTAAGGTAAAGTAAGGTAACGTCCCAGTGCCGATCACCCCAAATACAAAAGCTTTGTGCATTTTGCCAGTACCGGCCCAACTGCTAGAGTGTGACCTCATTTTCCAGATGTCCTCGTGTCTGAGTGCGTTCTGCTCAGTATTCCGTTTTTCAGAGCAAGCGTTTGTCTGATTTAAGAAGCAGCTGCAGACATTTAAATGTGCAATTGTGCTTTACAGGGACTCTTAGCACATCGCCACAGCGAGGAACATATGTTCCCAGTGCATTGTGTAAGCTTCAGCAAACAAACAGTAAGAGGATAATCCAGCCATGACAGGAGGATGCCATCATCCAGCTGTTGTGTTCCAGAGGGTGACTACACGGGATTGATGTCATCTATGCAATATCGAATGGCTGGGGAGACTTTATAGCGCTGTAATTCCGCCTCTAATCCTGCCAGTGCCCACGTTACTTGCACACAATTCCTCCAACAATATATAAATACAGTGTATAGAAACTTAATTAAAGGGGTTGTTCAGCTTTAAATTAATGTTTAGGGATAGATTTATCATGCTGTGTAAAAAGTGGAGTGAAGCATTACCCAGTGATGCTGCCCAGGGCAACCAATCAGCAATTAGATTTCAGCAGTTAGAAAACCAAAGCAAAGCATCTGATTGGCTGCTATGAGCAACATCACCGGTAATGTTTTACTCCACTTTTTACATAGCATGATAAATATACTAGTGATATGCGGGTTGGAAAAAACTCGACTCACACCCGAACCTAACCCAGCAACTCCCAACCCAAACCCTACCGGACCTTCCCCCCTCTATGTATAGACCCGCCCCGCGCGAGTGGAAGCTAGGCGAGTGGAAGAGCTCAACCTGAACCTGCCCGCGACCCAAAAGTAACTTATTTGAACAAATCTCCTGATAACAGAAGGAACAAGCAATACTCCGAGCTTTATAATAGAAAATATGATTTTTGTTTTCATTAAAAGAACATTTTTAATAAGTTCTGTTTATTGAGCTCATACTGAACAAAGGTGGATATGAAGTTCAACTATAAAGACACTTAACAGCAAAATTTGTGCTTTTAATAAATAGATAAATAAAAATAATTAACCAAACCATGATATTTGTCGCCATATGTCTAACTGCAGACATGCCGGGCAAATAGCAAGCAACAAAAAAGAAAACTATGTGAAATTAAAATACTGTGGTGTAAGAGTTATGCAAACATAATCACAAACTGCCATGGCAACTAGTAATTACAACAGGTGGTACGGGAAGCTAATTTTATGCTAAAAAATATTTTTCATAGAGCCCCTTACTGCCTTCAGTATTGTTAGTGATTTACCAGTAAATGCTTAAGACCTGGAATCCAGATTATAGGTCTTTACGTAATATAAATGTCCATACCTAAAGCCTACTAAAAAAATATTCTAATTATATCTTAGTTGGGATCAAGTACAGGTACTGTTTTATTATTACAGAGAAAAGGGAATCATTTAACCATTAAATAAACTCAATAGGGCTGTTCTGCCCCAATAAGGGGTAATTATATCTTAGTTGGGATCAAGTACAGGTACTGTTTTATTATTACAGAGAAAAGGGAATCATTTAACCATTAAATAAACCCAATAGGGCTGTTCTGCCCCCAATAAGGGGTAATTATATCTTAGTTGGGATCAAGTACAGGTACTGTTTTATTATTACAGAGAAAAGGGAATCATTTAACCATGAAATAAACCCAATAGGGCTGTTCTGCCCCCAATAAGGGGTAATTATATCTTAGTTGGGATCAAGTACAGGTACTGTTTTATTATTACAGAGAAAAGGGAATCATTTAACCATGAAATAAACCCAATAGGGCTGTTCTGCCCCAATAAGGGGTAATTATATCTTAGTTGGGATCAAGTACAGGTACTGTTTTATTATTACAGAGAAAAGGGAATCATTTAACCATTAAATAAACCCAATAGGGCTGTTCTGCCCCAATAAGGGGTAATTATATCTTAGTTGGGATCAAGTACAGGTACTGTTTTATTATTACAGAGAAAAGGGAATCATTTAACCATTAAATAAACCCAATAGGGCTGTTCTGCCCCAATAAGGGGTAATTATATCTTAGTTGGGATCAAGTACAGGTACTGTTTTATTATTACAGAGAAAAGGGAATCATTTAACCATTAAATAAACCCAATAGGGCTGTTCTGCCCCCAATAAGGGGTAATTATATCTTAGTTGGGATCAATTACAAGGTACTGTTTTATTACTACAGAAAAAAGCAAATCAAATTTAAAATTCTGTATTATTTGATTAAAATGGAGTCTATGGGAATTTGGCTTTCCGTAATTCTGAACTTTCTGGATAATGGGTTTCCGGATAAGGGATCACATACCTGTACTGTGAAATGCAGTTTTTCTTTGAAGGGTTTTGAGGCCAACAATGTAGAAGGATAAATACATGGCTTTGTAGTTATAAGTAACCCATGTTGATTTGATCAACAATATTGAATGCTTTCAAAGCAAGGTAAAGTATTGCCAAGGTTAACTTTCACATCAAAAACTAATGCCCCAAACCCCTCTCACACGTTGGTGGCCTGGCAGCCACAGCCCATGTTTGAGGAGGCTACTGGCCAGACTTAATGCCACCTTTCTATGCAAGGTGATTTCTAAATATAATGCGAGCTGGCATTTTGTATCCAGTTGTGCTAATATGGAAATTTCCAGTAGAAATTATAAGGGCCATGTAGTTCTATTTCTGAGCACAAATATTTTGACAAACTGAATGTTTCTAATTCTCCAACCTTCAGTTTTCTTATCTACATAGTGCACAGTATATTATCAGGAGTTAATAATGTCTGCCTATTCCCAAGGGAAGTTATTATTGAGAATTTATCTCTGGAAGTAATTTGCCTTTCTCAGAGTCAGTGTGATGTACATCATATTGATTCTATAAACACAATGTGTTATTTTATGACCTACTATAATTAAAGTATGAATTTTATGTCCCGTGACCCTAATACATCTAATAGAATGTATTCTAGAACCTTATAACCATTTATTGTTTTTAGATTATGACTTATTTCGAAAGTGGAACCAAAAATATGACCCACAGTTTTCAAATTTGTGCTCTAAATATTGATGCCTGAGTAATTTGACTTTTCACTGTTATTTTTAGATGTAATGATCTACCATTTTATATTTTAGAGCTTTGCCATCAATGTCAACTAGTTGGATCTAAATATTTTAGAATATCAATAAGTTCTGAAGAAAGTGATCATTTATGGCTTCTGTTGAATATTCTCCCAAACCCCAAATGTATCAATTTGCTTTTAATCTTGATAGATCATCTCAAGAACTTCATTATCTGGAGATACCTACAACTTTATTATCTGGAGATACCTGCAACTTTATTATCTGGAGATACCTACAACTTCATTATCTGGAGATACCAACAACTTCATTATCTGGAGATACCTACAACTTCATTATCTGGAGATACCTACAACTTCATTATCTGGAGATACCAACAACTTCATTATCTGGAGATACCTACAACTTCATTATCTGGAGATACCAACAACTTCATTATCTGGAGATACCTACAACTTCATTATCTGGAGATACCTACAAATTTATTATCTGGAGATACCTACAGCTTCATTATCTGGAGATACCTGCAGCTTCATTATCTGGCGATACCTACAGCTTTATTATCTGGAGATACCTACAGCTTCATTATCTGGAGATACCAACAACTTCATTATCTGGAGATACCTACAAATTTATTATCTGGAGATACCTACAGCTTCATTATCTGGAGATACCTGCAGCTTCATTATCTGGCGATACCTACAGCTTTATTATCTGGAGATACCTACAGCTTCATTATCTGGAGATACCAACAACTTCATTATCTGGAGATACCTACAACTTCATTATCTGGAGATACCTACAAATTTATTATCTGGAGATACCTACAACTTCATTATCTGGAGATACCAACAACTTCATTATCTGGAGATACCTACAACTTCATTATCTGGAGATACCTACAAATTTATTATCTGGAGATACCTACAACTTCATTATCTGGAGATACCAACAACTTCATTATCTGGCGATACCTACAGCTTCATTATCTGGAGATACCTACAAATTTATTATCTGGAGATACCTACAGCTTCATTATCTGGAGATACCTGCAGCTTCATTATCTGGCGATACCTACAGCTTTATTATCTGGAGATACCTACAGCTTCATTATCTGGAGATACCTACAACTTCATTATCTGGAGATACCTACAGCTTCATTATCTGGAGATACCTGCAGCTTCATTATCTGGAGATACCTGCAACTTCATTATCTGGAGATATCTACAACTTCATTATCTGGAGATACCTACAACTTCATTATCTGGAGATACCTATAGCTTCATTATCTGGAGATAACTACAACTTCATTATCTGGAGATACCTACTTCTTCATTATCTGGCGATACCTACAGCTTTATTATCTGGAGATACCTACAGCTTCATTATCTGGAGATACCTACAGCTTCATTATATGGAGATACCTACAGCTTCATTATCTGCTGATACCAAGAACTTCATTATGTGGAGATACCTATAGCTTCATTATCTGGAGATACCTGCAGCTTCATTATCCGGAGATACCTACAACTTCATTATCTGGAGATACCTACAGCTTTATTATCTGGAGATACCTACAACTTCATTATCTGGAGATACCTACAGCTTCATTATCTGGAGATACCTACAACTTCATTATCTGGAGATACCTACAAAAAGGAAAAAATATTAAATATTAAACAAAAAAACTAGATGAGCGGTGACTATCAATGGTTCAACACCTTCTTCAGAAAACATCAGTACAGACCAATTTTTCCAGCATCTGATAATGCATGGCCCTTGAAATATTACCTGTCCTAAATTGAATATAACCAACTACATAACAAAAATTATTAGTCTTACATGTTTATTATGTAGGTGGTTTTAATCAGTTTAATAAAGGTTCCATTTTAGTGCCATCCAATTAATTGGTTTGATCTGGCCTTCTAAAAGGGGGAGTTGCTTCATTGGAGGTCATTCTTGTTGTGTTCAAAAAGTAGTTCATTAGAACTTGCACACAACTCACTTATTCGATCTGACTATAGCCCACATATTATACAAGCATAGGATCCGTTATCCAGAAAACCTTTATACAGAAAACTCCGAATTACAGAAAATCCCTCTCACATAGACTCAATTTTAATCAAATAATTCAAAATGTGAAAACATTTTTGCTTTTTCTCTATAAATATTAAGCAATACCTTGCACTTGATCCCAAATAAAATGTAATTAATCCTTATTGGAGGCAAAACAATCCTATTGGCATGGAAAGATCCCTTATCAAGAACACTTTAGGTCCCAAGCATTCTGGATAACAGATCCCATACCTGCATTCCCTCCTATATGGTCACCAGTGCATCCAACATCTGCACCTATTGATGCTGGGAAAACTTAAGGTCCCCATACACAGGCTGATAGTAGCTGCTGATATTGGCCCGTGTATGGCCACTTCTGACGGGCCTGCCCGACCGATATCTGGTCTGAAATCGGCCAGATCTTGATCGGCCAGGTTAGAAAATGACGGGCATAGGTAAAGTCGATCCGGGAACCGCATCAGCTCCTTGATGCGGTCCCCGGACTGACTTTAGCTATGCCCGTCATTATAATTCGATCGTTTGGCCCCGATAACGCCCATATTCTCCCGTAGGTGGGGGATATCGGGAGAAGATCCCCGACATCACCAAGAGAGCGGATCTGCCAGTGTATGGGGACCTTTAGAGCTACCTCCACCCTGGACCTGGCAGTAGCCCTAGGGTTCCCACATTGGGTTGTGCCAATAGGACTGCCAGACTTGCTTAATGGATGCAAATACAATTTGGAATGCATACTCTGAATGTGATGCACCCTGGACTCTGCATATTGCATCCAACTTGCATCAAAAAAAAAGTACTATTTGGAACATAGCATTATGGGTCAAAAACATTTTTTTTGCTCTTTGCAGACTGCACTTGTGTTTGTAAATGACCTTTCATGTTTTCTTATAAAGGCTGGAACTGACTGCGAAAGTTTTATTTGGTGTTTAGTACATTGTTCATACTATTTTGTGACTTTTCCTATTTTCTGTCTATCTACCATAGGATATAGAGTTATTCAAAAGCAAAAGTATTAGGCCATGTTCTTCCATCTGGTTGGCTTGTAAGTCCAATAGATACTATAAACCAGTATCATGGAATAGCAGTGAGGCTATTCCTCCTGACAGTAAAACTGCCTTGCTCATCTGCCTTTTTAACTGCAGCTGGATCAGGAAGAAAAATAGAATACTTGTCTTAACCGTAAACTGAAATTGGGGCAAAGAACATTGGCACGGATTTCAAGATCTAATATATATTTTTCTTATCTGTTGATGATTTTGTTAGCAGTTCTCAACATGAAGTTATGGTGCACATTGCCTTAGTGCGAGACTAAGAATATAAGTAATTCATCTTAAATAAAAAGTATGAGTCACATAGACAATATTTTCTTTGAAAAACCCCATAAACAGTTTTCTTCTTACTGACTTGGCTTCATGAATGTCAAGCCATATAATTTATTAAAGCTGGTCAAGGTTCCAACATGTAAGGATGTGATTTAAAATTCAGTAATTTAATCCCCTCCTTTTTGATTACAGTTCATTGTAGCACGTGAATGTAATAATGGCTGGATGAAACATCAGCTTCTTCACATTCACAACCAGTTAGAAATTCAATATGTCTAAGATATAGTCCCAAGCCTTTGGTTCAATAATGCTGTGAGGGCACAAACACCTTCTGTGTTTTAAGTGATAATGACTATGCTTCCCTGTGGCAGATGAATGGAATAATGGTTGGGTAAGACATCGGCTTCTGCACATTCACAACTAGATAAAAATTCTATGTTTCTAAGATATATTCTCTATTTTGCTGTGAGTGTACAAATACCTTCTGGTTTGAAGTTATAATGATACGGAAAAAAAAATTGTAATTTGTTATGTTTGTAGTTCTTGTTTGTATCCATAGCTAACTCCTGTTGTTATGATATTTGTGTTCAGAAAAGACTGATTAATCTATTCTAAAGGTTGTCTTACACAGTAAGGTCAGCTAGCTTGGCGAGGTCGTCAAGGGAGTGGATCTTCTCCCGATATCCCCACTTATGGGTGGGTGATATTGGGCTAACTCGGTCATTTGGCCTGGGGCCAAATGATCAAATTAGAACTATGGGTATAGGTGCCCATTGGTTCAGAGACCGTGGGCAGGCGATGGTCGGGCGGGCCCTTCGTTAGTGCCCATACACGGGCCGATAAACTGCAGAATCGATCTAAAGGACCGACATGGGCAGCTAGAATCGGCCTGTGTATGGCCACCTTGAGGATTGAAGCTGCCCGTACATTAGCTGCTAACTTGGCCACTCCAGATCATGTTGTAAGCTCAATACCCTGTGTACGGGACTAAAATGATTGCACGCCCAAACAAGACCAAAAGGGAATTGACAAGGTCTCTATTGAGGTCTCTATTGAGGAATGCCCACAGTTATTCATAGTCCTGTATTATTATCCAAATAAAGATGGAACACCCTTAATTGGTAGTAAGGGGAAGTTGCAAAGGGTCATTAGCTTACTCAACTACAGTGTACAAAGTGAGACACAATTTGCCATGTTTTTTCCCAGAACACAGATTTTTTTTTCTGCAATTCCAAAATAACTGTGGAATCCAGAAGGAGCTATGTCAAATGCAATTGCAGTTGATAAGTCAAAATGTAAGCAATTGTGCTTGGGGTTGGACACAAATCGAACACACTTTTCTAGGTCCAGATACCGTCCCATCATTTCTGACACTCTGTGTTAAAAGTATGTCTGTGTCTGATTGTTTAGGCACAATTGCGACGCGCATATTGACCTTGGCCAAAGTGGAAACCATGGACCTACTATCACCGTAAAGGTATTAATAGTTCCAGGGTTCCCTAGGTGGAGGTGGGAGAGATGCACCTCTGCTAAGTACAATTATACGGAGGTGCAGGAAGTCGAGTGTAATTAACGAAGGGTGTCAATTTGATCAAATACCGCACCCCTTTTCTTACATCTGCAACAGCCTTGAGGTCATAAGAGACCCCTGAGGTGTCCTTAAGCTGGCTATACAATCATTGATATAATCATACAAAACAAACTTTCATACAAAAGCCATTTAGTCAGTTGGACACGTCAGAAAATTTTGCGTCAAAAATGTCGGGTAACGACAATTTCTGTGTATGTTTTGCCTATCTGACATATAGGACCTACAATGTATTTCCGGGATATAACTTTCGAACGATTGTTTCAGGCAATCATTTATGTCCAAAACATCATCCGATTTGTTATTTTTAAGACTTTAATCCTACAATCCTACAACTTTAATCCTCTGAATGTTAGTTTTAGATATCCGAACATTCATCATAAGACAAGTAAAATCTGAACGTGTATGGCTAGCTTTAGTCAGAAATAAAAACTTTGCCATAGCAGGAAAGCTGAGGGAGAAAAAAAATTGTGCACAATTCAAAGTACATTTTTTACAGCCAACAAATATAAACTATGTTTCCACTGAGAAAGCACAACTGGTGTAAAAATGGGCAAAACAAAACTCAGTTATCAACTTGAATGCTGAAAACTCTTCCCATTGACTTTTGTGGCATCTCAGCAGGTTTTAGGTGGCGTAATTGTTATAGTGCAAATTGGAGCAAAAACGTAATCACTATTACAATGTATGTAATAAATCTCCTCCTTATTCTATTATTGCTATATCTCTCCTATTCACATCTTGGATAGCAAACCTGTCCTCTTATAGAGTCCACTGACTCTTCTTCTACAAAAAAAAACGGCTTCTACATCCATTTCTCAAAGTATAAAAAAGGTCTCACCATTGTGCTATTCTTTACAAAAACATTGTACGCAGGGATACAAAATTGCCCAATTAATTTACAGGAATGTTGAGAAATTCTTCTGCCATATAAATGTTATTAGCTGCTGCAATGCAATCCTTTTCTATGAAGAACGAGACTTCCAGCACTTATTAGATTTATTTAAGAGGAAGAAAAACATGAGTAATATTTATGATTGTCGATCCCGGTGATTGGCACATTTGGTGTGTTCCTTATGAGGTCACCGCTCCTTCCTGAGTGCTGTGTCACAATCTGTTTTCTTTGCTGTGTTTTGTAAGACAAAATGAAAAATTCCATCGCAGTCAATGAAGCCCTTTTTCGTTTTTTTGCCAGACGCGTGTAGAGAAGAAGTCTTGTTTGGCTCTTTAGTATATGATGCTTACCATATAAGAACCACCAGTATGTACTGTCTTGTATATAAAAGGGCATTGACTCAAGGGATGAGAACATAATTTTGCCCCTTTATAGGTCCCTGGTAAGGCCTCACCTTGAGTATGGGGGGCAGTTTGGGCTCCAGTCCTTAAGAAGGATATTAATGAGCTGGAGAGAGTGCAGAGACTGCAACTAAACTGGTAAATGGGATGGAAGGGTTAAACTATGAGGTTAGACTGTCGAGGTTGAGGTTGCTTTCTCTGGAAAAGAGGCGCTTGTGAGGGGACATGATTACTCTGTACAAGTACATTAGAGGGGATTATAGGCAGTTGGGGGATGTTCTTTTTTCCCATAAAAACAATCAGCGCACCAGAGGCCCCCCCTTTAGATTAGAGGAACGGAGCTTCCATTTGAAGCAGCGTAGGGGGTTCCTCACGGTGAGGGCAGTGAGGTTGGGGAATGCCCTTCCTAGTGATGTGGTAATGGCAGATTCTGTTAATGCCTATAAGAGGGGCCTGGATGAGTTTTTGAACAAGCATAGTATCCAAGGCTATTGTGATACTAATATCTACAGTTAGTACTAGTGGCTGTATATATAGTTTATGTATGTGAGTGTATAGATTGGTAAGTATAGGTTGTGTGCTGGGTTTACTTGGTTGGGTTGAACTTGATGGATTCTGGCCTTTTTTCAACCCTATGTAACTATTTACTATGAACGCAAAGGGAATTATGTTGTGTGTTGTTTATATGGATAATTTGTTATACAATTATTGATGTAATTTTTAATGTTGCATTTAGTTTTTAATTTAATTCTCTTGCACAAAAACAATAGAAATCAAGCAGAATTTATTTCATAACAAGAATAATAATGTGCCTAACAAAGGGGCATTATAATCTGACCATTGTACTACTGTACCATTGTCCTTATCAATGAAACACTCTACTCTTGAGAGTACACATACAAATAGCTCTGCTCTCATTTTCCCTACACAAATAGCACTTTGGGGCATTAAATGGCATCCTAATATAACGTTATTTGGACATGGACATAGTCAAGAGAGGCAAGAGTTGCAGAATAATTCCGTCTGTTGGCTTTTGCTTCCTCTAGAGTAAGAGGAGTTGTTAGTATGATAGTGGTGATGAGGAAAACTGCCCCATTTTGCTTTGTTGAAAAATTAGCAAAACTGCTTTTCTTGCTCAAAATATGGGGTTCAATGTGGGGTTTTCCTTTTTTTCTTGTGGCAAATGCTTTGGAGTCAATAGGTGTTTTTTCTCCCATTTATTTTGAATTTCCTTGATAGAAGTTCTGGAGGAACTCAAACTCGTCAAACTAAATCTCATATCTCATCAAACTAAATCCCATATTTATATAAACAAGAGTTTATTATTAACATGTATTTATAAAGCGCTCTACATTGCACATACAGAATTACATACAAGGCAACCAATGACCAATACAAGAGATTACAATTAGGGGGTTAAGACACAAACTGTTTAGAATTAAGTAAGGTGAGAGACATAGCACAGGGAATTGCATTTAGCGGCACACTGAAGTTGTGCTCAACTAAATGAGGGGATGTTTCTTAAATAAATTTCATTATAGAGATCTTTTGAAGGCAGAGAGATTGTGTGGGAGAGAATTCCAGAGAAGGGGTGCAGCCCTTGCAAAGTCATGATTGTGTGAGGGGAGTTGAGGAGCAGGTCAGTAGGGAGCATAACAAGTGGTTTGGGGGAATCTAGGAAAAAGTTCAGAGATGTAGGGTGGGGCAGAGATAGGAACTGCTGTGAATGTGAGGGTCATTAGTTTGAATTTTATACTGGATGGTAGAGAAGGCCAGTGCAGGGATTGGCAGAGTGGCACGGCAGAGGGACTGGCAGAGTGGCACGGCAGAGGGACTGGCAGAGTGGCACGGCAGAGGGATTGGCAGAGTGGCACGGCAGAGGGATTGGCAGAGTGGCACAGCAGAGGGACTGGCAGAGTGGCACGGCAGAGGGATTGGCAGAGTGGCACGGCAGAGGGACTGGCAGAGTGGCACGGCAGAGGGATTGGCAGAGTGGCATGGCAGAGGGACTGGCAGAGTGGCACGGCAGAGGGACTGGCAGAGTGGCACGCCAGAGGGATTGGCAGAGTGGCATGGCAGAGGGACTGGCAGAGGGACTGGCAGAGTGGCGTGGCAGAGGGACTGGCAGAGTGGCACGGCAGAGGGATTGGCAGAGTGGCATGGCAGAGGGACTGGCAGAGTGGCACGGCAGAGGGACTGGCAGAGTGGCACGCCAGAGGGATTGGCAGAGTGGCATGGCAGAGGGACTGGCAGAGTGGCGTGGCAGAGGGACTGGCAGAGTGGCACGGCAGAGGGATTGGCAAAGTGGCACGGCAGAGCAGTAGCGGTTGGAGAGGTGTATGAGCCTGGCAGCAGTATTCATTATGGACTGGAGAGGGGACAGTCTCTGCAAAGGAAGGCTGATTAATAGAAATGAAGGGCAGGGCAGATCAATTTGACCACATCAAAAAGGAGTTGTAAAAGACTTCCATTTATTATATGTTATTCAATCTTTAACAGCATAGGCTGGGAGCTGCATTGTGACTTCTAATTCCGAAAGTAATGCTATGGGTAATTTTTGTGCACCATCATTATATACAGGCTTGAGAAACCAGAAGTTGTTCATGGTTTTGAAAGGAAATTAAGTATGGATCAAGTAGGGTCCTAAGAGCTCATAATTAAATACACACAACAGGAAGCACAGCATTACTTTGGCCATGAAATACATATTTGCAAATACAAATTTACATCTTATTAAGTGTCTAATGGTCTGAAACTTGAACTCCCTCCCCTCTCCAATTAGAATCTCCAGGCTTTTCATTTACATCTACTGTATAGCCTAGACCAGGGATCCCCAACCTTTTTAACTCATAAGCCACAATTAGATGTAAAAAGTGTTGGTGAGCCACACAAGCATGACAAAAGTTCTTTGGGGATGCCAAATAAGGGCTGTGATTGGCTATTTGGTAGCCCCATGTGACTGCTGGCCTGCAGGAGGCTCTGCTTGGAGTAAAACTGTGTCTTTGTGCTTCCAAAACTTGTCTCCAAAGCAGAGATATAAAAACGGGCACCTATGTTGAGGCCACTGGGAGCAACATCAAAGGGGTTGGTGGGCAACATGTCGCTAACAAGCCACTGGTCTAGAACCTTAAGCCTATAACCAAAGTTTCGCCCTTCCAGGGGAGCCTGAATTAACAGCCGCTGCTTAGACAATAAGTGGTTATAAAAAAATTATGGAGTAACAGTATATCCACGCTTGAAGAGATATACCTGATGCTGATAATAGCCTGCATTTAACTGGAAAGTAACTACGGACTGTTGAAGTGCAGAATTCAATTGGTTAATACTGGAGACGGGTTTATTCCCAGTGAGCCATGGGCCGGCCTTTACTGTGCAATATACTGCAGAGCTGCTCTACCAGTTCTTTTAAAAAAAAGAAAATCTACCTTCTAGACAAAGTATGTCAAGGCCAAAGGAATGTATTTACAAATAGATGTGCTATCCTGTAGCTTTTCTATTGGGAAACATAATTACATGCAAAACTGAGTGCAGCGGGTACAGTATAGCAGCCCCACTCACAGAGCTGCCTGCTCCATGTTATTAACAATGGGCTGTTATTACCTGCTATTATTCTTATCTGTGCTCCTGCTGAATAACATAAATCTGCTTCAGTAATAGCCACTAATGGAAAAAAATGCATTGAGGAAAATATACAGTGTACTGAACCTTACATTTACATTAGCAAGAAATATTTCAGCATATGGGAGAGAAATTAGATTTTCGCCAAATGGTATAAGGAGGCTATTTTCTAGTAAAACAAAATGCTCTTTCAGTGAACAATTATTCACATAATTAGTTTGCTACCATTTGTAAGTACAGGTATGGAATCCATTATCCGGAAACCCGTTATCCAGAAAGTTCTGAATTACAGAAAGGCCATCTCCCATAGACTCCTTTATAAGCAAATAATTCTAATTTTTGAAAATTATTTCCTTTTTCTCTGTAATAATAAAACAGTACCTGTACTTGATCCCAACTAAGATATAATTACCCCTTATTGGGGGCAGAACAGCCCTATTGGGTTTATTTAATGGTTACATTATTCCCTTTTCTCTGTAATAATAAAATAGTACCTGTACCTGATCCCAACGAAGATATAATTACCCCTTATTGGGGGCAGAACAGCCCTATTGGGTTTATTTATTGGTTAAATGATTCCCTTTTCTCTGTAATAATAAAACAGTACCTGTACTTGATCCCAACTAAGATATAATTACCCCTTATTGGGCGCAGAACAGCCCTATTGGGTTTATTTAATGGTTAAATGATTCCCTTTTCTCTGTAATAATAAAACAGTACCTGTACTTGATCCCAACTAAGATATAATTACCCCTTATTGGGGCAGAACAGCCCTATTGGGTTTATTTATTGGTTAAATGATTCCCTTTTCTCTGTAATAATAAAACAGTACCTGTACTTGATCCCAACTAAGATATAATTACCCCTTATTGGGGGCAGAACAGCCCTATTGGGTTTATTTAATGGTTAAATGATTCCCTTTTCTCTGTAATAATAAAACAGTACCTGTACTTGATCCCAACTAAGATATAATTACCCCTTATTGGGGGCAGAACAGCCCTATTGGGTTTATTTAATGGTTAAATGATTCCCTTTTCTCTGTAATAATAAAACAGTACCTGTACTTGATCCCAACTAAGATATAATTACCCCTTATTGGGGGCAGAACAGCCCTATTGGGTTTATTTAATGGTTAAATGATCCCCTTTTCTCTGTAATAATAAAACAGTACCTGTACTTGATCCCAACTAAGATATAATTACCCCTTATTGGGGGCAGAACAGCCCTATTGGGTTTATTTAATGGTTAAATGATTCCCTTTTCTCTGTAATAATAAAACAGTACCTGTACTTGATCCCAACTAAGATATAATTACCCCTTATTGGGGGCAGAACAGCCCTATTGGGTTTATTTCATGGTTAAATGATTCCCTTTTCTCTGTAATAATAAAACAGTACCTGTACTTGATCCCAACTAAGAAATAATTACCCCTTATTGGGGGCAGAACAGCCCTATTGGGTTTATTTAATGGTTAAATGATTCCCTTTTCTCTGTAATAATAAAACAGTACCTGTACTTGATCCCAACTAAGATATAATTACCCCTTATTGGGGGCAGAACAGCCCTATTGGGTTTATTTAATGGTTAAATGATTCCCTTTTCTCTGTAATAATAAAACAGTACCTGTACTTGATCCCAACTAAGATATAATTACCCCTTATTGGGGGCAGAACAGCCCTATTGGGTTTATTTAATGGTTAAATGATTCCCTTTTCTCTGTAATAATAAAACAATACCTGTACTTGATCCCAACTAAGATATAATTACCCCTTATTGGGGGCAGAACAGCCCTATTGGGTTTATTCAATATCTTAATGATTTTTAGCAGACTTAAGGTATGGAAATCTAAATTAGGGAAAGATCCCTTATCCGGAAAACCCCAGGCCCTGAGCATTCTGGATAACAGGTCCCCTACCTGCTCTTCAAACATATTACAATTCAAGATAAGAAAAGTTTACCAATTCTGATGAACAGAGCATCCCTCATTAGTTAGCCTTTATTTCTGACTGGTCAGTCTGTTTTCAGTGTAAAAGAAAAGTGATACTGAGAATAATGAACCCCCTGTAATACAATATAAGGATATTAAAAGTCAACAAGGATTTCCTTGACCAACGACCAAGCAATGAAACTACAAGGTCTAATATCTAATATCCCCATAGTCTATAATGCAGAATACATCACTAAATAACTATTATAACTGATGACATCACTAAGCGCTGTTTATAAGTATAGATTTTATAGCATATTCATACATCTTGTGTATAAATAAATAAATGTGTTGGCTCATTATTCATTTGGATGATTACAAAGGTTCTGTACTGTTATTTTATCATGTCTATTTAAGTTTTTGAGCATGATTTTATCAGAATATATATTGTATCCCTAGTAGCCACGATGATGTATAAATGATCACATACAGATGGAGAGGGCTTAGAATAAGCTGTATTGCTGATCTGTTTAGCCATCTGAGACATGTGTCTTGCTTTATCCATTGACAGTGCATTTTCATAGCTGCATAGACTTGGCCTGCTATAGCTTCTTTGTGCTGTACACATGTAATGTGGGTAGAAACACACTTGCATTATGCACAATTATTATTAGGGACACAGGACGGGATGGCAGAGTGCAGAGAGGAGGACAGTGACAGGGCTTGGAAGGGGACAGAAAGTTACATAAGAAGTTGGGGCAAGGCGGACAAAACTAATCGGACTAAACTAAGCGCCATTTTGCTTATCTGGAGCAGCATCCCTCCCACCCACCCTGTGGATCAGATTATGGGTAACTACGCGTGGGGGGTCCATACAGGTGTTTGGGCTTCATCTGTTTCTCAGCAGGTAGTGAAATGCTTGCCCAGGGGGCCTATGGCCATGGATTGTTATGGTTAAGTAGCCAGCAGCTAGTGAGGCAGGCTTTTGGGGGCATGGGTCCCACTAAAGGGGTGACAATCGGTTACCTGGTTTCACTTGCCCACCTGACCTCTAGTGTGCCAGCATGCCAGGTAGCCCAGGAAGGTGCATATAGCAGTGGGTTGGCAAGCTAGAAACATGTTGGTTGGTAAGTTAATACATTCATGTGAATGTGTCTGTATTTTGATCTGTAATTAAAGCTGTGATCTTGTGAGGAAATGTGCCTTACCGGCACGGCGGGGACGCCCGCCGCGCTACCATCGGCGGGGACGCCCGCCGCGCCGTCTGTTCCCTGTGCCTGCCCCTTCATAGTGTGCGCGCGCGCGCACTTCCGTATACTTAAAGGCGCAGGCGCGCTGACGAATGACGTCATGACGCATGACGCATGACGTCAGCGCGCAATGGCGCCAAATTTGAAATATTTAAAGGGCCTTTCGATTGTTACTCATTGCCCGTGATAGGATTTGATTCCTGGTGCCTTTTGAGCCTTGTGTATTTTGTTCCTGTATCCTGCTTGTTGCCTTCCTGTGTTTTGACCCGGCTTGCTCCTGACTATCCTGATTTTCCATATCTGACCTCGGCTTGTACTTCGACTACGTTTTCGTCTCATCCTGCTGTATCGATTATTCCGGTTTGACCCTTGCCTGTCTGACTATCCTTGATTGCTGCCCGCCCCGACCTAGCCTGCCTGACGACGTCCTTGTTTAACCCTATTTGTACCGTGATCTTCGGCCTAACTGACGTTATCTACAGTCGTGCCCCTTTGCTTGCCAGAACTCCTGCCTCGTTCCCCTCGTTAAGTCCAGGTGGCATCTGAGTAGCTGAGGGCTCCTCCCGAAGCCAAAGGCGGTCACAACACTGGTGAAGCCGAGCCGAGACAAGGGAACTTGGCATCTGTTCTGGTTTAGGGTGCCGACCGTGACAGATCTTCTCTGGATTTCATTATTTGTGCCATTATTTGTGTCTTTGGGGAAGGGGTTCCAGAAAAGGGGGGCAGGTATAAGATGGAGTGAAGGGTCAGCTGTTAACACTGCCCTTGTCACAAGTATTATTATTATCAATTATTTATATAGCGCCAACACATTTATGTAATGCTTTACAGCCATAGTTCACCTCAGTCACTACCCCAGCGAAGCTTACAATCTAACCCTAATTACATACATACACACAAGCGGCAATAAATGAACCTGCCTGTATGTTTTTTGCAATACGGGAAGAACCAGAGCACCTCGAGAAATACCCACGCAGACACAGGGAGAACATGCAAACTTCTTGCAGAGGCAAGACTCCAGCACTGCAAAGCAGAAGAGCTTACCATTAAGCCACCATACTGCCTAAGGGTCTCTAAGCTCCAGATCAGGGTCCCACAAGTGATTTCAATGTCTCTGAGAGGCAGCACAGAAAGGGCAGCGCTACAAATCACTACTCTGCTTGCTTCAATAGGCCATAATCCATACCTAGGTGTAAGGCGCCCATAAAGGATTCCGGCTGTTATCCCCAGATAAGGCAATCACTAATTACTCCTGATTTATGTAACTGCTCATCATCCAGTCCCTGTCTACTGTACATCCACCGGTATTCTTTTTGTTCCCTTTTCATTTCTGTTAATGATCATTTACTGGGTGCCTTGAGATTTCTCATTTCTGTCATTTCCAAATACCATATTTGCATGTTTATTGCTTTGAAATAAGCATCTAAATTGCCATATTGTAAAGGCCATGTTTGCCTTTATTTATGAATGTGTAACTTACCTTTTCTCCAGTATATAAGCTCCACTAATCACTGTCGGCTAATACATAAAAGTCCACGAATTGAAAACAAGAAAAAATTATAGTATGCCTTCAATTCCTGGAAAATGACTTTATAAACATTGGAATGTACCATGATCCTTTACCTCAGTCCATTACAGCTCAACTAATTTGCTATTAATCCTATGATAGTTTCTACTAAGCAGCAAGCATTTTTAGAATGTTCTGTTCTGAATTATCCTTTACCAAAAGCTCATGAAGGAACTGATGTTAAAACAAATGAAAATACCTTAGTGTTCATGGTCAATCCTCAGTAACTGGGACACCCCCCCTACACACACGCTCACATTTTTTGCTAAAACATTGCATTTGGGAATTTAAAAATTAGGGTTTTACATGGGTTCTGATAAATCTTTTCAAAATGAATTTTTGTTTTCAAAAAAATTACCATTAGGTTAATGGCAAACAGGTATATTGACCATTTTTGAACACTGTTTGCCCTTGCTGAGCTCTTTGAAGAGAAGTCCACTAGTCACTTCTTCAGGTGCCTCATATAGTTTCTTCTCATACAGTAAAGCCATGGTCTATCAACTCCTGAATTTGAATTTTTGCCACAATTCCAAACTTGGATTGTGGGCATTCACCATTGTCTAATTTTTGTTCACAATTCAAAATTTTGGTGAAAAAAATCCAATTTTGCAGCAGAATTCCCTATTTATTATGCAATGAAAAATCCAAAAGAAAAAAATGCCATGTAAAAGCTGTCAAGATCATGTAGAAGTCAATGGCAAGTGTCCGTTTTACAACTGGAAGATCTTTGTTTGCTTTATGGTTTTAGAGGTTTTCTGGGGGCAGGGCATACTTTAATGTGTGCAACAATAAGAAAAAGTTACCGTTTTCTCATTTCTCCCCACATTCGTGCTTTTTCACTTTGGATCTTTTAATAAATGACTATTCATTTAGTCACGGGTTTAAAGTATTAAATAAAACAAATACAAAATTACTGTAGCAGTGATAGATAATAGATAACTTGTAGAGATAATAAAAGTAATTACTGTTAAGAGTGAAGACACACAGAGCTACTAGTAGCAGCTACTTGTTGTGGCTAATAAACTAGACAATGCTGATCATTTACTGATAACTGTCTCTATGTGAGTTTTAGCAGAGACAATTCTCAACATTGTCTATGGCAGGGTATTTTATGTTTAGTTTAGTAGCTGCTACTAGTAGCTCTGTGTGTCTTCACCCTAAGGGCCGTGACACATGGGGAGATTAGTCGCGCTGCAACAAATCTCCATTGCCGCAGACAACTAATCTCCCTGCAATGCCATCCCACCGGCTGCCTTGAGAGGAAACTTCAGCGACTTCCGCAAATTACGGCGCCGCGTATGCCATCCCACTGGCGATTTAAATTCTAGCAGTGGGATGCCATTGCAGGGAGATTAGTCGTCCACGACAACGGAGATTTGTCTCGCCACGACTAATCTCCCCGTGTGTCATGGCCCTAATAGGATGGGTTGTAAATAGTCCAGTTGTCTGGATTCGGTTAGGTCACATAGTGTGACATGAAACATGGCCCCAAATTAATGTCTCAGTGTGTTAAATAACTCCTTACATTTGAATTCATAGATATTTATTTCTCATTCAGTTTTAAAGTTCCTTTTTAGAATTAAGACTTTCATGTCCTGAAGCCTGTGGTCTTGATAAGCAGAAGTGTTGTCCCACTGGTATATCACCTACTTTTATTATCTCTATCTGTCTATAACTTCCTAATTTATTGCTCATGAACACTTTTCTCTGATCTAACAGTATATATTCTGTGCCATTCCAGCTTCCATTTGTATTTTGCCTGAAGGGGCCTTAGAGCTCTGAAAGTTTGCAATGTATTTTTATTGTTAGTTAATATACAGTAGGTACAACTTCTACAATACTTTTGTATTTGTTTTTTGTTTTTTTTATTATTATTTTGTTATTATTATTCCCTCCCCCCTACTTCACTAGTTTTCTATAGTGCAGGATGAAGCACCCATAGAAATATTATATCACTTGAACAATATCCTAGTTCTGATTTCACCCCTTTGTCATTTCATGAAAAGCCACTTAGACTTTTTGCATACAGTACTTTTATGGTGACCCTTAATCCAACCCAGCCTATAATGAACAAAACTAATTCTCTATAAAACTGGTACATGACCTGGCAAACCTGAACAAAACTCTACCAGTAAAAGTCATAAGCTCAAGCAGGCAACATTGTCTGAACCCTCTGATGACAAACATGATGAGACTACAAAGTTGCCAAGATCACAGGTTGCTGGCCAGTTGGAAAATAGAACAGCCATATAAAAGGCTAAAGAGTCTAAATCATAATAGTAACCATGGAAAGAAAACAAGGCAGATTAGGGACCACCCAAGCCCAGGAACATGACATAGAAGTAGAGTCAGGCAAGAGCACATTACAGAAAAAGAACATTAGCAGCAACTGTAGATATAGGGAAATATACACCAGCAATTACGTACCATGGTTGGCTTAATTTGTCATCGTTTAATTCAGAATGAATTCTTACATTGCTTTCTGGGATTGTTTTAGAATAAGTTAGTGTAGGCGGTTGCCATTATTCTGTCTCTGAAATATTGCTTCAAGTCCCTTTACTTTTAAAGCAAAAATTTCAGCCCGTTCTAAATAACAAACTTTCTTGAGTAGCTTGGTAATTTATTTGATTCAAGCATTAATCATTTGGGTGAAGCAAAGCATAACATGTCAGGTCTTTGCTAAGACATTCCTTTCGAAAATGAGTTTGCATAGGCCAGTCAATGTTTGATCCTGGTGTATGAGCTCTCTAACTTGCATCTTCTACCTGCTCTCACTCAAAGAAATGGTGGGATGGTCCACAAGGTCGGATTAGTATCTGATGAGCCCCAAGGCAAGACAAACAGAATCAATGACCAATGTGATCTTATTAAGACACTCAAGGCAATATCACTGCATTCTGTTTTGTAAATCCAGTTCCCATCTAGAACGTGCTGTGCAGTTTTGGTTTCCAGTGCTCAATTGGGATATTATTGAATTAGAGATCAAAAGAAGGGCAACTAAGCTGGTAAAGGGTATGGGAAGTCAGTTATCAAGAACGACTGGCCATGGTGGGTTTGTTTACTATGGAGAAGAGGCGTTTAAAGGAAGGATATGATAACTATGTATAAATATATAAGGGGATCATATAATATATAATCTATCGAATGCTTTATTTACCAGCAGACACGAGGGCACCCATTCTGATTAGAAGAAGGGTTTGTTACTGTGAGAGCTGTGAAGTTGTGGAATTCCCTCCCCGAATCAGTTGTGCTGGCTGATACATTATATAACTTTAAAAAGGGGCTGGGTGGCTTTTTAGCAAGTGAGGGAATACAGGGTTATGGGAGATAGCTCTCAGTACAAGTGAGGGAATACAGGGGTAGGGGGGATAGCTCTCAGTACAAGTGAGGGAATACAGGGGTAGGGGAGAGAGCTCTCAGTACAAGTGAGGGAATACAGGGGTAGGGGAGATAGCTCTCAGTACAAGTGAGGGAATACAGGGTTAGGGGAGATAGCTCTCAGTACAAGTGAGGGAATACAGGGGTATGGGAGATAGCTCTCAGTACAAGTGAGGGAATACAGGGGTAGGGGAGATAGCTCTCAGTACAAGTGAGGGAATACAGGGGTAGGGGGGATAGCTCTCAGTACAAGTGAGGGAATACAGGGGTATGGGAGATAGCTCTCAGTACAAGTGAGGGAATACAGGGGTAGGGGAGATAGCTCTCAGTACAAGTGAGGGAATACAGGGGTAGGGGAGATAGCTCTTGGTACAAGTGAGGGAATACAGGGGTAGGGGAGATAGCTCTCAGTACAAGTGAGGGAATACAGGGTTAGGGGAGATAGCTCTCAGTACAAGTGAGGGAATACAGGGGTATGGGAGATAGCTCTCAGTACAAGTGAGGGAATACAGGGGTAGGGGGGATAGCTCTCAGTACAAGTGAGGGAATACAGGGGTAGGGGAGATAGCTCTCAGTACAAGTGAGGGAATACAGGGGTATGGGAGATAGCTCTCAGTACAAGTGAGGGAATACAGGGGTAGGGGAGATAGCTCTCAGTACAAGTGAGGGAATACAGGGGTATGGGAGATAGCTCTCAGTACAAGTGAGGGAATACAGGGGTATGGGAGATAGCTCTCAGTACAAGTGAGGGAATACAGGGGTAGGGGAGATAGCTCTCAGTACAAGTGAGGGAATACAGGGGTAGGGGGGATAGCTCTCAGTACAAGTGAGGGAATACAGGGGTATGGGGGATAGCTCTCAGTACAAGTGAGGGAATACAGGGGTAGGGGAGATAGCTCTCAGTACAAGTGAGGGAATACAGGGGTATGGGAGATAGCTCTCAGTACAAGTGAGGGAATACAGGGGTATGGGAGATAGCTCTCAGTACAAGTGAGGGAATACAGGGGTAGGGGAGATAGCTCTTAGTACAAGTGAGGGAATACAGGGGTAGGGGAGATAGCTCTCAGTACAAGTGAGGGAATACAGGGGTAGGGGAGATAGCTCTCAGTACAAGTGAGGGAATACAGGGGTATGGGAGATAGCTCTCAGTACAAGTGAGGGAATACAGGGGTAGGGGAGATAGCTCTCAGTACAAGTGAGGGAATACAGGGGTATGGGAGATAGCTCTCAGTACAAGTGAGGGAATACAGGGGTAGGGGAGATAGCTCTCAGTACAAGTGAGGGAATACAGGGGTAGGGGAGATAGCTCTCAGTACAAGTGAGGGAATACAGGGGTAGGGGGGATAGCTCTCAGTACAAGTGAGGGAATACAGGGGTATTGTCAGGACCTGCCTGTACTCAAACTCTGGACTTTATATTCGGCAGGTTCTGCATTACTCCATTGAGCCACTTGAGACCTTGGGCATCCAGCTCTAAACATTATATTCACCCCTCTTTGCTCCACTGTTCTGACTTGTCGCCTCCTCCTCCCTTAGTAAGCCCAGGTGGTTGCAATTGGACAATTATCGGGCTTTATAAGCCAGTTAGAAGCAACCCCTGGTTGCTTGTTCATTAAGCCTTTTTTGTGATTCCTGTGTCCGTACCTGCCTGACTCCTACCTGGTTCCTGCACCCATACCTGCCTGTGTTCCTGTGACCATACCTGCCTGACTCCTGCCTGGTTCCGTTCCTCGTCTCCTGTCCCTGACTTCTGTTGGATCTCCCGGTATTTGACCTCGGCCTGTTTATTTGACTCCTCTCTGTCTTCAGCCTGCCCCTGACCACTGCCTGTTATTCGGACCTTCCTTGCCTGCTGCCAGTCCTGACCCTTTGCCTGCTTAACGGACTTGTATTGTTTTGCCGCCTGCCTCTGACCACTGGCCTGTTTTATGGACTTGTATTTCTTGCTGAATCCTTAATAAATTCTCTGCATCTCAATATGCCTTCTGCCTATATACAACAGTACCCGTTATATCCATATTACACAGCATATAGGCTCCTACCTGCCAGCCACCCACCTGTGGCTATACCTGCCAGCCACCCACCTGTGGCTGCTCCTGATAGGTATGGGGGATAGCTCTCAGTACAAGTGAGGGAATACAGGGTTAGGGGAGATAGCTCTCAGTACAAGTGAGGGAATACAGGGGTAGGGGAGATAGCTCTCAGTACAAGTGAGGGAATACAGGGGTAGGGGGCATAGCTCTCAGTACAAGTGAGGGAATACAGGGGTAGGGGGCATAGCTCTCAGTACAAGTGAGGGAATACAGGGGTAGGGGGCATAGCTCTCAGTACAAGTGAGGGAATACAGGGGTAGGGGAGATAGCTCTCAGTACAAGTGAGGGAATACAGGGGTAGGGGGCATAGCTCTCAGTACAAGTGAGGGAATACAGGGGTAGGGGAGATAGCTCTCAGTACAAGTGAGGGAATACAGGGGTATGGGAGATAGCTCTCAGTACAAGTGAGGGAATACAGGGGTAGGGGAGATAGCTCTCAGTACAAGTGAGGGAATACAGGGGTAGGGGAGATAGCTCTCAGTACAAGTGAGGGAATACAGGGGTAGGGGGGATAGCTCTCAGTACAAGTGAGGGAATACAGGGGTATGGGAGATAGCTCTCAGTACAAGTGAGGGAATACAGGGGTATGGGAGATAGCTCTCAGTACAAGTGAGGGAATACAGGGGTAGGGGGGATAGCTCTCAGTACAAGTGAGGGAATACAGGGGTAGGGGGGATAGCTCTCAGTACAAGTGAGGGAATACAGGGGTAGGGGGGATAGCTCTCAGTACAAGTGAGGGAATACAGGGGTAGGGGAGATAGCTCTCAGTACAAGTGAGGGAATACAGGGGTATGGGAGATAGCTCTCAGTACAAGTGAGGGAATACAGGGGTATGGGAGATAGCTCTCAGTACAAGTGAGGGAATACAGGGGTAGGGGGGATAGCTCTCAGTACAAGTGAGGGAATACAGGGGTAGGGGGGATAACTCTCAGTACAAGTTGATCCAGGGACTGGACCGATTGCCATCTTGGAGTCAGGAAGGTATTTTCCCCCCTCTGAGGCAATTAGAGAGGCTTCAGAAAGGTTTTTTTGCCTTCATCTGGATCAACTAGTAGTTAGGGAGATTTTATATAGGCATATAAGGTTAAACTTAACGGATGTGTGTCTTTTTCCAACCTAACCGACTGTTACTATGTTCCATACTTAAGTGAGACCTGTAACAAAGGGTTCATAGCACGTCCTGATTGAGAACATCTGCACAGCTATGTCTGCCAATACGTTACACTAAACTTATACTAACCCAGTATCAAACAGTGACATTTACTTATGCAATATCTTAGTACCTTACCTATACAGTATCTTAGTGGATAATAATTACAGATTTGTCCATCAACCAGCAGCAAGGCTCGGCTCTGCAGTGAGATAATTGCTTCTCTCTTAGTCACTGAAAATTCACTTAAGATGCTAATTTATCATTTCTGAGAGGTTAACAAGCTTCTAACTGATATCAGAACAGGAGTTAGATACACAATTAAAGCCGTACCTGCCAAGGCCAGGACATTGTACATCACATTATATTGCGTGTGTAACTGGGTACAATAGAAGAAATGATGCATGTATTATTAATGGAGATAAGCAAAGAATTTCTTAAACTTCTTTTAAATTTGTCTTTTTGTACAGGTATGGGATCCCTAATCTGGAAACCCCTTATACAGAAAGCTCAGAATTATGGAAAGCCCGTCTCCTATAGACTCCATATTAATCAAATAATTTAGAATTTTAAAACTGATTTCCTTTTTCTCTGTAGAAATAAAACAGAACCTTGTAACTGATCCCAACTAAGATATAAATAATCCTTATTGGATGCAAAACAATCCTACTGGGTTTAATTAATGTTTTATTGATTTTTTAGTAGACTTAAGGTATGGAGATCCAAATTACAGAAAGATCCCTTATCTGGAATAACCTTGGTCCCGAGCATTCTTAATAACGGGTCCTATACCTGTACCCATTTAAAATCATTATTTAAAGTTTCCAGTATTTCTTTACTACATGTACCCTAATCATAATTGCTGCAGGTCTCTATTCTCCACAATGCAGCAAAGAGATTTGCATTTACCCATGGGCAGTGCTGTACTCATGCCCCCTAACCATCTCTTATTGTGCATGTCATTCAGATGCCCAAATTAGGGGGCACCAGTGGGTACAGGATGCAATAGATACCATTGTAGGGCAGGAACTAAGGACAGGATTGCCCTGAGCCTGCTGGCACTGCAAGCGCTTTTTATATGAGCGTAAGGAACACGTTTGCACTTCTGTCAGGACTCAAAGGGATCAAAGTACGTGACTTATTCTGTTTCTCTAAATTACCAACATATTCTTAAAGGAGAAGGAAAGGCTAATAAAGAGTTAATCCCAAGCTGCAGGCATACCTTCAGTTCTCTCAATAGTGCCCTTAAGTATCCCCATATTTCATCTGTTCAGATGATCAGAAGCCTCATAGGAAAAAAAAGATGAGTTCTATAAATTCTTGAGGGAGGAGGGAGCAGGAGAAGGGAGAGAGGAGAGAGCTACGTGTCTCTGGCACAGGAAAACAGAGACAACAAATCTTTTGACAGAGGACTCGGTGCAGTGCTTATGGCTGTATTTACATAGACCTTTCTGATAAAGCTTATTTAGTTTTTACCTTTGGAAAGATAAAATCTCTGGGGGTGTCAAAATGTTGGGCCCCTACCCCAGTCATTGTAATCACTGTTAGGGGAAAAACACATGAGCCCGAGGTCGTTGCAACGTACTTTTCCTTCTCCTTTTACATCTCATTACAAAATCAAGGATTAATTATATCTTCGTTGGGATCAAGTACAGATACTGTTTTATTATTACAGAGAAAAGGGAATCATTTAACCATTAAATAAACCCAATAGGGCTGTTCTGCCCCCAATAAGGGGTAATTATATCTTAGTTGGGATCAAGTACAGATACTGTTTTATTATTACAGAGAAAAGGGAATCATTTAACCATTAAATAAACTCAATAGGGCTGTTCTGCCCCAATAAGGGGTAATTATATCTTAGTTGGGATCAAGTACAGGTACTGTTTTATTATTACAGAGAAAAGGGAATCATTTAACCATTAAATAAACCCAATAGGGCTGTTCTGCCCCCAATAAGGGGTAATTATATCTTAGTTGGGATCAAGTACAGATACTGTTTTATTATTACAGAGAAAAGGGAATCATTTAACCATTAAATAAACCCAATAGGGCTGTTCTGCCGCCAATAAGGGGTAATTATATCTTAGTTGGGATCAAGTACAGGTACTGTTTTATTCTTACAGAGAAAAGGGAATCATTTAACCATTAAATAAACCCAAAAGGGCTGTTCTGCCCCCAATAAGGGGTAATTATATCTTAGTTGGGATCAAGTACAGGTACTGTTTTATTCTTACAGAGAAAAGGGAATCATTTAACCATTAAATAAACCCAATAGGGCTGTTCTGCCCCAATAAGGGGTAATTATATCTTAGTTGGGATCAAGTACAGGTACTGTTTTATTATTACAGAGAAAAGGGAATCATTTAACCATTAAATAAACTCAATAGGACTGTTCTGCCCCCAATAAGGGGTAATTATATCTTAGTTGGGATCAAGTACAGGTACTGTTTTATTCTTACAGAGAAAAGGGAATCATTTAACCAATAAATAAACCCAATAGGGCTGTTCTGCCCCAATAAGGGGTAATTACTGTATATCTTAGTTGGGATCAAGTACAGGTACTGTTTTATTATTACAGAGAAAAGGGAATCATTTAACCATTAAATAAACCCAATAGGGCTGTTCTGCCCCAATAAGGGGTAATTATATCTTAGTTGGGATCAAGTACAGGTACTGTTTTATTATTACAGAGAAAAGGGAATCATTTAACCATTAAATAAACCCAATAGGGCTGTTCTGCCCCAATAAGGGGTAATTATATCTTAGTTGGGATCAAGTACAGGTACTGTTTTATTATTACAGAGAAAAGGGAATCATTTAACCATGAAATAAACCCAATAGGGCTGTTCTGCCCCCAATAAGGGGTAATTATATCTTAGTTGGGATGAAGTACAGGTACTGTTTTATTATTACAGAAATAAAGGAAATAATTTTCAAAAATTTGACTTATTTGCTTATAATGGAGTCTATGGGAGATAGGCTTTCCGTAATTCAAAACTTTCTGGATAATGGGTTTCCAGATAACGGATCCCATACATGTACTAAGGTTTTTTAACTGGAACCAGGAGACTCAACCCATGACATAAAAAATCCCTTGACCATTATTCCCCCTTCACCAAACTTCACAGTGTGCATTTGGGCAAGTAGTGTTATCATGGTATGTGCCCGGATTCATCCATTAGGCTGTCAGATGGGGGTGATGTAATATTTGGAGATACAATGAATAACAAAGATTCTATAATAATTTATATTCATTACTGACTGCACATATAGCTAGCAGCCTTCCCACGAAATATCAAGGTGACCTTTAATGTGATTCCTAAAACACAGCTTCAAGGAGGAAAGCAGCCAACCACAGAACAAAGCCATTTAACTGAAGTATTGTGAATTTAATTGCAATTGACACACATTCTTCAAAGAATTGCCTTTCTGGAGATGTTGGAAAAATATTTGCTGAGTAAATAATAATATAAACAAACCAGAGCAAGGAGTTATTTTTAGTATGCAACCATGCCTTTCAAATTAGTATTTACTGAATTTGCCTCTAATTGTTTATAGTGCAATCAAAATGGGCTGGGGGCAGTGCGGCAGCGTGTTAGAATTCACTATGTATGGAACTCCCATAATTACCATTATATCACATGATTGTACAGGTATAGGAACTGTTATCCAGAATGCTCAGGGCTTTCTGTATAAGGGATCTTTCCATTATTTGGATCTCCATGCCTTATGTCTACTAAAAAAATTATTTAAACATCATTTAAACCCAATAGGGCTGTTCTGCCCCCAATAAGGGGTAATTATATCTTAGTTGGGATCAAGTACAGGTACTGTTTTATTATTACAGAGAAAAGGGAATCATTTAACCATGAAATAAACCCAATAGGGCTGTTCTGCCCCCAATAAGGGGTAATTATATCTTAGTTGGGATCAAGTACAGGTACTGTTTTATTATTACAGAGAAAAGGGAATCATTTAACCATTAAATAAACCCAATAGGAATGTTCTGCCCCCAATAAGGGGTAATTATATCTTAGTTGGGATCAAGTACAGGTACTGTTTTATTATTACAGAGAAAAGGGAATCATTTAACCATTAAATAAACCCAATAGGACTGTTCTGCCCCCAATAAGGGGTAATTATATCTTAGTTGGGATCAAGTACAGGTACTGTTTTATTATTACAGAGAAAAGGGAATCATTTAACCATGAAATAAACCCAATAGGGCTGTTCTGCCCCCAATAAGGGGTAATTATATCTTAGTTGGGATCAAGTACAGGTACTGTTTTATTATTACAGAGAAAAGGGAATCATTTAACCATTAAATAAACCCAATAGGAATGTTCTGCCCCCAATAAGGGGTAATTATATCTTAGTTGGGATCAAGTACAGGTACTGTTTTATTATTACAGAGAAAAGGGAATCATTTAACCATTAAATAAACCCAATAGGACTGTTCTGCCCCCAATAAGGGGTAATTATATCTTAGTTGGGATCAAGTACAGGTACTGTTTTATTATTACAGAGAAAAGGGAATCATTTAACCATGAAATAAACCCAATAGGGCTGTTCTGCCCCCAATAAGGGGTAATTATATCTTAGTTGGGATCAAGTACAGGTACTGTTTTATTATTACAGAGAAAAGGGAATCATTTAACCATTAAATAAACCCAATAGGACTGTTCTGCCCCCAATAAGGGGTAATTATATCTTAGTTGGGATCAAGTACAGGTACTGTTTTATTATTACAGAGAAAAGGGAATCATTTAACCATTAAATAAACCCAATAGGACTGTTCTGCCCCCAATAAGGGGTAATTATATCTTAGTTGGGATCAAGTACAGGTACTGTTTTATTATTACAGAGAAAAGGGAATCATTTAACCATTAAATAAACCCAATAGGGCTGTTCTGCCCCCAATAAGGGGTAATACAAGGTACTGTTTTATTATTACAGAGAAAAAGGAAATTAATTTTAAAAATGTGCATTATTTTATTAAAATGGAGTCTATGGGAGATGGCCTTTCGTAATTCGGAACTTTCTGGATAATGGGTTTCCGGGTAAGGTGTGGCCGATACCTGTACTAGAAAACGTATACTTCTGCTTTTAATAAAATCTATTATTCTAAAGTTGTAACATCACATTTCCCAGGCAACCCCAGTTACACCAGCTATTGCTATAGGATTGATGGCAATGCTTAGAATATTCCTACATCAGTTGTTTTATGCACACATTTACACAGTACATATGACGCTTACTATATAGCTACAAAATGGCTCCAACATACAGGAGCTTGCACGGCTATTAGACTTAAAAATGGAATTTCTTACCCACGAAAAGCTCAATAATTGGAGCATAGTACAAATCCGGCAGCCTTTGATGCAATCTGGAAATGCTTTAAATACCTGGAAGCTCTTAAAAAGCACTTTAACCAAGTAAAGAGAACAACTCCAGCACATTTATTAACCTAATCTTAAAAAGACGAAAAAAAAAAGAATCTGCAGTATACTTAGATCACGAGTGAAGGTGGCGTGCGTCTGAATTAAATACAATAAAGGTGGCAAAAATATAGGGAGAAAGGGAGAGCCCTAAAAGCAATTCAGTATTATTGCACCATCCTAACTAAAAAAGTAAAAACACACAAAGTCTGAAAACAACTCCTAGATATTTTATATTTTATAGTGTGTACATATGGAAACTTATTGATAATAATCACCTATTTATTTATAAACATTTATTTATAAAGCGCCAACATATTCCGCAGCGCTGTACAATAAGTGGGTTTCATACATGGGACATACAGAGTAACATATAAAGCAATCAATAACCGATACAAGAGGTGAAGAGGGCCCTGCCCAAATCCTATCCATCGCCATGTCTATTTATCAGCGCCTGAGAGAAAAAAAGAGACAAAAAGTTCCAATACTGGAACAGCGCAGTGACTTAAAAACCATTCTCACCTCAGGCCAAAAGGAAAGGGGGTAGGGAAACCTGTCCCACTTACAGATACCCAATTGCACCCCAATTAAATAATAACATGAGGCAATTGGTCTGATGTGATTTTATTGTTTTGGGTACCTGGCAATCTCTACACAATTATTCGATTTATTCCATTATTGCCCTTTAGTAAATAGATGTTTAGCCAATAAAATAAATCAAATCCAAAAGGCAACAGAAAAGAATATGGATAGAAATAAACACACAGAAAAGCAATGATTAGGTATACTGACATTAAAGCTTTTGAGACACATAACTATGAAAAGGCCCCAAAACCAAGTCATAATATAACAGTACTGGTGAGGCTACTGTCCTACTGTGTTTATCATGTGCTTTTATCCTATAAAGTACTCCATATTCTAATAAATACAGTAGAACCCCCGATTTTACATTTACCAGGGGATGGTATAAATTCTGGGAAAATGGAAAATCCAGGAAAAAAGATGCCACTTTGTATGGGAGAAAAGGAGAAACTAATTTTACTGAGGGCCAGTGTCGGACTGCCCCCCAGGATACCAGGAAAACTCCCGGTGGGCCCAGGGGTCAGTGGGCCCTCCTGCTCCTGACCATTTGGCCTGTTTCATGGTCATTCCCTATTTCTGAATGGGAACAAAGAGGGGAAATAGATGGAAGAACAGATGCTAGCGTGTAAATAAAAGAGACTAGGAAAGTAATGAGGTTGGGCGAGGAATGGAGGAAAAATCGTTTGGAGAGTGGACCTATGGTGTAAGGTTTTCTGGTGGGTGCCAAGGTCCCATTCCGACACTGCTGAGGGCTTCTGTGTACAGTGGTAATTTAACCTTCTTCTCCTGAGAAACATGCCCTCGAGTAGGAAGTTGCCATTAGGATTATGGCAGATGTTTGCTGCTCACTTGTCAATCAATAAAGCATTGGCACCATCACAGATATTGTTATTCCAACGAGTGATTTCACTGCTTTTGAACAGAATAGTAATTTGGGCAAAGTGGGTGAGAAAATCTTGCAACAAATATTAAAAACCATATATATTTATTATTTAAACCAATGGGCAAAAAGTTGAACTCATGTTAGAAAGTAGGGTATTATGGCTCTTGAACATACTAACATACGTGAAGCCTAGTGATGAGCGAATCTGTCCCAATTTGCTGAAAAATGTTGTGAAACTCCTGAAAAATTCACGAAATGGGGACAAATTTGCGAATCGTGGTTGCCACGCCACTATTTTGTAGCACTTTTTTGGACATGACGGCACCCATTTTGACTCACCGGCACCTATTTTGACACAACTGTGCCCATATTTACGTGACCGCACCTATTTTGACACGACTGCAACATTTTTTTGATTCTCTGCAAATTTTTTTGCGCCGTATTTTCGCAAAACAGTTTGCCAGTGACGAAATGCGGAAATTTGCTGCGAATCCATGCCCGGCGAAAAGAATTCGATCATCACTAGTGAACTAGAAATGTGGAATTTGTGTGTGGCCCCCCACCTGTCTGGCTGCTTTGATGGCTTACTCTTGTGTAAGCTTTAAATGGTATCAGTACTGTGATTAACTGGCCCCCCTGCATGGTTCTCACCTCAGATTCAGGCTGTAATCAGGCTGTATTGTTTAAATATGTAATCCCCTGTGTTGTTCACACCTTTTAATCTCTGCATTGTTCACCCCCTGCAGTGTTCACACCTCAGGCTCAGGCTGTAATCACCCCCATTGTTCCCCTGTTCACACCTCAGGAGCAGTAGAAACCCACAACTAATCCCTGCACACTACAAAAAGAACATATACTGACATAGACATACTGAGGTGGTACTTCAATTAAAATTTTTTTTAATATATAGTTATTGTGCAGACTGTAGGAGCCGTGCCAGCATTGTGTCACTGTAGGCTGCCTGTGTGCTATACATCATAGGGCAAGCAGAGTATGGCACACACAGGCAGGGTAGGGAAGGCAGAGTATGGCACACACAGGCAGAGTATGGCACACACAGGCAGAGTATGGCACACACAGGCAGGGCAGGGAAGGCAGAGTATGGCAGGTTTTTGCTGTACTACAACCATTAATATGGGTATGGTCATGTGATAACATGGGTGTGGTTTCAAGTGGGTGTGGTTTCAAAAATGGGAGTGGTCAAAACTGGCTTCCATTATCGGCCCTCCACCACGTAGGTCGGAAAAATTGCGGCCCTCGGTACAACAGAAGTTGGACAGCACTGTTCTACATAATGGAAGAATAGGCAAAGTATTTATGAAACTTTTAGAAGTTGATCTATGTCCCTACTGAACTTTCCTAACAGAAATACTAAAATACTAAATACATTGTGCAAATCATACATTCAAATATTATAAATGGTGTCTATTGAATATTATAGAATGCTATTTATCATACAAAGAGGCATAAAAGAAAGGTACAGTTGGCGGTTTTACACATCCCGTTGCTTTGCAAATGTATTCTCTAATGTGATGATTAGATGGCTGACATACCTTCAAGCTTCTTGAATCCCTTTCAGAAAAGCAAGAACCTCATGCAGTGTTAAAAGATTCCCCCCCCCCCATATCCCTGTAACAGATAGAATACTATTTTAAATATCAAAGGGGCTCTTTAATTCTTTGATTCACTTCCTGGTGATTTCAGAAGGTAATTTATTCTAAAAGTCTTGTAAAACTGACATTATTCCTGAAATTATATACATCTATCTATCTATCTATCTATGTCTGTCTGTCTATCTATCTATCTATCTATCTATGTCTGTCTGTCTGTCTGTCTATCTA